>NC_141153.1:59594639-59907496 GCF_053477565.2 Lygodium microphyllum
CCCATAAGCTTTTGTAGGCCTTGTAACTTCCTCTTGAAAATCCTCTTGAAAACTATATAGAAGACCATTGGGATTAGTTGTAACACATCTTTCCTTAGCCAAGCACCTTTTAGGTATTACGGATACTAGTATCCAAGAGCCTCAATAAAAGAGAGCTTGAATGTGTGGCTACGAAATGCTAAGAAGAAAAGTGATACATTAGAAAAAAAATGAACTCACAAATGGGCCTTTTAGCCCCCCTCTCTCCTCCTTAAAACAAGAAAAAGAGGGGAGAAGAATAGTAAAATAGTCCTCTTCTCTCTCCACTTATGCAATCTCGTTTTGCCTTTGTTATATTATCTACAAAGATATACTCAGATTCCTTCTCTCTCCTCATTCAAGAAGTCTTTTTGAACCAAATTTTATATTAAAAAAGAAGTTAGTTACATGAGTGTGGTGCTTTGTTTTCAATGCAAAATGATTAGTTGATACGAGGTAATTGATTTTTTAATCGAGAACAAGGAAAATGAAAATTTGAAAGTTTCTTTTAAGATATTTGGGGGATTTTTTATATTCTAGCTTTTGGTAAAAAAACAAATCAACTGGTCAATTTTTGTGTTTTTTAGAAATGTTTTTGGAGGTAAAATAGAAATGTCTAAAATACGAAAAGTCTTGGACATCCCTACTCTCTAAGCTATTTTCCCCCATATCTATACTCTCTCATTGCTCTATTGTGACCTCTTCTCTCTGTTTATGCAACCTTCATTAACACATTGAATTACTTACACCCTCCTTTTCCTTGGCACCTTTGTGTGCCTCTCTATGCATCTCCACTCTATCTCCTATGACAACCAAGTAGGCTCCCTGTTTCTATTAATAGTAAAATGAATATATGAAAAAAGGAGATGCATATAGGTAGAGATTGAATACGCCCCATTATTCAAAAGAACCCAATATACCAGTGTCAACCCTTAGGTTCTACAGAGTTACATGCAAACGGGATTGAAACATGTGGACTTGTGGGTTGATGGGGGAATCTACCCGATTGACCCCTTAAACAATAGACCTCCAACTTTCTTAGAAACCACAAATTTGCTGAAGTATGTGTGTGAGGGTGAAAATGGGTTGCTCAGTTACACTAGGCGGCTCAATGATCAGGCATTCAAAGTATTTACAACTTACCAAGCAGCCATAAAAAATTGTCATGATGTGGTTGTTGCACATCAACTTTATATACAATAGCTCATAGGACAAGTGGTACAACTGAATGGCACTATAATTCAACAAAACAATCAAATTATTTCAATGCAGGACACTATCCATAACATTGGTATCTCATATGAAGAGGCAGAGGCACAATTGGATGACTTGAGAAAGATCAACAACAATCTAACACAGGAGTACAAATGAAATAAGAAGCCAATCAATGAGTTAATTGTGAATAGCGGCCAGTGGAAGCGGCGTATCAAAGCATGTAAGGTAGCTCAGAATGAGAACCTAGGTGAGAGTGAGGTTGGATCATGTATTAGTAGATTGCTGAAGGCAAGTACATTGGAAAACACTTTGAGCAATCCTAAGTTTAAGACTGTGAAGGAAAAGGTGATTGAGTGCACATTAAAAGATGTGTCAAATGAGTTCTCAGATGTGGATGCACAATCCATTTTTGACAGGGCCGGTATTAGCACGACGACTTACTCAAAGATATTCAAAGGTGTGAAGGCTAGGCTTGGTCGTGTGCTGAAGAGAAATAGAATTGTGCCTCTTTCTCAACCTTCAAAGTCAATAGAGGCTCGATAGCAACTTAATACAAAGGTTTTGGAGCTGATAGGAGATCCCATGCATTTTCACTATTTAGATTTGTACAAGGTACAGTCGAAAATGGTAATGTACTACAATATGTTTGTTGAGAAATGTAATGGTAAATTGCAATTTGTTGTAAAATTGGATGAAAGTGAGGTCATCAAAGGAGTAAAGCTTGAAAGAGTTAGTGTAACTTTGATGAATAGAGCTTTACAATTTGATAAGAACAACCCATGGAATTTTAGTGTTCAATCCGAGTGCCATGTGTACTGGCTCGCTGCATTTGAAGTTCCTAAGGAAACATTTGAGGTGCTACAGTTGTTCTTTACGCACACAAGCATTCCAAGCATCATCGATCATCAGGAACATGGTGAGATGCTCTCGGTTGAAGGGTATGGTCAATACTTGGTTGAATGGTATCTTGCAGGAGACTTGAAAACTTTAAAATGCTTGTGTGGAATCTCCAATGGTGCAAATACAAAGAATCCATGCCTATATTGCTTGATAGAGAGGGTGGAAGTAAAGGATGTAAAGAAGAACTAGCAAAGGGTGATAAGTGATGCATCGACACACAATAGAGAAGATCCCACTTGGAAGCCCATCTTCAACATTCCATTGGATCGTATTCACATTTTTTCATTACATGCTTTTGTTAGAATCATGGAGAAACTTGTATATGAATACTTTTGCTTTGCTTATAGGATGCAACCAGAAAAAGAAGCCATTGCAATGTGTAGAAATGTGGTGAGTGCTATTAGAATTTGGGGTACACAAGCATCAAGTGACGATTGAAAAAGATGAGAAGAGATAATGAAAATTTGGTAACTTGCCAAAAAAGCTTTACTTTGAAGGAGCAAAGGTTAGGAATTTTCTCTTTGCACCCATTGAAATGTGAGAAGGATCGAAGCTTGCACTCCAGAGCTATGGCGGGAGAGCAAGAGCAAGAAAGAGAGACATAAGAAATGGGAACTCCACAGTCACAATGTGTGACCGGGCCTTCCTTTATTCAAATTGTTACTAAAAGAATAAAGAATAAAGTGACGGTGACGGGTGCCCGCCACCTGCAGTGTGCAGTGGTGGTGACTGTCAGTGTAGTAATACACGGGCGGCTAGGCAAAGGCACCTTTAGTGACGGGCACCCGCCACCTGTAGTGTGCAGTGGTGGTGATTGTCAGTGTATTAATACACGAGTGGCTAGGCGGAGGCGCCTTTACCCCCAACAACCTCCCACTTAAAGGCGAATCTGCCCTAGTGAGGAGTGAAAAGAAAAAGAAAAAGACAGTACAACATGTACACATGTACAATAGGATGAGGAAAGATGTCATCTCATCCCATGCCCATCAACCTCCTGAGGAAGGCAAAGCGCTCTATAGAGAGGCTTTTTGTGAGTAGATCTACGGGATTCTGGTCAGTCGAGATCTTGACAAGGTCAACAGACTTGTCCTCAACGATCCCACGTATGAAGTGATACCTCACCTCAATGTGTTTCGTCTTCACATGAAAGACCGGATTCTTGGCTAGCTGAATAGCACTCATAGAATCCGAATGCAGTGTAGGGATAGCATCAATACCAAGGTCAGCAACAAACGACCCAACCAAATGGCCTCCTTGCAAGCCTCAGTGGCAACATACTCGGCCTCTATAGTAGAAAGGGCAGTGCATTTCTGCACCCTGGACATCCAAGAAACAGCACCTCCAACATAGGTGAATACATAGCCAGAAGTGGACTTCCTACTATCTGTAAGTCCTGCATAATCAGAGTCAGTGTACCCATGACTCTTGTATCCTGGCTGCCATAGCATATGCACATATCTGCAGTGCCCTTCAGGTACCTCATGATACCCTTCACGGCATCCCAATGCTTCTTGCCAGATGTACCCATATAGCGTGCCACAACACCGATTGCAAAGGAAATATCTGGACGAGTGGTGATCATGGCATACATAAGACAGCCCACTGCAGATGCATAGGGAATCTTGGCCATCTCGGCCCTCTGCTAATCTGTCTGTGGACAATCAGCCTGTGATACCTTCACATAAGAAGGCAATGGACAACCAATAGGCTTTACGTCCTGCACATGCAGAAGCGCTCAAGGGCTTTATGAATGTACTCCCTCTGTGACAAGTAAAGGATTCCCTGATGCCTGTTGCATCTAATGCGCATACCAAGTATGTGAGCGGCATGTCCTAGATCTTTCATCTCAAAGCTCTTCTTGAGCTAACCCTTAATAGCATTTAGCTCATCATGAGCTTTCCCTGTCAGCATATCATCCACATAGAGTACTAAAATCAATAAAGAACCATCAGAGGCTTTCTTTGTGTAAAGACACGGATCCATAGCACTCCTGTTGTAGCCCTGTGACTGCATAAAGGCATCAAACTTATGATACCACTCACTAGATGCCTGCTTCAAGCCATAAAGAATTTTCTTCAATTTGCACACTAGGTGCTCCCTGCCAGGTTCTGCAAAGCCCTTAGGCTGCTCCATATAAATCTCATCATGCAAGTCTCCATGTAAGAAAGCCGTCTTGACATCCATTTGGCGTAAATCCAAGTCAAGCTGAGAAACCAAAGCCAGGACTAAGCGTAGGGTGGTCATCTTAACCCTAGGAGAAAAGACCTCATCAAAGTCCACACCATGCTCTTGCTTAAAACCCTTTGCTACTAGTCTAGCCTTGTATGACAGCTTGGGGTATCCAGGGGTACTTTTTAGCTTGTACACCCACTTGCATGGCAAAGACTTCTTGCCCTCAGGCAAGGAAACTAAATCCCAAGTCTCATTCTTATGCAAGGAGTCTATCTCAAACTGCATAGCTCTCTCCCAGGAGTGACTATCACCCCTATGCATAGCCTCATCATAGGTAAAAGGCTCTCCTACATTCATAACCAAGACATAATGCATCGAGGGCTGAAATCTATCAGGTGGACGTCTGTCTCTAGTAGACCGTCTCATGGCAGGCTCTACTGCCTGCCCAGCTGCCTGTCCCACACCCTGACCATGAGCATCTGCTGTAGCTATAGGCTGTCCAACTGGCTGTGTGGAAGCTCTCAGTTCCTCCTAAAATATGACCTTGCGGATCTCAACAACTCTCTCAGGCTGCCTATGCATCTTGTCTTCATGGAAGACTACATCATGACTACGGATGACTTTCCGCAGGATGGTAACCCATCTCGCCTGCATCCCCATAACCAAGGAAAATGCATTTGACACTCTTAGGATCCAGCTTACTTCTCTTGTCCCTGGGCACATGGAAAAATGCCTCACATCCAAAGACAAGGAGATGCGCATAAGAGGGAGGTTTTCTAGTCCATACCTCCTCTGCAACCTGGAAATCCAAACCACTAGAAGGTGATCTATTTATGACATGTACAGATGTACTAACTGCCTCATCCCAAAAGCTATATGGTAGGCCTGCATGGCTAAGCATACTGCGTACACGCTCTTGGATGGTTCGATTCATCCGCTTAGCCAAACCATTCTGGGGGGGGTGTAGGGGGTGGTCAACTGACGCTTAATACCCCTCTCATCACATAACTGCTCAAAAGCACGTGAGACATACTCACCCACATTATCTGTCCTTAGGCATTTTAGCCTATACCTAGACTGGTTCTCAACCAATGCAAGCCATCTCTGAAACACAGCCAAGACATCAGATTTTAGCTTAATGGGATAAGCGCAAACTTTCCGTGAAAAATCATCTATGAATGTAACAAAATACTTTGCACTACCCATAGACTGACAAGGCATGGGCCCACAGACATCTGAATGTACCAATGCCAAGGGCGCACTCATGTGTGGCCTACCAGACTTCTTATTCGTAGACCTAGTCTGCTTGCCATAAAGATAATGCTCACATGAATCAAAACATGCATAATCAAGGGGTGGTAAGTACTGCAAACCAGAAAGCATTTTCATTACCTTCAAAAACATATGGCCCAAACGGGCATGCCAAAGAAATACATGGGGGATAGAACCCACAGACAAAAGATGATCAAGGGATAGAGGCTGCCAGCCTTGGCACCTCTCGCAATCACAAGTCTGCCATGAGTGATCTTTCATGCAGAGTCTCCAAAAGATACATGATAACTTGCATCATCAACCTATCTAGCTGATAGGAGACTGTGTGTCAAAGAAGGTACATGACGTACATCCTCCATAACAAAATTGTTGCCGGAAGGAAACTGCAGCCTAACATCACCAATGCCCATAATATCAAGAGAGTTGTCATCACCCAAGCGCACAAAACCCGAAACAGTACGATATGAATGAAACCACTCTCGACAAGGTGTCACATGAAAGGACGCACCTGAGTCCAAGAGCCAACACTGTGCATACATAGAGTGTATCTTTGTCATCTGCGAAGCACTAGAAGAAGCTGCAAGGATATAATCATCATCATCAACATCCTCAGGCTCTGCATAACATTGATCTCTTCAATTTTAACACTGGACTTTGAAGGCACTATGCTGTGATTAGAAGACTTATCCTGCACTTTGTCTTTCCCCTTATCTTTGCGCCTTTCATTGCGCAGCTCATGACATTGTGGCCTAATATGACCCTTTTTCCCACAACGATGAAAAGTAACATCTGCATTCCTGCCACGGATCTGCTACGTGACTTCCCACAAGACTTGGACCGAGATTTTTGAGAATCCCATCCACTGCCACTGCCACTGCCATACTTTCCATACCCATCATTCCTGCCTCTAACTGTCATAACATGCGACACATGAGAAGCATCCAAATTCTTACGATTAACCTCTTCCTATAGAAGAGCACTCTCAACATCAGATAATTTCAAGGTAACAGTAGAGGCACATAATGCAGTGCGGAATACATCCCATGACTCATTAAGAGTACTAAGCAAGAAAAAAGAAGTGACATCCTCTACAAAAGTGATGCCCTGCGAAGTCAAGTTCTTGAGTATAGCATGGAACTGGCTCAAGTGAGCAGACATAGTCACATTCTCCTTTATGCGCAGATCCATAAGCTGCTTCAGCCAATACATCTAACTCGCTGGACTTTTCTTGTCATAGAGATTCTTGATTTTATTCCACAACTGCCATGCACTCTGTTCTTTCTCAAATACAATGTAATGAACCTGTTTTGTGAGAGATAATACAATAGTGGACTTGCATAACTCATCAAGCTCAAGCGATTCCTCATCTGGCATAGTTGCAAGCGGATGCCCGCTCAACCTCAATGGTTTGATCTGCGATTTCTGCACCAATACTTGCCAAATCTGACTCTTCGAATAAGAGTAATTCGTACCATCAAGCTTAGTGATGTTGAAAATAGCATGATCAGTGGGGGCAAACTCGCCATAACGTAGGCTGGAAGACTATAGTCAGTTCAAAACTGCTTGCTATTTACTGCAGAAAATGACCAAAACACTGCATAAAGTCAAGAAATGACAGCCAAGACATGACCAGCCATAAACGGGCATAAATCAGCACCAAATAGTCATCAAGACCCTGAGCAAACACCCAAACATGTCACCAAAGCATTCGTCAGTGTAGGCATACCCCCTGGACAATAGGGCAAAGTATACATAACACTGGCAAGACGTGACACCAGTAGGTGTATGCTCACAAGAGTGCAAAGCCCAAGCTCAGGTCAAAAGCAACTCCAAGATATCAGTGCATGAACCATGCAACATTTAAGTGTAAGAGAGCCCAAAGTCTCAAATATCTGCAAAATGCTCAAATAGCGTAAACCTCCTGCTCAATGTAGGTCAAGCATACAAGATGCTCCAATTGGCACAAGAGGCAGATAAATGAGGTCAACAGCTCAATCAAACCAAGTCAGAGTACCAAAGATAGGTAAGCAAGACAATGCCTCAATAGCATCCCAAGAGCATGATGGCTACAAAGCAACTGTAGGTAGCATCCATGAGCAAGACATACATCCCAATAAATATCTCTGACAACCAAAGTGACATCCAATACAAAATTTCGGAATAGCAAATGAGAATCCAAGCCAAGTCTTCAAAGAGAATTGAAGCTCAACAAGTACATGGTACATTGTGCCAAGACAAATGCATCAAGCCGTAGGCATCAGGTAAGCATGTACCCAAAGAGCATGTAACTCTCAAAGCACTGACCATTGTCAAAGCATAAACCAATGTCAATAAGTGCAGGCTGAAATAAGCTCAAGCTTCCAAAAGCATCTAGATCCAATGACAAGCTCGAAGTCATCTGTCGATGATCAATACATCATAGCATAACCCAAGACATACATTCGGAATCAATAGGCATATGTCAAAGCATGAAAGATAGCTTCAGCCCAAGAGTATTCAGCATGCATTTACTGTTATAAATTGAGTATTTTCAGCCCTACAATCAGGCCAAAATCATAGCATTACATGTAGCTTCAATCCCCCAATCAATCGATATCAATAGAAGCATCACATAAGTTATAGGCATACAAATACATGCTGTCTCTGACCTGAAATCTGTTGCAAAATATTTTGTCATTAGAATTTGGCAAATTTGACATCACCATCGTGTTCAGAGCATGCCAAAACCTCAACTTAGACTCTTACCTTGCCTGAATCGGGTTTCGAATGCTCGAGATATGACAAAAAGAGTGATTTTTGGGCCAGATTTTGAAACAAGCACAAAAAAAACGTGAGCTGGCTGGGGGAGTCTGCTGTCCTAGGTGTCAACAATGGGGCCCAAAGGGGCACAAATGGGGGCCAAAGAAAGCCTACACCAAGCCTCAACAAGCCTTGATAGGCTAGAAGCAAGATCCAGGTGAAGGAAGCTCCAAGAGGTGTGAGCTATGGCTGCCCACAACCTGTGAAAACCCTGTTTACCTAGACCTATGGACTGAAGTAAAACTCTGAAATAATGAAGCAATACCTCAATGTCAATGCCCTGATGGTGCCTCAATAGGCCAGGAAGAAGCTGGGGAAGCTAGGGAGTGATGGGAGCTCAAGAGAATGAGCTATGGCTACTGGGAAGGAGACCCAGTGCGAGTGGGGAGTCAATGGGAAGCTGAGATGCCACGAGCCAAGCTCAAGAGTCGAGAAGCCGTGCTCTGATACCAGTTGAAAGGTGAGAAGGATCGAAGCTTGCACTCGAGAGCTATGGCAGGAGAGCAAGAGCAAGAAAGAGAGAGATAAGAAATGGGAACTTCAATAGTCACAATGTGTGACCGGGCCTTCCTTTATTCAAACTGTCACTAAAAGAATAAAGAATAAAGTGATGGTGACGGGCGCCTGCCACCTCAGTGTGCAGTGGCAGTGACAGTCAGTGTAGTAATACACGAGCGGCTAGGTAGAGGCGCCTTTAGTGACGGGTGCCCGCCACCTACAGTGTGCAGTGGCGGTGACTGTCAGTGTAGTAATACACGGGCGGCTAGGCGGAGGCGCCTTTACCCCCAACACCCATCAATGAGGAAGGGAATGTCATGGTTCGTAGGCCACAGGACTACGATGGGTGGAAAAAGTTACATTTTACAGTTCCTAATTGAAGTAATGGAGGAAAAACAAGGTTGGCCAAGGCTAAGGTTTGGATAAGTCTTAACAAATTGGCTCCCTTACTTTGCAAGATGGTGTTTAACAATGAAGATAAGAAAGAATTTATCAATGTTGTATATAACTTCTACGAAAACATGGTGGAAGCGTGGGGCAAAAGCTCTATCACACATTACATGGTGCGTACTAAGTTAATATTTTAAAATTATATGAATTGTATAAACTATTGAGCATAGTTTTACTCATGTGTCATATGTGTCTTTGTAGTATATCCTTGAGGCACATGGGCCATACTTTGTAAAAAAGAGAAGCATTGGAGTTTGGTCCACACAAGGGATGGAAAATTCACATTGGATAACGCATGGTGCATACCAAAGAAAAACCGATTATGGTGGAGGGGTGAATAGTAGCAATCTAATGATCCAATCTCTATCTTGGTGGTATAGGATTATAGTAGCGGATGAAGCTAGACTCTTGTAAAAGAGAGCAAATGAAAGTGCTGATAGATCGGCTGTAAACATGATGGAATCACGTCGTGTCACTAAAATAGTGCGGTATGAAGCCTCAAGTTGAAAGGTGAGAAGGATCAAAGCTTGCACTCGAGAGCTATGGCAGGAGAGCAAGAGCAAGAAAGAGAGAGACAAGAAATGGGAACTCCAACAGTCACAATGTGTGCCCGGGCCTTCCTTTATTCAAACTATCACTAAAAGAATAAATAATAAAGTGATGGTGATAGGCGCTCGCCACCTGCAGTGTGCAGTGGCGCTGGCTGTCAGTGTAGTAATACACGCGTGCCTAGGTGGAGGCGCCTTTACCCCCAACAACCTCCCACTTAAAGGTGAATCGGCTCTAGTGAGGAGTGAAAAGAAAAAGAAAAAGGACAGTACAACATGTACACATGCACAACAGGCTGAGGAAAGACGTCATCTCATCCCATGCCCATCAACCTCCTGAGGAAGGCAAAGCGCACTGTAGAGAGGCTTTTCGTGAGCAGGTCTGCAGGATTCTGGTAAGTTGAGATCTTGACAAGGTCAACAAACTTGTCCTCAACGACCCCACATATGAAGTGATACCTCATCTCAATGTGTTTCGTCTTTGCATGGAAGACATGCGGATTCTTGGCTAACTGAATAGCACTCATAGAATCCGAATGTAGTGTAGGGATAGCATCAATACCAAGGTCAGCAACCAAATGACCCAACCAAATGGCCATATAGCGTGCCATAACACCAATTGCAAAGGCAATATCTGGACGAGTGGTGATCATGGCATACATAAGACTGCCCACTACGGATGCATAGGGAATCTTGGCCATCTCAGCCCTCTGCTCATCTATCTGCGGACAATCATCCTGTGATACCTTCACATAAGAAGGCAATGGACAGCCAATAGGCTTTACGTCCTGCATGCAGAAGCGCTCAAGGACTTTATGAATGTACTCCCTCTGTGACAAGTAGAGAAGTCCCTGATGCATGTCGCGTCTAATGCGCATACCAAGTATGTGAGCGGCATGTCCCAAATCTTTCATCTCAAAGCTCTTCTTGAGCTGAGCCTTAAGAGCATCTAGCTCATCATGAGCTTTCCCTGCGATCAGTATATCATCCACATAGAGTACTAAAATCAATAAAGAACCATCATGGGCTTTCTTCGTGTAAAGACCCGGATCCATAGGACTCCTGTTGTAGCCCTATGATTGCATAAAGGCATCAAACTTATGATACCACTCCCTAGGTGCCTGTTTCAAGCCATAAAGGCTTTTCTTCAATTTGCACACTAGATGCTCCCTGCCAGGTTCTGCAAAGCCCTTAGGCTGCTCCATATAAATCTCATCATGCAAGTCCCCATGTAAGAAAGCCATCTTGACATCCATCTGGTATAAATCCAAGTCAAATTGAGCAACCAAAGCCAAGACTAAGTGCAGGGTGGTCATCTTAACCACAGGAGAAAAGACCTCATCAAAGTCCACACCATGCTCTTGCTTAAAACCCTTTGCTACTAGTCTAGCCTTGTATGCCGGCTTGGGGTATCCAGGGGTACTTTTCAGCTTGTACACCCACTTGCATGGCAAAGCCTTCTTGCCCTCAGGCAAGGAAACTAAATCCCAAGTCTCATTCTTATGCAAGGAGTCTATCTCAGACTGCATAGCCCTCTCCCAGGAGTGACGTCACCCCTGCGCATAGCCTCATCATAGGTGAAAGGCTCTCCTGCATTTGTAACCAAGACATAATGCATCGAGGGCTAAAATCTATCAGGTGGACGTCTATCTCTAGTAGACCGTCTCATGGCAGGCTCTGCTGCCTGCCCAGCTACCTGTCCCACACCCTGACCATGAGCATCTGCTGTAGCTGTAGGCTGTCCAATTGGCTGTGCGGAAGCTCTCGGCTTCTCCTGAAATATGACCCTGCGGATCTCAACAACTCTCTCAGGCTGCCTATGCATCTTGTCTTCATGGAAGACTACATTATGACTACGGATGACTTTCCGCGTGCCTGCGGATCCCCCCAGAGATGGTAACCCATCTCGCCTGCATCCCCATAACCAACGAAAATGCATTTGACACTCTTAGGATCCAGCTTACTTCTCTTGTCCCTGGGTACATGGCAAAATGCCTCACATCCAAAGACACGGAGATGCGCATAAGAGGGAGGTTTTCCAATCCATACCTTCTCTGCAACTTGGAAATCCAAACCACTAGAAGGTGATTTGTTTATGGCATGCATAGTTGTACTAACTACCTCATCTCAAAAGCTCTGTGGTAGGCCCTGCATGGCTAAGCATACTACCTACACGCTCCTGGATGGTTCGATTCATCCGCTTAGCCAAACCATTCTGGGGGGGGTGTAGGGGGTGGTCAACTGACGCTTAATACCCCTCTCATCACATAACTGCTCAAAAGCACGTGAGACATACTCACCCACATTATCTATCCTTAGGCATTTAAGCCTATACCTAGACTGGTTCTCAACCAATGCAAGCCATCTCTGAAACACAGCCAAGACATCTGATTTCAGCTTAATGGGATAAGCCCGAACTTTCCGTGAAAAATCATCTATGAACGTAACAAAATACTTTGCACTACCCATAGACTGACAAGGCATGGGCCCACAGACATCCGAATGTATCAATGCCAAGGGCTCATTCATGCGTGGCCTACCAGACTTCTTATGCGTAGACCTAGTTTGCCTGCCATAAAGACAATGCTCACATGAATCAAAAAATGCATAATCAAGGGGCGGTAAGTATTGCAAACCAGAAAGCATTTTCATTCCCTTCAAAGACATATGGCCCAAACGGGCATGCCAAAGAGATACATGTGGGATAGAACCCACAGATAAAACATGATCAAGGGAAGAAGCTGATACAATCAAGGGATAGAGGCTGCCAGCCTTAGCACCTCTCGCAATCACAAGTCTACCAGGAGTGATCTTCCATGCATAGTCTTCAAAATATACATGATATCCTGCGTCATCAAGCTGCCTAGTTGACATGAGACTGCTTGTCAAAGCAGGGACATGACGTACATCCTGTATAACAAAACTGCTACCAGAAGGAAACTGCAGCCTAATATCACCAATGCCCACAATATCAAGAGACCTGTCATCACCCAAACGCACAGAACTCGAAACAGTACGGTATGAATGAAACCACTCTCGGCAAGGTGTCACATGAAAGGACGCACCTGAGTCCAAGAGGCAACACTGTGCATACATAGAGTGTATCTCTGTCATTTGCGAAGCACTAGATGAAGCTGCAAGGATATAATCATCATCAACATCCTCGGGCTGCATAACATTGATCTCTTCAATTTTAACACTAGACTTTGCATGCACTATGCTGCGATCAGAAGACGTATCTTGCACTTTGTCTTTCCCCTTATCTTTGTGCCTTTCATCGTGCAGTTCATGGCATTGTGGCCTAATATGGCCCTTTTTCCCACAATGGTGACAAGTAACATCTACATTCCTGCCACGGGATTTGCTACGTGACTTCCCACGAGACTTGGACTGAGATTTTTGAGAATCCCGTCCATAGCCACAGCCACTACCATGCTTTCCATATCTATCATTCCTGCCTCTAACTGTCATAGCATGCGACACACGAGAGGCATCCAAATTCTTATGGTTAACCTCTTCCTGTAGAAGAGCACTCTCAACATCAGATAATTTCAAGGTAGCAGTAGAGGCACATAATGGAGTGCGGAATACATCCCATGACTCACTAAGAGTACCAAGCAAGAAAAGAGGAGTGCCATCCTCTGCAAAAGTGATGTCCTCCTGCGAAGTCAAGTTCTTGAGTATAGCATGGAACTGGCTCAAGTGAGTAGACATAGTCACATTCTCCTTCATGTGCAGATCCATAAGCTGCTTCAGCCAATACATCTGACTCGCTGGACTTTTCTTGTCATAGAGATTCTTGATTTTATCCCACAACTGCCATGCACTCTGTTCTTCCTCAAATACATTGTAATGAACCTGTTCTGTGAGAGATAATACAATAATGGACTTGCATAACTCATCAAGCTTAAACCATTCCTCATCTGGCAAAAGTTTGCAGGTGGCTGTCTCTACTGAACCTCAATGGTTTGATCTGTGATTTATGCACCAATACCTGCCAAATCTGGCTCTTTGAATAAGAGTAATTCGTACCATCAAGCTTAGTGATGTTGAAAATAGCATGATCAGTGGACGAACTCGCCATAATGCAGGCTAGAAGACTATAGACAGTTCAAAATTGCATGCTGTTTACTGCAGAAAATGACCAAATAATCACCAAAATTGAGAGAAAATGGCGAGAAAAGTGTAAACAAAGCTGCTGGCCACCAAGTACTAGTAAAATACATCATTTCAGAATATTTCAGCATGAAAAATCCATGTCAGTCTGGAGTTATATGCTTGCTGAATCCACATGCACTTGCACTCTCTCTTCATTCCTTCCAAAAAAAATCCCATATAACCAATGTATTAATGCACAATCATATTGATTGATTAATTAGTATTACTATACTAACACATTGATTTATATGAAATGATTAATACTAATATATAAATTAATAAACAAGTTAAGTAATATTAATATACCAATGATTTACTTCATACTAATTGATTACTATAATAATTAATCAATCAATAAACTAGTTGATATATATGAACTAAAAAACAAGCTAACTATTATCAATTAATAAATTAATTGATATAATTTGATCGATACACTAATTAACTAATCAATGAACTAACCGATACCATCTTAATAAATATTATTTGATTTATATTAAATAATTAATAATTTAATTAATAGATTAATATTAATTAATTGAGTAATAAATAGTTTTAATGACTAAATAATTATGTAATTAAATTTTTTAATATTTTAAAATAAAATAAATACATAATATTTCCATTAGCAATTACTATTTGAATAAACAATATTTATTGGTTGTTTAAATCTAATTTATGACTAATTAAAGATATTTAAGTAATTTATAACTAATTAATAAATAATAAAGTATTAATTATTAGTTGTTAATTTTAATTAAATATTGATTAATTTTAAGTAACTAGTTATTGATTATTACTAATTGTTTTTTAGTTATTAGTTATTAATTTTAAGCAATTAGTTATTAATTTTAACTAATCGATCAATATATAATTTTGTTGACTAAGTAATTAACTTAATAGTTATTAAACAAATTATTTATTTATTAATGATTAATTTTAAGTAATTAATTATCTAACTAAGCTAATAAGTTATTTATTATAATTAATAAATAAATTAATAAGTTAATTAATTAGTAATTTAATTTACTAATGAAGTTAATTAGTTACATTAATTAGTATTTAATTAATTAACTAATTAGTTAACTAATTACTATTAAATAGTAATTAACATATTAATTAGTTAATTAGTAACTTTATTGAAATTAGTACTTACTATTAGTTAATTACTAATTAAAAGTAATTATTATTAGTTAATTGATTAAATAGTAATTAATTAATTTTGATTACTATTAGGTGAAATACTAATTACTAATTACTTTATTAACAATCAATTTTACAATAATTACTATTTATTAGTAATTAACTAATTGGTAATTAATTATTTAGTCAAACCTCATTATGAAGGAAAGAAGATATAATACATTCTTTAGGAATATGACAACATTAAGTACCACCAAGAAATGATAATGTGGTGGTTGATACTTGAATTAGAAGGGTTTTGTTAATGCAATCTCCATGCCCAATAATCCTATGTTAGACATAGTAAGGTAGGCTACCTTGCATGATGAACTACACCAAGATATATTATTTATTCTTCAATAGTCATATCCTTCCTAGAAAGGGAAGTTTTTGTAGATTTCAATCATAGATTAGTGATTCCTAAGGACCAAGATATGCAAATATTTTTCATAAGAGGCTCATGATAGCTTAGTATTTGGGCACTTAGGTTACGCTAAGACCATGAATGCACTAAGAAAGACTTACCATTGGCCAGGTTTTGAGTGCATTTTTCTCCATTGCATCAAAGAGTGCTTATCATATTAGTGACTCAAAGGTGAAAGGATCGAAATGTTAAGCATGTTGCATCCCCTAAGCATAACTTGGATGAAGTGGCAATGCACTAGTATGGACTAATGTGGCAAGTTTTTCCACCATGCAAGGAGGTTATGTTTCCATCCTAATGGTTGTAATCTACCCACAAAAGTAGCCCAAGCTATCAAGACACAACTATGCTTCACTACTACTTATCATCCCTGAACCAATGGGAAAATGGAGTTAGTAAACCAAGAGGTCAAATATATACTCGAGGCTTATTTTGGAAAAGAGCCACAAGGGTCGAAAGGGTCTTGGTGGAATTTGCATGTAATACCTTCTATGCCATAGCATAAAAAAGGTCCCCTTCAAGGAATTATATAAACAGGACCACTTGTCTCCTCTAAACTTCTCTAACCATGCCATTAGGTGGAAGCCTCTAAGGTAATGCTATTGGAAGAGCTACACAAGATATTAAGATTGCAAGAACAACTAGATCCATCAATAGGTGGTGTTCTTACCTATTATATTAATAGTTACTTATCCTACTGTCATTATATTAGAAAAAATTGTAGCCAAATAGATTGTCCAAACCTTCTAGCATGAATAAAAAGACTGGGTGACTCTATTTCTAAAGATCTATGACAAATTTCCCTTTGAAGGATACCTACGATGGGGGGAGAGAGAGAAAGGGTGATGAGAGAGAGGACATGTGGTATGTGTAATTTTTTCTTGCCAGAAAGGGGTCACTGGCGACAGCCCCTTATTGCACAATTTTTTTTTGTGACCCATTCGTGGCGATGGTGAAGAGCACCCTGCCATGGCACAAATCGAACCACGAACCGGCTAGGTAGAGGCTGCAAATACATTGCTGGCCATAAAAACCTGCAAGAAAACTCTCATTCTCACCGAGAATCCATGCTCTCCAATCACACAAGAAAGAGGTACACAAGAAATAGATAGATTAAAACCATCCTCACTCTCTTCCTCTTCCTCACTCTCCATGAGATCTTGCAAAGGAGCACAAGAGAGAAAAGCAAGAACAAGAAGGCAAGTGTTGTGCCAAAATGAGAGAGGGAGAAATGAACCGTGAGAGGAGAAGATAAAGGAAGAGAGAGGGTGTAACCACCTCAACCTCCCACCTCCCCAAATCCCACGGCTACAACCACCTCCTTTTCCTTTCTTGAATTATAAAATTCAAATTTACATACATTGGCTAAGGTCTAAGGACCTTTCAATTTTTAGCATGAGAGAAAAGGGTTTGACCTTTCCTTTTCCTAGCAATATTTTATAGTGTGTCTCTTTTGGACTACACATTTTACATTGCTTCATATTTGAAATTTTACAAAGGGGTACAAAAGCAAAGTGTTAGTTTGCAAAGGATGTTTCCATATTTAGCACATTTTGGTGCCTTTATTTGCACAAATTTCCTGGTTATCATTCCTCCCATGCTTAAGTGTGAAGCGTCCCCGCAAACCAACTTGAAGAAGAACCACAATCAGCTCTTGCAAAAATCTTCATCTTCATCTTCAGTCGTTAATCTTCATTTCTTTTCTTCAATCTTCTTTGAATTGTCATTGGATAAGGAGGGAAATAACACACAAAATAGAATCACAACTAGGACGTTGAAGCCTAGGGTTAAAAGCATGCAAAATAAAACTTCAAGCAAATACTCGAAAGATAGGGCTCTTCAACAATTTGTAAACAAGAACAAGGTCACACTCAAGTTAGAATGAAAGATAACCACACTATAAAGCTCATGAAAAAAACCCGAAAAAGATATCACACATAAGCACACCCTCACAAGAGATATAGAAATGAGGTACTCCACCCAGTTGTTTTGAAAGAGAAAAGGAGAGGTAAGTTTATTAAGAGCAATACTTTAAAAAAACAAAAAAGAAATCCTTGGGTGTTTTAGAGGACAGTCTTGGTAGGGAAAAGGGAAGATTCAACGGAAGAGAAGATATCCACGTGAACAATCTACAAAGTATTTGTTAAAGAGTAATAAGGTTTCTTTTGTGAATTTTAAAGGTTTCTGCATAGAGATAAAGAAAAAGAAGACATCGCTTATTTTGAACGCATGTGGACTCAAAGGATGAGCTTGGTAGAGGATAATGCAGTGTGGATTCTGAAATACGACATATAATAATGTTGTGATGTTTGTGGTCTCTGAGGTTGCCGCCAGTTGTCGATTTGGAGAATCCGCCATTTGTTGCAGCATCCTTCCTGTGTCATTCCTTTTTCAAAACCTCAATCATCTGCACAAAAGAAACACTCATGCTCGTTGTGTGGAAAATCTATAAGTGGGGGAGACGAACAGTCCAGCGTCGCCTTTATGATGCGAGAATTTGCTGCGGAGCTTGTCTGCACTACCTTGCTGTGCCTGCATCATCTAAAGATCAAATCCTTCTTCTTCTTCGTCTTGTGTAGAGACACAAACCAAGCCGTGACACTGGCCGTAGGATTGCTGTAGATAGAAGAATGGAGGTTGTTCATGGAGGCACTGTATAGCGAACACTGCCTCACTCTCTCTCATGTACACGATCATGGCAGGCCAGTAGTGGCACATATGGAGGGCATGGAAAGAAGGGATAGTGAATGGATTAACAAATGTCTATTTTCTTGTAAAGTGTCAGTGAAGAGGGGGGTGACGAAAGAGAATAGAGGGAAAGAGAGGAAAAGGGAGATGCAGTGGAATTGGGGGAAAATGAGAAGCAAAAACAGAGACTTATCAACCCATCTTCTTCTCCATCTTCTCATTGAAAAGCCTTTTTTCTTCTCTAATCTAGACAACCCATCTATCCTTTTTGAGGATGCAACCAAAATGTTGATGCCGTGCTGTCCATCATGTCCTTCTCTTTCTTTCTTCCAAAAATCAGCATACATTGTTGAAGAGAGAAATTGTTTGAAACCTTCCATAGGTGAATCTCAAATACCTTGTTTCTTACAAGCTCCATAGCCACCTCTTCTTCCCGGCCAGTGCACCAAATGAAGAGCACCCTGCCACAGCACAAATCGAACCACGAACTGGCTAGGTAGAGGCTGCAAATACATTGCTGGCCATAAAAACCTGCAAGAAAACTCTCATTCTCACCAAGAATCCATGCTCTCCAATCACACAAGAAAGAGGCACACAAGAAATAGATAGATTAAAACCATCCTCACTCTCTTCCTCTTCCTCACTCTCCATGAGATCTTGCAAAGGAGCACAAGAGAGAAAAGCAAGAACAAGAAGGCAAGTGTTGTGCCAAAATGAGAGAGGGAGAAATGAACCGTGAGAGGAGAAGATAAAGGAAGAGAGAGGGTGTAACCACCTCAACCTCCCACCTCCCCAAATCCCACGACTACCACCTTCTTTTCCTTTCTTGAATTATAAAATTCAAATTTGCATACATTGGCTAAGGTCTAAGGACCTTTCAATTTTTAGCATGAGACAAAAGGGTTTGACCTTTCCTTTTCCTAGCAATATTTTATAGTGTGTCTCTTTTGGACTACACATTTTACATTGCTTCATATTTGAAATTTTACAAAGGGGTACAAAAGCAAAGTGTTAGTTTGGAAAGGATGTTTCCATATTTAGCACATTTTGGTGCCTTTATTTGCACAAATTTCCTGGTTATCAGATGGTAACTTTTCACCCAACTGGATTTGTGGGTTTTCTTCACCCAATAAGGGGCTGCTAGTGACCCCTTTTTGGCGAAAAAAAGAACCGCAATTCCGAGAATATACATAATGGAAAGAGAGATTAACAAAGTGATGGGAGAGGGACGAGAGAGAGAGAGAAAGAACATGAATAAAGTAATGTTTAAATGAGTGTGCTTTTTAAGCAATAAAGCAATGTTTGAACAAGTGTGTATAAGCTTCTACTTTGTATGACTATCTCATATTATGCTTCTAGGAGTGTAAAGATCTACTATTTAGAAAATTAACTCTCTCTCTTTTGCTCGTAAAATTAATTAAGTAAATATTTGTTACTTAGTTGAGAAAATGGGGGAAGAGAGAGAAAGGGTGATGAGAGAGAAGAAATGTGATATATGTAATTTTTTCTCACGAGAAAGGGGCCCCCAATAGCTCTTTACCAGATGAAAAAATTTTCTGGTGACCCATTCCTTGTGAGAGTAACTTTTCGCCCAACTAGATTTCTAGGTTTTCTTTGTTCAATAAGGGGCTGTTGGTGACCCCTTTTTGGTGAAAAAATAAACCACAGTTTTGAGAATAGACAAAATGGGAAGAAGAGAGAGCAACAGAGTGTTGATTTTCACCCAAGAGTAGAAAAAAAACGTGTATCTTATTGGTCACTATTCTCCCTATGATGTATATTCTCGGATCTGTGGTGTGTTTTTTCACCAAAAAGGGTCACCATAAACCCCTTAATGGGTGAAAAAAAAAATCATAAATCTAGTTGGGCCAAAATTTACTCTCCAAGAAGGGTCATTGAAAAAAAAAATCGTTTGATAAGGGGCTACCGGTGATCCCTTTTTGGTGAGAAAAAATTACACATATCGCATGCTCTCTCTCTTCTCCCCTCTCTTTCATCACTCTTTCTCTCTCCCCCTATTTTCTCTCTCCTTCGCTTATGAAAGGACCCATCCCTCCTTTTTACATTGCAAATCGTTCCACTCTCGCTATGTGACTCTCTCTCTCTCTCTCTATCCCTCCTTCACTCACTCTCCTTTGTCTTTAAAAGGACCCCCCTCCCCTTGCAATTCAAGTTCTTGTTTTTTGTCCCCTACCCTCAGCACGGTTGTGTCTCTCTCTCTCTCCACACCTCTCTCTCTAACACAGTCACACATATTCTCTCTCTCTCCACACCTCTCTCTCTCCACACTTCTCTCTCGAACATAGTCACACATATTCTATCTCACCATTCTATCCCAGGCTTTTTCCCTCTCTCTCTCTCTCACACACATTCTCTCACTCACTTACTCACACACACTCTCTCTTAATCTATCCCCACCTTCCTCCCTCTCTCTATCTTCTCCTTCCTCCCCCTCTCTCTGTCTCTCTCCCTCTCCCTCTCCCTCCCTCTTGCTCTTGCTCTCGCTCTCTCTCCTTGTATCTCCCTCTCACACACACTCTCTTTATCTCTCACTCTCTTATCCTAATGTCATCTCTTCCTCTCCCTCCCTCCCTCCTCTCTCTCTCTCTCTCTCTCTCTCTCTCTCTCTCTCTCTCTCTCTCAATTGGTATTTCATTAGCAGGAAATTGAGGAAGCAATATATCTATAAGAAGTAACCCTAAGCCCCTCTATCATGGCCAAATCTAATTTCAAAAGACAAGATCATGTCACCCTTTAGGAGGGTGATGAAAGGATTTCAAAAGGTTTAATTCGACAAATGTTCCCCTCACCGAGCTTGCTCCCTGGACGAGTGGGAATTCTTATCACCATCGTGCATTAGAGGGGCGTGAAGGCCCGTGGCAAAGGCAATACTGAGATTGATGTTGAGGAAAACGCCATTGTGCAATGGCCAATTGAATAGATGGTAAGTAGCTCCTCTCTTGATTTTTGTTATGACTGCTCTATCTCCCCCTCTTACCCTATTTTGGATCATTGTTTGCAGAAAAGAGAGTGATGACTAGACGAGTCTCCTGAGAACTCTAACTTACCTCCCACAATCTATAGCAGGACGATAGGCTATTGTCATTGGCAACATGCAATCACAAGGGGGGAATCGTCCTCCAAGAGTGAGAGGAAGAATAACACAAACACGATCATTGACTTTTGTTGAGCTACATGCAATTGTTGCAACTGCATGTGGGGAAGGAGTGATATCGGGAGAAGGTGGATACACTTTGATGATGCAAGCAAGGAAGGGCAAGAGAAAGCTCATACTATCGGAGAGTCATACTAATGAGAAAAGCGACGACTCAGTCCTTTAGTACACAGCAAGGGTGTGGCCATATGCAAACCAAGAAGAATCAAACACAAAGAAGTGAAAAGAAGCACATGACAAATGCCTATGAAACGACTGGTGAGACTGCTCTCATAGTCACTTGCGATAAACGTATTGTGCAAGCATACATAGAAGACCAATTGGAAACATTGACGGTGAATGCTTGTAAGAGATGGCAACATGATTTAGATTATGGTTTTTATTTCTTTACGTTGATTGGACATTAATTAATTCATTATCTCATTCAGATGCAGACATCCACCCCTTTGCCACCCATCCCATTGTGTTGTTTGGTTTCCATGTCTACAATTAGACAAGTCACATCGAGGTACAAGCAACTCTCATAAACCCTTTTTACAATGGATATATTAGAGGGATGAGTATATTCATAGTATCATTAGAGACTCCAAGACACATGTGCAAGAAGGTTGATGATATGATTAGAAATGAGTGGGACCCCCATTGGCTAAAGAAGCATGAGGACTTCAAGACAGAAATCAATGGCACCGATTGGGCCTTTTTGTCAAATTGCATGTTTTATGTTTGGGATGGTAACCATAGGCTCACATCATGGATGAATGAGATACGCACATGTGAGTGGTCCTAAAGTGCAGAACCTTAACATTCTGCAATGTGTTTGTTGCTTATGTCATCATTAACATAATTGATTATTTGCAACAAACTTTCCAAATAATGGGAGGCAACATGTGCGCGTCGATTGTTGCCTTGTGAAAGTGACAAGTGTGGTAGAGGAGGAGATTTTGTTAGCTTTTTCTCATACAAATAGGTATGCAATGGACCATATTCATGAGATCCTAATATGCATGGGATCCTAATATAGAATATACATAGGCTGGCACAAAAGGGGGTTGTCCATACCTCGTATCCGGACCTTGTTTGTGAAGCAAGAATGCTAGGGCAGGCTGACCACGCAACTATTTTTGACAAGCTAACTGATGAGACAAAGGCATGGGTGCAAGCGCACAGAAAGCTAGCGCCAATTCCCACATGGTACAAGGCACCATTGATTGCACTTGCCCACGTTATGTGGAAGGTAGATAGTTCTTCAAGCTATCTTAACAATGTTTTTCTTGATGCATTTTTTCCTAATGCAATGATGCTGTCCCTAATTACTAGTGCTGGACGAGTATGATATGGCAGTGCGACCAATCGAACAGAAACAGACACAACTCTCCGACTCTGAGTTTAGAACTAAGTGGGGTGAGGCATACTATAGTGTCAATGAAAAGCTCATTGAGAAAACTCAACGTTTGCTAAGGGTTGCAAACCCTAGCCTCGATGAGAAGTGGTATCAATAAGTTGCTACCTCTTTGTACCTGCCATCTATATGTACTCAAACTATATTGGTCCAAAGTAGCAATGTTTTTGTCAATGCAGAACTGTCTCATGCTTGGAGTGGGGCTCAAGACAGAGGTGTATTGAATGAGAGAGTATATACATTGGCATGCTTAAAGCTAAACGAGGCAGATTGTGTGAGGATATTGAAGGCCATGTAGAGTTCTGAATAGGAAAATTCGAACATCGATGGACATGCCTGAATGTACATTATTCTTGTTTATCTAAATTTTGTGCATCATAAGTTTGACGAATTGGTATGAAACGACATAACTTTGATTCGAATAGATGGAAATGCATCATTTCAAAGTTGGGTAAGACAAGAGACATTTTGGGCCATGTTGTAAGACAATGGAAAGAGATTGCTTTTGAGTTGGGAGGACTAGTATAACATTCGAGTGGAACACAATTTGTTCTTCCAATACACCCAGAAGATAAAGAGAAAACATAGAGAGAAAATGTTTCACACTGTCTTCCATGATTTCAAGCCAGACAAAGATATAGATTCACAGAAGTCAACAAAGTTGGTAGCATGGAGGCTTCTGTATAGGTAGTTCACAATATCCTTCTTTAGTAGCATGTCTGCGGTGCTATCTTGCCAATCCATTCCAGAATTGTAATGGTCAGATGGAGAGGAGGGCTATACAAACTTTGCCAGGAGAGTGTGAGGATTGGGAAAATGTGCAGGAGGATTAGTGCATGTATGAGGATTACCAGATAGAGCAAGAGTGGGATGAGAAAGTATATCGAAGATGCCCTATTTTCCTCGATGATCGAGAGGTGAATACCCCTCCAATGAGAAAAGCTTATACCAAAAGTACTCAAGGAAAAAACAAACACAAGAGACACAAGGATTCAGAGGCATGGTAAGTGAAATGAGTTGCATTCTTAGGAGTATATTGCACTTTGTTGTCTCCTAATGAAGAGACTATGATCGGTTCACAAGAAACTAATACTAGTAGTGTGGTTACTATAAAAAGAAAATAGAAGAGCAAGTGCACATCTAATATCTTTGAAGAGAGGCCACGGCCCTCATCACCAATTAATTTGGTTTCTCCACACCTAAAAGGTTCGATGTTTTGAAGTACTGTAGACAAGACATCTCTTGTGTCCCTCAAGTGAAAATATTTCCTTGAATATGAATTGTAACCACCAAACCATGTAGGCCCCTTCATTGATACCACTGAAGAGCAGATTGCAATGGAAGGCATCATCGAGGAGGTCCATGACATTGGCATGGATAGAAGGATACAAGAAGTTCTTCCAGATCTTGTAGTGGAGAGTGTTACCTTACACATTGCTATAGAGAGATGCACGACAATGATGAGAAGCAGTGAGGCATCACATTGAATTGACACACGTATTATAGAGCACCAAGATGGTAATCTTTCTTTTGTACAAAACTCATGATGTGAAGGCACGTAATTCTTGTTCATCACCAAAGTAACATCAACAATATTTTTTAACATGCATAGGGTGGAAGAACTGAGTGCCTTGGATTTGAGGTCACATTGGACATGGTGCATGCACAGAGAGGTAAAGAAATGATGCTCGTGAATTCCACACATGTCATGATTGGATGATGTTAGAGCTTTAAAATATTCTATCATTATATGATGTTAATAGTGATAAGTGTTCCCGTGCAAGAACATGGACTAGCTGTGCTAGGGGACGTGGCAGCTACTGATAAACAAGCGTGACTCGTGGTTTTTTTCCCCACAATACAATGTCAATAAGAATGGTATATATTTTTGTAGAGAGGGATACAAATTTTGATTTTCAACCTATAATGCTAGAGGATGCACGAGCCACACAGACACTGGTGAACTAACGTGTCTTAATAATACTATCTACAATAACATTTTGAACGAAAAATATGTTGCTAATTATGAATTTATCATGCAGAGGGCCATACTGAAAGTCATGTGGAAGTCCACTTGGAATACATCTTCTCCCATGAAGCTACAATGGTGCAAGATGTTCCAACCACACATGGATGCAAACAAACATGTAAGAAGAATATATCTATCATTAACATTCAGTAAGAAGAATATGTTACTAATCAAGGAGTCAATGTGTAGAGGTCCACAACATTGAAAGCCCCTTGGAACACCCCTTGCAAGTCGCTATCTCCCATGCTGCTATGATGGCGAAGGTGGAGTGGCTTACTATTCTCTACAACCCATTCGAGGTTGGACATGCATTGCAAAATGATCAGCCAAGTGAGGCATTCTCTCGATTGGTAGAGGCATTGAAGGAGGTCAACCAAAACAAGATGGTCGAGGTTGACGAAGAAACCACAAACACAGCATGCGGTATCATGGTGGTTAATCTCCTTGAAGATAGTGTCATGAATGGATTGGGGGATGGAATTCCGTCATGGAATTCCCATACTGAGGTAGAGTCAGTGGATGCCATGTATCTGGCTGATCATGCTCTCAAGGACGCATGGATGTTACTTTTCCTTTCCATAACACACTCCATAGTAGAGCTTGTTGAGTAGGTTGTGGAGGATGGACATTGATGGATGGAGTCAAGGCAGAAGTGTTGGGCCTTACGCATGGCACATGTTGTTCATTAAGAGACCCTTGTATGTGTCATTGGAAGTAGAGAGGTGAGAGTTTTAAAGTCATGATATGCTCATGCTGGATATTGTTTATGATATGCTCATGTTGGATATTGCTTATGTATCACACTTGTTGGCTCCATTTAGTGAGAGTTTTAAAGTCATGATATGCTCATGCTGGATATTGTTTATGTATCACACTTGTTGGCTCCATTTAGTGAGTACGATTGCTAAAATTAGTATTTCAAGCTTTAAATGCAGGTACATGTGCTATATATTCTAGCGTACATGTGTTCAGATATCGCTTACAATGGAAGAGCATGACATTACTACAAATGAGTGGGTGTGAGATACATCAGGATCCTCAATGAGAGATCAATATGAGATTCAATGTTGTTAAACTATTGTAGAGATGTTTTGTAAAAATTTAGTAGATTCCTAATTTAGTTATATGACTACCGAATACTATAGGTGGCATGCAACATGGTAGGGCTTTTTGGAGCTTGTTCTTGCAAATGTACACAAAAGAAGGGGACACCATTTTAGATTTCAATGAGGGATCTGGTGACTTTGCATCGGTAGCTCTAAATTCCAATAGACTGATTGCATGTCTGTATCGCTTTGCCAAAGATGGAAGATATCGTACATGTTTACATAAACTTGTACAATATATGATTGTAATGTAGTGTTCTTTTTCGTCATACCAATAGATGGGTGTTCACCCTTCCACGTGTGCATGTACAGCTACCTCCCACAACCCGAAAATTAATCTTGTTCAATATGAATGGGGTGCTTCTACATAGGTGACCAAAGCAAAAGGGATCGTTACCAATGAAGCCCCTAGAAGTGGGCATGTATTGGGTGATTTTGTGGCTAGGGCTTGCTAGGTTTTTGAAGGAAATATATACATTGTTTGACATTGCCATCTGGAACTCCATAAAGGAAGACAGCTTAAGTGAGCTACTCTAATTGGTTAGAAGTGAATGTGTGAAGTCATCAAAGCAAGCACCAACCTTTGTATTCCAATATGGACAAGGAAAATGTAGAGCAACTCCCATATAAACTTTTACCGGAAGGAGTTACACAAAACCCCTTTTCATAAAATGTTTTGACGGCATTGATTGGCCGCACTTCAGCCCCAACGGCAACACTATTTGTGGATGATAGCATGGAGAAGATGTTGATGAACCCCCCCAACGCCTTTATATGCCCACCCCCATTCGAGGGAAACCCCATGGGCACTATCCTTCTGGAGCACATGCTTCCCTACTTAACCGAGCTAGCGTGCTTTTGTGGTTCAGTCCTAAACTTTGTTAGGGATCACCAATTCCACCCCCCAACAATGGAACTTGATTGATATTTGATGTGCATGATGAATATGCACTTTTAGAATTATTAGATTCTTTTTATTTACAAGCACAATAAAATGAGGATGAGAGGGAAGAGGAGAAAGAGAGAGGAGAGTGCAAGTGAAGGAGATTGCGTATGGGCATTCGCTCAATTGCAACGCTACAAGATGTGTAAATAGAGCATGTGAAAAATATCTAGGTAGGGGTGGAGTATAGAAACATGCATGCATGTGAATGTATATGTGCACAATGGATTGAGTAACAATGAGGTAATATTGTTGTCTCGATATTAACTATTCGAACAAAGTGAAAAACAATAGATATCACACGTTGCCCTATCCTCTTGTAGTAAGTCCACACAATAATGCTCGATTGAAAGTAGCAAAAACATGTGCGATATAGTTTTGCTTCTGTGTGCAGAATGGAAGTGATATATCAGGATATAATATCAAATCATGCAAAAACATGTGCGATATAGTTTTGCTTCTGTGTGTAGAATGGAAGTGATATATCAGGATATAATATCAAATCATGCACATAAAAGTGAGAGGGGTGTGTGTGTGTGTGTGCACGCGCACGCACGCACGCGTGCGTGTGTGCGTGCGTGCGTGTGTGCATGCGTGCGCACGAGCGTGTGCATGTTGTCCGTGCGTGCACATGTGCATGCAAGCATGAATGTGCCACACATTTGCATGCATCTTACTTGCTCTATCTTAGAACTTAAGCATTTTGAGAACTAATGATCTTCATAGAGTTAATTTTGCATTGTCTAACAACTATTTTGCAATATCTAATCTAGAATCCTTGTAACATTGAAGATTTGACATTTTACCACACATGGGTTTTAATTCCCAACCTAGAGTTTAATTGTTACATGTGGTTGATAAAATGTATCAAATGAATTGTTCTATGGATGTTTCATTTTTATTCGAAGCAAGGATAGTTATGTATCGTATGAGCTACCCATAAACCTTGATGTTGTAATAGCTATCAATTTTAAGAGGTTTCACCATGCTTAATGTTTTTCACCATATCCCATGTTATGTAGATGATATTGTGAAATGCTAGTGTACTTGAATAAAAGATGTGTCAAATTTTTTGTAGCATCTTAAAAAGGACATTAAAAATGATTTGATTTGTCCCAAGACGAGTGATGTAGGTGTATGAATGTTTTTGTCGATAAGATTCCAAAACGTTTCTTTTAAAAAAATGTGAAGGATGCATTGCATAACTTATTAGAGCGAGAGTGAGTGAGAAGGAGAGAATATACATGCATCAAACAACTTCACATTATGTTAAAAAATCTCACCCAAAGGCAAAATGGCAAGCTATTGGGATTTTTCAGCTTCAATTTACTATGAATTATATTTTTTTGTCATTCTTTGGATGTCTTGCAAAGTGATATTTACACCTTCATAATAAATAGATAAATTTATTCTCAAATCTAGATCAACAGAAATTATGTCTTTTGCATCATGGTGCAATATGAGTTGTGTCTCCTTTAGCCTTTTATGATTTCACACTTGCTTTCATTCTACATCTATCAACTTTCTTTATGCAATGACTTTTGTTCACCCACTTGCTACAATGATAGAGAAATTTGCTCCCACCTTACTCTTTAGGCCACTTGCTTCCACACAATCAAGAGATGCACACCCCCTTCCACCTTAAGCCAACTGTTTTCACACAATCGAGAGATGCACACCCCCTTCCAACTATATTATAGATTTTCACTTAAAGATGTGAGTCACCAGTTTCAACTCTTGACATGAGAAATGTCAAGAGACGTACTATAGATTTTCACTTAAAGATCCACCAATTTCCAATGTTAATAGGAGAAATAGCAAGAGATGTACCATAGACTTCCATTTACAAATGTGAGCCAATATTTGTTTAGAACATTGATATGAGAAATATCAAGAACTTTTGAACAAATTGCAATATATGTTGATGTCGTCAACTTGCAATTAAATCATGGGGTCTGGTAAAAGTACCCCATAAAGTCTCTTCTACAAATCATAAAAAGAAGCTTTCTTTTGTGATTCGTTTCTTAGTGGGCTCCACCCTAAATGCAAAGAGAGTGAAGAGCATGATGACATACATAATTGTAAAGTTACAACCCTCAACATCTACTTCTTATATAGTAAGAAATCTAAACCTGAGCTAAAACAAGCATGTACATAACATGCAAACATAAGTAGAGGAGTGTTGTGGTGTGGCCCATACTTTATGTCTTGCTCTGCACCCACTCTACACATTTCACCAACCACTCTTGATTGAGGGAATACCAATATTTCAAAGTTAACCACCTCTTGCCTCCACCCAAGGGTCGCCATTATCTTGACATCTTCTCCTACCACATTCACTCACATGACCCACCCCACTCATTTTGGAGCATGCCATTGGCTTTTTCTTATCACTATTTGTATGATATTATTGAGTGATTTTTTAATCAATCAATAAAATGCTCCCTCCAAGAGAGCTTGACTTTTGGCGTGCCTTCTTTCTCTCATTACAAACTCAATTTTAAAATACATTTGTAAGAAAGCTTGAACCATTCAAGGTCAATTCCCATACACATGGATCTCCATATGTCAATTTCAAAGAGTCTGATGCAAATATTACATTTTCTTAATATACTACACATTATAAAAAATAAAATGCTCACTTTCAAAATACATTTGTACAAAAGCTTGAACCATTCAAGGTCCAAGTCCCATACACATGGATCTCCATATGCCAATTTCAAAGAGTCTGATGCAAATATTACATTTTCTTAATATACTACACATTATAAAAAATAAAATGCTCACTTTCAAAATACATTTGTACAAAAGCTTGAACCATTCAAGGTCCAAATCCCATACACATGGATCTCCATATGCCAATTTCAAAGAGTCTGATGCAAATATTACATTTTCTTAATATACTACACATTATAAAAAATAAAATGCTCACTTTCAAAATACATTTGTACAAAAGCTTGAACCATTCAAGGTCCAAGTCCCATACACATGGATCTCCATATGCCAATTTCAAAGAGTCATGCAAATATTACATTTTCTTAATATACTACACATTATAAAAAATAAAATGCTCACTTTCAAAATACATTTGTACAAAAGCTTGAACCATTCAAGGTTCAAGTCCCATACACATGGATCTCCATATGTCAATTTCAAGAGAACCATGTTGTGCTCCAAGATCCCATGGTCATTGGGTCTTTATATAAGAATAAATCCAACATTTTGTTAATGTGGCAATTAAATAATATGCCATTATTGGCAAGGTAGGTGAAGCCCCGTAGACTATAAGTTGGATGCAAATCTAAGTCTATAGTTGCAAAAGGCAATCGTTTAGGAATAATAGTAGTGCAACTTGTGAGGTGTGGCTCAAATATTTCATCTTTTTGGCAATTAAAGAAAGAACGTGTGAGATGTTTCTCAAAGAACACTCATCCATAGAAACCATTATTAAGCTTGAAGTCATTCTTTTCAGCTACACATTATGTACTATCTAACATGTTTTTACACATGGAATATATAATGTTATACACAAAATTTGAGATGGGGTAGATAGAGTAATTAAGTGGGATAAAGGGATTGGAATTTGGAGTTACATTGAGTTTATACAACTTCAAGAGGTCACCAACATGCCTAGATTGTGAACGTTTTCATGGCACATCCATAATGTACATGATCAACCCATCAATCCACTATTCTTGAGCACTAAAGCAAGCATGTGCATGAAAATCTTAACAATGGGTTGTAAAATTGAAGCAAACAATTCATCTCTAACTCACTTGATGATAGGATCTGATTTTCTTTACATTGTCCATGTAAGATAGTTTTTAGTTCAAGAGTATCTAAGTGGAAACTTTTGGGTTTGTAAAAAAAGGTTTCCCTTCTTTAGTTTTGTAAAAGAGTCAATCATGTATTGTTACCTAGCAAAATATTCTATGATTAAGCTAGATTCTTTGGAGTAATGGAATTATTCTACTATGTCTTACACTTGGTGTATTGATTTGTTCTTAATATCAATGAGTGTTTCCTCATCTCATTATTGAATAAGGTGTCCACTATCTTGTAGCCATTTTGGCCTACCAAAGCCAAACCATATAGCTTTTGTTGAAACCTTTTTAAGGGGAAGGGTAATAAGCGAGCTTTTTGAGCGAGCATTTAAGTGACCTTTTCTGGGAAACCTCTATTTCTTGTTCCACATATTCCACATATTCCTCCTATTCTCTTGTGCACATATCAAGCACCACTACCGCCCCTAGTGCCACCATCATCTCTACCACCACCATTGCCACCACCGCTATTGCCACTACCACTACCACCACCACCACCTCTATCGCTGCCTCCACTGCCATTGTCACTACCACCTCCACCGCTTCCACTGCTTCCACCACTACCGTCCCCTCCCATGTTTCTCCCCCCATGTTAATTAAGCTCTCTCTCTCTCTCTACAAATTCTCAATTCTCCCTCTCTTACACTCACCTTCTCTCTCACTTGCTCTCTCTCTCCTTGTATCGCTCACAAATACATATGCACCCTCTCTCTCTCTCTCTCTCTCTCTCTCTCTCTCAAATATAGCAACTAATGAATATTAGATCAGAGAGCACTAGACCAAATAAGCAATTTCTCTCTTTCTCCCCCTCTTACACACACACACACACACACACGCACGCACGCACGCACGCACGCACACACACACACACACACACACACACACTCTCTCTCTCTCTCTCGCGTGTGCTCATCATAAAGACACACGCACACACACACACACACACTCTCTCTCTCTAAATTAGCAACTTCTCTCTCTCTCCCCCCCTTAATTTTGCAAGGGTCATCCATCTATTTTTCACAACCCTCTTATTATTACAAGGGTCAAGGGTTTGCATGAGGTAAATTGTCTTAGACACTTTTAGCTATTAATATCAGGACAAAAAGAATATCACATTGTTATCCCACCCACCCACCCACCCACCCACCCACACACACACACGCACACAAATGTGCACACGCACACGTGCACGCACATGCACACACACACGCACACGCACACGTACACGCACATGCACACATGCACAACCACTTCATGAGTCATCTTTTATTACTTAAGTAGAGAAATCCCAAAGCACCTATGCACTTATTAGAAAGGAGGTGTCAATGCCTAACCTAATATGTGGGATAATTGTCTCTTTCTTCTTCAACTTGTTTATACTTTTCATTCATTGAGAAACCTTCAGTTGAGAAGATAACTAGATCTCCTTTCATGTAATCTAAGATGTGAGCACAAAAATCTCTTTACACCCCCCTCACACACACACACACATGTACGCACGCACGCATGTGCATGGGTGTGCACACACACACACACACACACACACACACACACACACACACACACACACACACACACACACACACACACACACACACACACACACACACACACACACACACACACACACACACACACACACACACACACACACACACACACACACACACACACACACACACACACACACACACACACACACACACACACACACACACACACACACACACACACACACACACACACACACACACACACACACACACACACACACACACACACCCACAAAGTTCTTAAGCTTGTAAGCCCATAAAAGCTGTTGGTGCCAATTTTTGTAGCACAAAGCACCTTTGACATGATTGGTAACATCCTAATTTCCATGCAAGATTGTATCAATTGATTCTTTTTCAAGAATTTGATGCAAACAAGTCAAATGAGACTAAAGTTATCAAATCAAAGTTGCAACTATGTTTTGAGGAAATGCCACACATAAACTTGCTATACTTTTCAGAAGTATAGCAACTAAAGTAAATTACATGTGGCACCCTTTTTAACCCTCTTGCTTACTATAGAGGTACAAGACTTTACAATAGTCTAGTTATTTGTAGCATGTGGCATGATCATAGTGTCTTATCATCCAAATTTTCTCACGATTACTTTTTCACCTAGATGATGCAAATCTTGATTATAGGCTCCTTTTTAGAGAACCAAAGGCATGTGTATAGTTATATGTTATGTTATATGTCAAATTTTACCACTTTTGCAAATCTTTATTTCATTACTATGAAGATCCTTTTTTAAGTCACCTTTTAGAATTAATCAAGGTTGTGTTGATATATGATACATATTAAAAGAGAGAGATTGGCAAATGTTCCCTCTTGGTGGTCAATTTTGAGCACAAGATTTGTATATAGCTATCACACTTCATGTCCATCCATGGTTTATCATGTGATATAGTCTCATAAGCATGCCATGTTCTTTATCATGTGCTAATAGTTTGCATATGGTGAAGCTTGAGGTGGCCATCATGATTAGGAAGTGATGGGGACTAAGGTTAGCCCCCCCCCCCCCCCAATCCTCGCAACCCAACCCAACAAAGTAGGTATGTTTAAGAAAAAGAGTAAAAAGTTAACTAAACAATTAACAGTTAAAACCATTCTTAAACAACTTTTAATAATAATGTAGCAGCCCTTATTTCTATGTGGAATTTCCAACATGAAAAGTAACCAAATCATGAGTCTATTAGCATCGATTTTTGAGATGTGCCTCTCACTGTCTCTCATGCACGCATGCATGCATGCACATGCACGCACACACGTGCACGTGTGCGTGTGTGCATGCATGCACACACATGTTCGTGCACGCACGCACATGTGCACGCACGCACATACGCACGCGCGCGCGCGCGCGCACACACACACACACACTCTCTCTCTCTCTCTTTCTCTCTCTCTATCTCTCTCTCAACCACACCATGGTCAACCCTGTTCACATACATAAAAGACACCCCCTTCGGTACAACCATATACGACTAAGCCCTCTTCATGCATAACATTTTAAAAGGCATCAAGCAAGCTATAGCTCATTGTAATATCTAATTCAAGTTTAGTAAACTCTCTATTCTTTCTTTTCATGCACTTGTGTCTCCAAAGATGTCTAATTTTATTTGTCTCTATGTTCTCAAAATAAAATATGTTGAATCTCCTATGCTTATGACTTATTAATTGCATCATAAATCACACAAGAATATTATTCCATCTACTAAAATGTATTCCAGAAAAAAATCCCCAAGCACTTTTATGTCAATCAACAAAAGAAGAAAAATAAGGAAAACCTAACTATCTATTTGTGCACATTTTGGAGTTAATGCATGAATGTTCTCTCCTATTTCACAAGACAAAGCATGTGAGTGACTATGCAGTCCATGTGTCCTTAGTCCTTGCTATAGAATAAAAAATGTGTGGCATTCTATGAGCTTAATGCTAAGATTTAGGACATAATCCTTATTAATTTAAGGGCATGACATGCTTATTCACTACTACCTCTCACCTAATCAACTCACATGGAAGACAATTGTATGACAAATTTATCTATATCGCACACACAATAGAATGACTCAAAGCATAGATGCAATGAATGTACTTATCAACATACCTTGTTGGTAATCTCATGACATCTAGGAAAGTATGCTCCATAATCCCTACATTGCTCCTTGGTTGCTCCCCATCCTCATATCCATCTTTGTACACGTGATGTGAAGAAGATATGAAGAAGAAGGGTGGAGGTAGGGCAAGATAGATTCATACACTTCCCTCACTTTCTTCTCTACCTTGCACACACTTCCTCAACCTTGCCTCTCACCATGAAAGGAAAGAATAGGAGAAGAAGAATAGCAAGAGCTTCTCATGATTAAGTTCCTCACTCTCACACTCACTCTCTCCCTCTCTTTCACTCTCATAATAGCTTGTTTCATTCATTTTCACCTATTTTATGCATGGAATCTGGGGTTTCTACACTTTTTTGGCATCCACCCAACCCTTTTTTAGTATTCGGCTAACTTTTGTGGCCCTTTGAACGACCTTTACATTATATGTATTTTGGGATTCAAGTGAGTCTCAGCTTCAAACTAATATTATTACACTTTGCATAGGAGTGAGCAGAACTCTCAATCTCACATGGACCATAACAAATTTGAGAAAACAAATACAGTTGTTTTCTTGAATGAAATTGTAGCACTCATAGTGGAAAAAATTATTTGACTCTTACTGGTGCTCCTTTCATTCTTTGAGTCTTGCTCCATTTACTCCATAATTGGGTAGATGGTTCCTTTTATCTAAATGACCCTAGCACTAGGCTAAATTCACATTTTAATTTCATGTCTTTATTTCGATTAATTGCATAGAGAAAAATGCCTATAATTTTTGGAAAAAATGATTATTGTAAAGTTCAATTGAATATTTTATCTAGAATCGAGCTTCCTCTTGCATAAATTGTATTTGATCAAGTAGCACCATGTGGTTGCAACTTGTATTAGTCAATTTTCAGATCAAGACTAAGGTTTAGATGCATGAAATAGGAGGTACATCTAGTCACAAGGTTAGAAAAAGGTGCTTTATGCCAAGGGGGATGGGTAAACCCTAAACCAATTCATGATAAAAGAGATGAAAATAATGGAACAAGCTATTCATGTGTGGGCAAACTTTGCATTCTTGCCTTCTTTCTTCTCTATTGACTTAAGAGTGAGAGTGAAGGAGAGGGAGTGGGAGAGTGTGTGTGCAGAGTAAACAAGATGGTAATGAAAAGCTCCTTGCATCATTTTCCCTTCTTCTCCACCCAATCCCTATGTTGAGTTGCAATGTGCAAGCTGAGAGTGAGAGAGTGAGGGATGTGGCTTGTGAAGCTTTCTTCTTCTCTTCATCTCCTTAAACTATTTGTTGGCATCTCCTCTCATCCATGGGCAACAATGGAAGGAAGATTGGGGGTAAAGAAATAAACACGTGGATTGAGGACATGGCTTGTGGTTGCCGATGTAATGACTACCACATGGTGAGTATTGGTAAGCACATTATCTCATCATATCTAGACATAGATCCATGTGGCATGTGAGTAGGCAAGTGAGAGAGAGCCATGTAGTTCATAGGCTGATATCCTTGAAGGAATAATAATATATCCAATGGTTTGGATGCTAAGCTTGTAGAGTGTGATTTTGATTTTGTTGTCGAGACCTAAAGGGCACATCGGCCACATGGTCGCTTCACATACATTGCATAGTGGAATAGAAGCAATATAGACATCAACTCTAAAAGGGGCACAATCAGTTAGGCTTTGATTTTTATTGAGATTGAAATAAAACAATTTGTATTGCATATTGGGGGCATGAAAGCAAGGCTTAACCTTAAATAATAATCATAATCATAAAAGCTTAGAAAATCTTTCTTCATGCCGCATCCACATTAATTGGAGTGAGCTGCCAATCTAAACAAGCACCACCTTATGATCTGACTAATCTTCGTCTACATCAAACTCATCATCATCTAAGCCCTTGTGGGATTGGTAGCTAATGCCATGCAAGAAAGAGAGGGAGGGATAGTTAAAGGGAGAGAGATAAGCACAACAACCCACAAAGGAACCATAGGATAAATAATACCCTTATTGAGAAGACTATTCTTTGTAGCCTTCATTTACAAAAAAAAAAACAATGTTGTGAAGAGAGAGAGAGAGAGAGAGAGAGAGAGAGAGAGAGAGAGAGAGAGAGAGAGAGAGAAGAGAGAAGGAGAGGGTTAGAGAAATCTCAAAGGAAGACAAGATAGGACCTTGGAGAATCAACTATCATGGAAAACCATCGAAGAGCCATTGAGGACCATTCAATCTTTGCATCTCTCATTTGGAAAAGAGATATAGGGCTTTCCCTCTCTTAAGATCCCTACCCTTGCTAGTCTTATTTGAACCCCACTATCTGCTCATTAACCCCCTTGAGCTTAATCTTATTGGTTCCACCATAATCATACTTGTGCTCTCAACAACCCAACCTCAATCCACAACTCCCATTTGAAATTCCCCAATCTTTCTCAAGATATTATCTTGCAAAATCCCCTACGTCAAATTTCAAAGCCACATAAACAAAGCAACTTAAGGGTCGAAGTGTATGCATAGAAGAGTTTGTGGTTCATGAATCAAGATGGTACCTAAGAGACGTGTTGGAACTCAAATGCCTCTCTTTTAACTCTAGTTGCATAAATTATAATCACGATAAGAACTTGTTAGTCATTTGGGAAACTCATACGAGTAGATCCCATGAAAGTAGCTAGACCCAAAAATTGAGCTACCAAGAAGAGGGATTTTTGCAACAACCATTCTTCTCCCATGCTGGGGATTGATCCTAAGTAATAATAAGTATGAAACATTAATTAGATATGAAAATTTTCAATTAGTAAATAATGCATGAATTATGAAAAATGATGGTTTAAGAAAAGGGAACCGTGATTGGTTTCCTAGATTAAAAGTCAAAGAAGGGATTGTGCTAAGGATATTAGCCAACTAAATTAGATGTGCTCATATTATAGATTGATTGAGAATCTTGGTTTGATTAAATTAAAATCAAGTCTCTTATAAACTTGGGTAGTTTTCTTTCATTTATCAATAGGACCCCAAATCAATCATCCCTATAGGATTCCACTCAAAGGCAATGCCACCAATCTTCCTGTAGTTAGCATCAAGTCCTTTTAGTAGAACCATCTTGGGTTCATAGGGATTAGACTAGTCCTAATGCATAAAGGATTTATAGCTAGAGTCCCCCCGATACCCTTGTCATCTCCTAGCTAAAATGTGATGGGCCTATGGAGAGACCTCTCACATCTTAGAGCTAGTCCTAGTATCCATAGTGGAAAATAATCTCAAAAGAATAGCCCTTGGTGAAGGGCTCTTATGACTAGCCTTCGGGGAGGCATATTACATATTTGAGCTCAACTTGGTTTAATGTAAATTCTAAGTAGAATACACATGCACAAAACATCAAACAATCATTTCCAATACGTTAAAAAATCCTTGAGAGATGTAATATATACAACTTGCAATTTGCTCTAGGTAGCATCCTTCAAACTTGAAGTTCCATCAATCTCTTGTAGAGATTTTTGCAAACTTAGGGGAAAGTGCTTATCTTACCTTTAGGGTATTTTGTTATCGTAAAAAATTTAAATACGATCTTGATGTTTGTTCTTGAGAAGCTCTAGGTCTCTAACTTGGAATACTTAAAAATTGTCAAAAGATATTACAAATTATAATCTCTTGAAGAGTCTAGGGGTTTAGTTTCCATAATTTGTATGGTTACAAAGAACTCTTTATGTAAGAACCTAGGGTATGGATAATCCCTTCTCTTTTTAACAAGTTGATTTACTTATCCATATAGGTCACATCAAACTCTTCTTAGCCTAATTGAGGCTAGCTTTACCTTCTCCTATCTTAGGCAAAGGCACCATAAATTTAATTTCCTACTTCAAAGTAATCCAATATATTTATTGATACCAATTTATATCAACTTCTATAACTTAGCACATGTAAATATTTGATTTGATGCCCATAACAGGAATGAATGCTCCTTGCAAATCTAGGGTATCGCTGTTGGGATCTACCAATCAAGTTACAAAGAAGCACCATAATATGCTCAAAAACCCAGTGCATCTATAGGTGCAACTTAACCTATTGAGATATAGTAGAAAATTTATTAACTATGAATTTAAAGTATATTATGAGCACAAAACAAGAGAACATGGACTTGGCTCGATGTAGGTGGCACATCAGTTGTGCGAGCAATCTCCTTCCTAGCTCTTGCACTCTTAGCTCTAGCATTTCTCTACTTTGGGGCCATCGTACATGATCTCTACATGTCTTCCACCTTCCGCTCCTTATGCTCTTCATTGGTATTGAAATCCAACGTTCGAGTAGGGCAAGCTAGGAACAAGGCAAGGGGATGATGCTTAATTACAAGAATTGAATTATGTAGGGATTTCAATACAATAAGAGAATACTTAGCTAGAGGGAAAAATATCAATTTTCAAGGTATATAGGAAGGATGACTTGTTATGGATTTTTTAAAAAAAGGAAAGCTTTCTATACCATAAGGGTATTTGAAAATAGAGGGTTTCTATATAGGATATGATGATAATGAGAACTGGAGAGATTTCTTGGGGGGCAAAGGGCAATTAGTCATTTGACTAGATGATGGCAATGATGTTTGCAATGCATTCTAAGGGAGATGATGATGGGATGCAATGATGATGCTTGAATCTTTTTCTGGGGCTTTGATGATCTCCTCAATGTTGACTTTTTCTCTAATGATAATTGAGCCACAATGTATTCCAATAAAACTATCTTGTATCACTTTGAAGTTTAAGTGGCTATGTATAATTAGGTATTGTAGTAGTGGAAACATGATGGGTCCTAACTCATAGATCCTATGATACAACTTACCCTAGAGAACAATAACCCCTAAATTTCTCTCGAGATGAGGACATCTTAATTCCTGTAATGGGGATATGATGTGATATTCCCAACCCCCTTTGTATGTTTGAATCCACGCTTATTGGGAGGAGGGGGATGAAAAAAAAGGATTAACCTTAAAAAATAATCATAATAATAAAATATTAGAAAATATTTCTACATGCTGCATCTACATCAATTAGAGTGACCCAATCGATTCAACCAAGGGTCATTGTCTACATTGAATTGATTGCCATCTACACCCTTGATTGCATCAATAACCCAAATAATCATCACCCTCATAATCATCATTGTCATCTTCATCATGATGGAGTTGGGAAATTGGGATAGGTAACCAATCCCATCCATTAAAGAGAGTGAGGAATAGTCAAGGGAGGGAAGAGAAGCATGACCCACAATGGGATCATAGGCTATATAATAGCCTTAGTGAGAAGACTATTCTCTCTTTTCTCAATTTAGAAAAAAGTGTTATGATGTGTGTGTGTGTGAGAGAGAGAGAGAGAGAGAGAGAGAGAGAGAGAGAGAGAGAGAGAGAGAGAGAGAGAGAGAGAGAGAGAGAGAGAGAGAGAGAGAGAGAGAGAGAGAGAGAGAGAGAGAGAGAGAGAGAGAGAGAGAGAGAAGAGAGAAGGAGAGGGTTAGAGAAGAATTAAAAAAAGATAGACAAGACCTCAAAGGATCAACTATCATTGAGAGCCATTGAAGAACCATTCAAGCTTCTTGTCCCTCCTTTGCAAAAGAAATATCGGGCTTACACTCTCCTAATATCCCTACCATTGCTAGCCTTATTCTACCCCCACCACTATCTCATCATTATCCCCCTTGAGCTTAATCTTCTAAGTTCCACCATAGCCATACTTATGTCCTTAACAAACCAACCTCAACCCACAATTCCCCTCCACAATCCCCTAATCTTTCTCAAGATGCTCATTGCAAAATCTCCTATTCCAAATTTCAAAGCCACATAATCTTAGACAGGCCCACACATCCAAAGACAAGTGGAGCAACTTGAGGAGCAAAGTGTATACATAGAACAATTTTCGGTTCATGAATCAATATGGCACCTAAGAGGAATGTGGGAGCTAGATGGGAAACAACTAAGATGAATGATATCCCATCACATCACTAGGCCAAGCTCAAGTACCTCTTTTTAAATTCTAGTTGTGTATGTTACAATCATGATAGGAGCTGGCTACTCAATTGGGAAACACATATGACTAGATCCCATGAAAGGTAGTTGGACCTAAAAATAGAGCTAACAAGGATATGGATTTTTGCAAAAACTATTATTCTCCCATGATAGAACTTGGTTATGAGTAATGATGAGTATGCAAAATTAATTAAGAACTTTTTCAACTATGGAACAACACATAAATTATGAAAAATTCTTGATTAAGCGAAGAGTAATTGATTGGTTTCCTAGATTAAAAACAAATGAGGGTTTTGTGCAAAGGAGATTACCCAATAAAATAAGACGTGTCCATCTTATAGATTGATTGAGAATCTTGGTTTGATTAAGTTAAACTTTGCTCTCTTACAAATTTAGGTAGTTTTCTTTTATTTATCAATGGGACAACAAGTGAATTGTTAATCTAAGAAGGACTGATCAAAATACTTTCTTAGGATTCTTCATGTGAATTAAAGATAAAAGAAAAGGGACATGCCCTTCTTGAAATAATATACCTCCTAGGGTATGATTGTAACTTGCAAAGCTATAGTGAACCAACATTGTTAGAGTAACTTGATAACTATCTCTAGGATTGTTTTCTAAGAGGTTAGAAGAAACCTAGAAAGTCCTCATAGGGGAGTCATAGGGTATGATTATAACTTGCAAAGCTATTATGGACCAACATTGTTAGAGTAACTTGATAACTAAGCTCTAGGATTGTTTTCTAAGAGGTTAGAAGAAACCTAGAAAGCCCTAGAGTGGGAAAGAGTATGAGACGATGCTTAGATCTAAGCATGCATGAGGCCTTATTGATCAACAACATTTATATATCCAAGAGTTATGTGATAAATTCTAAGAAAACAAGGAGGAATATGCCATGAATTATAGTTCTCTTGTTTAATATTCAAAAGGGAATTGTTTTGGCTCTTATTAAAATGTTTTGAAATACACTTATGTTTTGGAAAAGAGACAATTTCTTAATTGAGATAGCTTTTTTACCTTGCTTCTAGTTGAATCTTGGAAATTCCCTAAAGGGAAAATCTATCATCATTCCGAGGTTTGATGGACGAGGGTTTGTCATGTAATTCTAGAGAGTATATAACCACTAATGGGTGGATCTCCTCTATGATCACATTATGGAAAGATACAGCTAAAGGCAAGAAACCTAGAAGGGCATTGCTTAATACCCTAGCCAAAGATTGAGAGGTATGAAGGCCACCACGAGACATTGGTTCACTACTACAACATCATGGAAGTTAGGAAGGCTCTGGACACCCCATGCTAGGCCAAAGATTGATAGGTATGAAGGCCATCACGAAGCATTGGTTCATTGCTACAACATCATGCAAGTTAGAAAGGCTCATGCTAGGCCTAGGATGGAGAGGAACATCTACTTAGCCTAATGTCTATTGCAAACATTGGAAGAATATATTCTAGATAAAGGAGGGATTATATGAATTGTCTTCATGGAAGTTGGATGAGGGTATCCATATGCTTTGATACGGGTCCCAATGTAAGGGAAAAATGTGAGATTGGTGTTATACCTAGGAGAAGGTACAGATAAATACATTGTTGCTACTGTTTTCCAAAAAATTCTTGATCTTATCTTCCTGTTGCCTAAATTACATGAAAGGACCTTGTATTAATAGGCAAATCAAAAAAATTATTTTAATGTGTTTAACTAAATATGGTAGGTAATTAAACAATAAGTAGTTTTATCATAAAAAGGGAGGGAAAATCCCACACATCTATCCTATAGTTGGTTGGTCTCAGTAAGCCAAGAGATTTCCCATAGAACAATAGAATTCGTGCAACTAGGAAGGGCCAAGGCATTGATGATCCTAGAAAGATTAATTTAGAATCTAACCTAGTGTCATTTTAGGACTCCTACATGAGTCTTTACCTTACGGGTAGAGGGATCAACATGCTAGCTCCCTCTCATTTCTTAACCTCTTTGGACTAAGTGTGACACAGGTTTGCTTTGATCTTGATAAAATTTCCACAAGTAGGCAAATATTGATGCTAGATACACTGATACTTGACCTTAGCATTGTTTAGGAATCTTATTTTCAAGTTGATCCTTGTGGGAATGGGGTGGACCTCACCCTATGAGGTAGACTCAAGCGATAATAGGCAACAAAGTCTATGATATTCCAATGGAGTTCTAGATGGCATCGCCTAGCTTTCTATTGAAATTGTGTCATCAAGGGAGCATTAGATAGGCACTTTTCAATGTGTGTGTATATGTGTGAGTATGCACACGTGTGTAGGGGCCTCTTGCAATTTACATATGGTTTAAGCTTTTATACAAGAGTAGATGTTGAAATCAAGCGTCTTATTAATTGGTTGAAAATTTGTTTGTGAAGATCATATTGGTCCAATAACTTAATCACATGTAGATATATAGTTGTTTTAATAAAGCACATGTATAAGAAGATAGTGTAGGAAGCATTGAGCAAGTGTTGTGTTCTACTTAGGCAATGCTTCATAGATGTTCAAAATATATTGTTGTTTTGACAAAAGATGTGTGCAAGGATATAGTACAAGAATCATGGAGGAAGTTTTATGTTTTACGTATGCCATGCTTCACATGACATTCAAGAATGGAGCGTACTTTGCACCACAAGATAGATTTGCATAATAACAAAACCAAACTCAATTTAAGTTCACTATAATCCTATATTATGCATAGAGATCATATACCCTTCAAAGTAACAATGATAGTGAGCCTAGGGCTAATGTCTACTCTTGAAAAGCATTAAGGGTATGCTGAGACATAGAATATGTGTCTAGAGTTGATCCCTATTTTAAAAAGACTTGCAAGTGCATGACAACTACATCATAATGAGGGTGGAAGCGGGGGGGGGGGGGGGGGGGGGGGCGGGGGCGATGATGTATGAAGATTAAGGGCATGTGCATGCGCACACGCACGCACGCGCACAGGCTCAAGCGCAAGTGCACATGCACGCGCACGTGCCACACACACGCACGCACGCACGCACGCACGCACGCACACACACACACACACACACACACACACACACACATCTACGATGGGGAATTTCACTTGAAGTTCCTTTGTTCTTTTTAAAATATCCAAAATGTACTATCAATGCAAGCATCCTTTTGGGTTTGGCAAAAAATCTTTGCTTCGATGCTAACTATGTTTGATAGGCATCAAAAAGCTCTAGGAAAAGCTTCGGTTAATATATGGTATAGATTATAAATGTTTCATATTAATAAATTTTTAAAAAAATTATTATAAAATTTACTAGTAAAAATTACATTTATGCATTGGAGTAAATAATATTATTATAAAACATTGTCATGCATAATAATATAGAGTGTTATGATCATGATATAAATGGTTTATAAGATTAAAATTTAATGTAATATAATATGAAAATTCTATTAAATATTTATTAAAGGTTGTTGTTGATGGTAATTTATTGATACCATTTACATCTAATAATCAACAAATATAAAAGTAGCCATATTAATAATACAAACTTTAATAATATTAGGAGCTTCCATATAATATACTCTAATAATTTAAGTCTTTATAATATAATATTAACATTTGATATTAACTTCAAACATTAAATATTATATAATTGATTATATATTAATAAATCTATACAAGCATTCATAAAAGGTGTACATATATATAAATATGTGTGTGGAATCATTGTGTAGCATATACAAAATGTGTAAATATTTTAAAATTTCTATATATTTATAAATATATATAATAATAAATTACATGTATATTACATAAGTGCATTTTGTTTCCATCTCTCTCTCTCTCTCCACATATGTTTCATCTATTGCCATTTGTTTCCATCATAGGTCATTTCCTCTCTTCTTTACATTGGGTTTGTGATTAATCTCTCTCTTCTCCTATGTGCCATGTGTAAAGGCCCAAAAACTTCTAATGATATAGAATATAGATGGAATGGGTGGCTAGGGAGATCTATGATTTAGTGTGGTAGAAGAAGTCAATAGAAAGATGGCCCTTTGGTGGAGGAAAGAGGTGGTTTGACATATTGGTTTGCCTTGTTCAACAAATGCACGTTCTTAAGTGAGAGTGGTTGATGAAATGTGTAGAGTGGATGGGAAGCAAGATAGATGTATATGGGTCACATTACATCACACTTATAATCTATATTGCATGTCAAACACATGCTTGTTTTAGCTCAAGTTGGGATTTCTTACTATATAATAAGTGGAGGGTATGCTTGTAATTCTATAGTTGTTCATTCTTGCACTTTCTTTGCATTAATGGTAGATCCCATGAAGAAAAGGAGAATTAAAAAAACCTCATTTATCATTTTTAGACAAAATTCCATGTGCTATTTCTACAACATTGATACCATCAACACATGTAATTCTCTTAAGATTTCATATATCAATATTCATGGTCAACCATACGTGCTAAAATTGCAATGATTGGGAAGTAGTGGCTCACATAATTACCTGAAAATGTATAGTTCTTATATTTATTATATGAAACCATTTTCCTAAATAGTAAGAGATAGTACATCTCTTGACTATAAGAAAACAATCGACCTAAAGGGTAAGGTGGGGGTGAATCATTTTGTTAATTTACAAAGTAGGTGCATAAAGTCGTTGCATAAAGAAAGTTGGTACGAGTAGGCCATTGACATGAAAAGAAAGCGGGAAATCATAAAATGATGAAGAAAATGATATTCGCATTTCATAATGATGTAAGACTTCATAATGATGTAAGACACATGATTGTATGATTTTCCATTTGAAAAGCAAAGTATTTCTTGGTTAAAGCTTCCAACTTTATCATGTAAACATTAGCATAAGACATTCACAATAAGGACAATACAAGATCCATAAAAATAAATGATTTGGGAAAATTCCAATAAGTTTGGGAAAAAGTTTGTTACAAAGGGTTTCAAAAATGCAAATTGACATTGTTTGATGAGGTACATAAATTCTAACTATGTCACTCATTCTCATTGTCACAAGCTATTTGATACATCCTTCACATTACTTTTTGGGATTTTTTTGGGAACAAGTATATACATGCATATCATGATTCTTGTAAACAAATAAGACATTTCTATGCCCTTGATAAGATCCTTCAAAGAAATTTGCTTCAAAAGTATGAGCAAATCCATATCATTTCGTCATCTACATAAAATGGGGGTGTGGGAAAAATGTTAAGCATCTAGAAATTTTCTTAGAACTATAGCAATATCAAGTTTGATATGTAGATCACAAGATACATGCATACTATATTATTTTTGTTATGGCTTTCAAGCCACCAGAGCTTCTCCCGAGCCTACCAAACCTCTAACCATTGTTTCTATTTGGAATTTGAATTAGGGTCAAATTATTGGAGCATTAGAGGTTGAATGGCCTTTATATGTATGTATGTATGTACGCATGTATGCATGCATGTGTGTGTGTGTGTGTGTGGACTAGTCTCCCACATTGCTACTGTTGTGTAGTACTTGTTGCATAAAAGTCACTACCTTCTTGTGGGCCTCCTTGAATGTGCTTGAAAAGATCCACTACCTTAGCTTCTACATCTACATCGAACTAAAGGTCATTTGCCTCTAGGAAATGAATCCACTCATGAAGGTCAGCATTATGAAAATTTAAAACCTTGCAACGCTTAAACAACAACCCCATCTATGGGTTGGTCAAACTACAATCCACTTGGATTACAAAAGAGTTGAGATAAGATGCAAGAGGAGGGTGATCATCATCATCACCTATTGGAATAGATTTCTCCTTGATCACTTTTTGCCCTTGGCCTTCTTGGTCATGCATAGGTCACTGATAGTGGAGAATATTGCACTAGACAAGGTTGACAAACCAAGACCATATGTAGTCCAAAGCTTCTCCAAAGCCAGGGAAGGGAGAAGTGATAGGGGCCAAGGTAGAGGGAGTAGCACCATTTGAAGTAGGAATCATTAAAGCCAAGGGAACCATTTGCACAAGAGATTGGTGCTGTGACTAAGCATCAACATCTAGGTCTTCATCATCAGAAGGAATAGGAGAAAAACAAGAGCACAAATCCTACAATCTATTGCCAAAATGGCAAATGGCCTCACATTAAGTCTATAGCTCACTTTGCAAAGAGCTTTGCAAGTGCTTAAATAAATCTAAAGTGATCACCATAGCATGCATCTTGTCCTTAAGCATGGCCATCTAAGACCGCATAGGATAGCTTTCGATGTTGCTTGATGAAGCCAATCCTAGGTTGCATTTGCGATGCCAAGTTGCCCCTCATGCACACCAATAGCTTTTGCCTTTGCTCCCAACAAATCCCAGCAATGCACTTGCACATGTAGTGCAGCATTCACTTTCTATACCATTGCCTTATGCAAGGCATCTAACTCTTGTTGCACATTTGTTTGGTGCCCCCAACTTGTAGCAAGGTATTGCAAATAGTGTTGGGCGTACTGTGGATTGAACTCCTCTAGAAAAGTAACATAGGAGCCAAATAAAAGAGTTAAATAGATTAGTATATGTGCTAAAGTAATGGTATCACTAAAGAAAAATCTAGAAGTACGATTATTAGAGTGAAAGGGAGACTCATCCTTGAACATTTAATACCTAATTGAAGCTTTTCAACATGCCTAGCCTAGTTTGGAAGTCCATGTTGCTAGTCTAGTAGGGACTCTCGATGAGCATGAAGGATAGAATCTTGCTCTGTAAGCTGCCCTTTATTTTTGACAAATGTTTTATTTGCAATTGTGTTCTCAACCTTGATTGTTGTGGCTACATTTCTCCCTCCCCAGCAAATGGCCAAATTAGCAGGATTTTGAAGAAGTAGCAGTAGAGCTAAACTTCTTGTGATCCCTTGGGTTTTCCCTAGATGGAGATGGTGGGATTTTCAATAGTAACATCCCCAAGTCATGTTGTAGCTCCTCCACTCTAGAAAGTGAAAAGAGAAAAGTGAGTTGTTATGGGAGAATAGACTTGACATTGGTAGTCCAAGGAGGCACATGCTTGAATTCACTAGTCATCTACTCCAATAATATGTTAGTCCAATTCAAGTGAGGCATGTTTTCGAGAAAGAACATGGAGGTGAGTTTCTTGGAGATCTGAAGGATTTTGATTGGAGGTAGAGGGCTTTCATGAAGAACTTAAGTACATTATGCTTGTTCTTGTGCTCTTCTTGCATGTTGTTTAGGCGGTATTCCCCTATAGCATTTATCCCAAAGATGCTCTGCATTTGGCTAAATGATAGTTGCATCACTACTTGCATTTATCGATGGTTCTCATTGATCTGAGTCCATTTGACCCCCCATGTAATCTCTGCAAGGTTTGGTGTTATAAAGCAACTATGTGATCTAGGAGCTGAAAAGTGTGGGACCGAGGCTAAGTTTATAGATTTCAACACCATGGAGCCACCTGACCAGAATCGGAGTTCGTTTGCCCCTCCAAAATGCAAAAATCCACTTTTTGGATAGTGTGAACACCCAAAGTGTGAATCATATATTTTTATAAATGAAATGAAATGTTAATGATTAAAAAACATGCAAGAAATCAACCATGATTAGGGAGGGGGCGCAAGATTTGATGCCTCCTCAATGCTGGAGATCATCAAGAGATGATTGCACATCCCTGATCTACTCCTCAAGGGCTTCAATTTGACTATGGACACGTAAATTTTCAACCAAGGAATCAAAATTTTGATTTTTAGTCATTCTCTCTCCTCTCTCCTCTTGTTGTGTGTTTCCATGGTTGCTTGTATGAGAGAAGGGGGTGGGTTGAGATGAAATATTTTGATCATGCCATGATGATGGAGTGTAAAGGAGGGTATATTGAGGTTGGAAGGATTGTCAATGGCTGTTGGGAAGCATCAGCGGGTCTCCAATTACGAGATAGTGTAACATAAGGCACGATTTCGACATAAGGCGCGATTCTATATGTAAGTGGTAGATTTTATTGTTTTATGAGATAAATTTTGGTTGGAAATGGTTGGGAATGGTTGCCTTTGGTTGCCAATGCTCTGATTTATCAAAAAATTTAAATCAATAAAGAAAAATTAGTTATCTAATAATTTATTTATAAACATGCAAAACCCACAACATTGCGATTTTAAGAAAAATCATGCTATTTTGGGGTTTTGTTGTGCGTATGGTGTTCGTATGGGATGGAATATGATAGAAAAATTATTCTCACAATAAGATCAATGAGTCTAAATTAATAAATAAGAAAATATGTGTCAGAGAGAGAACTAGGGAGAGAGAAAGAGGAGAGAGAAAGACTGCAGAGGAGAGAGAAAGACTGCAGGAAGGGAGAGAAATAGAGTGACGAGGAGAGAGAAAGACTAGAATTGGAGAGAGAAAGACAGGAAAGATGAAGAAGCCATGGAAGCTTGGAGCAAGAAGGGAGAGAAAGTTTGTAAATGTATTGATATGTCAAAAGATGTGAGAATTTACAACTTATCTCCTTATATACCAATGTCAGTGTGACGTGGCATATTATCAACATTTTAACTATTTCCAACTTCTTACAATCCATCCCTTCCCAAAAGTTTTTGTCCTAAAAAACAAACCTAGAAACAAGCTAAAAAGGAGATGGATAGAACAGAGTACTACTCTGTACAGCATTACAAGGGATAAAAGAAAAGATTACCTAATACTCAATAGTAGTACTAATCTATACAGGAGGTCAAAATCAGCCTGTAGCCTCCCGGATCAAAAGGAAAAGTTGTATCTTTGCCATGCATAGGATCAACTTTCATAAAATCGAAATCAAATACTGCTGGAAACACGATCATCATGATAGTACTCACTAACAAAGTCTCCATTGCATGATGGTCTTCCAAGTCCACATGCTGTCCATAATCTTCCTTCTTGAACTGAACTTCTTGTTGTTGAACTTCTTGTTGTGGACTCATACCAGAATGATCTTCAACAAGATGTTCTCCATCATTTACATCATAATATTCAAATAGCAAGATTATTTTGGCAGACTTTGCCCTACATGTGGCTTGGTGATTACAAGATAGTGGCTTCGCACAACGATAGCATAAGCCCGCAGCATGCAGTTCCCGTATTGTATCACTAGTAAGGTGTCTAACACGTTTAGCTTTAGATAGCAATTTACACACCTGTTCATCACCATTAGTCAGCTCTATGATATTTTTGACATGCTGCTCATAGTCATCTTGCTGCTCATTCATAACAGATGGCTGTCCATGCTCAACATGTACAACAGATGGCTGTCCATGCTCATCATGTACAACAGATAGTTGTCCATACTCATAACCATATTGCTCATGCTGTTCATACTGCATATGGTGATAATAGCCCTGCTGCACATCAGAAGAACAGTTTGGTTGAGCATATACATTTGCTTCTACTGATGTTTGCTGCTCATATACATAAGCATATTGCCTTTGATCATTGATCCCACTGTATTGGTCATAATCACTTGCTTGCTGTTGATCAAAGCTAGAAGTGTACTGATAAGCATAACCATTTCTGTTACATCCATAAGAACTATGTTGCTGAAGAGATGGATGCTCATAAGCATAAGCATGTTGACCATAATAACCATTCTGCTGCCAAGGTTCAATGGAATGATACTCTTCAGCATATACATGTTGTCCATAAGCATAAACATTTGATCCAAGTGTACCATCAGCATATTGATGCTGGCCATGAGCATAACCATTTGGTTCAGGTCTTGCTATTTTTTTCATATATGCCTTTATAAGAGCAATACACTGTTCATTCGAAGCTACAAGTTTGTCAATATTAGCTTGTATTTGAAGCTGATCTTGTACAAATTTGTCCATTTTAGCCTGTGTTTGAAACCAACCTTGTCCAAATTTGTCCATTTTAGCATGTATTTGAAGCCAACGTTGTTCACTAGAGCTGGAGCTATTGTTCTTAGCTACTGCCATTGTAGTCAAGTTGCTTTCAAAATATTCCAAAGCATAACAGAAGTCAGCTATAGCAATATCATGAATCATAAATCCTCAAGAATGCAGAGGTATCTTGTGGTTCTTGTACCAAACTTTACAAACAAGAGATATGTTGTTCCTGTCCATGTCTGTGTTGGGCTCCAAATCTGTAATCTTCAGTCAATTTCGTAGCTCAACTTGGCTGTCAATTTTTCTCACTTAACAAGTCTGGAGATTTAAACCCTGCTCACAAAGCTATGATGAAAGTGGCCAGTTCCAAGTATAAACACCAATCCTAATGTAATGGATGTCAAAACCACTGCTGATATTGGTTAATCTAACAAAGCTGTAGGCAGTAATCCAACTATGCCCTCATGCACAGCTCATAGCCCAAAGAGATCATCTCCATGTTAAGCAGCAGGCTGTCATCTCAGGAGCCATTGTCCTTACAACAGCTGTAGCAACAGCCAAGACTCCTGGAATTGGGAAAAAAAAAACACTGACTGTAACATCAGCTGCAATTGTATATCATCTTGCCAAGAAAATCAGGACCAGGTGCTGGTTTGTGCTCCTAGCAATCTGGCAGTTGATCAACTAGCTGAGTAGATCAGTGGCACAGGATCAGGTGTACAGAATGTATGGACAGCTCGCAGAGATGGGAATTTGAGCAGAATAGTTACTTCAGACTTCAGTGGTAATGATGCAATGGGGAGTGGACAAGTTCCTTCAGAATGGACACACTATGAGAGTAAGAATAGAGCAAGGCTATCGGGATTTTTGGTTTGGATGGGGTCTCCCTTGCGGCAATGGAAGATATGCAAAGCTTCTATAAGAAGTACGTGGAGAGTCGTATTGAAATTGTCAAACTGGGAGGCAGGTGCACCATCAAAATGTATGGCCCAACTGGAGCTGGAAAGAGTCACAACTTAGTCTGCAATCACAGGCAACTATCAAAGAACAGCTTCTTTACTATGTTCATCAAGAAGAAAGCTAAAGTGTCCTCAAAAGCTATGTGACACTGTAGCAAAAGTAGTAGCAAATGCTGCAGAGGATGCCTCGTGGTTGGAACTTCTTCCCTTTTTGCATATCATCAAAGCTGATGCAACACTGCTTGGTAAAGAGGTCCCTTACCCTACAATACACTGCACACTGCAAATCCTACCACAATGCACACTGTAAATCCTTATGAGACTCCCCAGTAGGAGTGAAGTGTTGAATGCACTGTTAAATGAGGAAGAGCTGGTTAACACGGATGCATGATTTTGTTCAAGCTTCACAAGCGTGGACACCGGTGTATCAACAGATGCACAAATCAAACTTGGAATGTGCAAGATAACCTCCTTGCCACTTTCTGGTGCAACTGATCAGGCTGGTACAAATCATTCTTGTGAGGAGCTCACAATTTCTTTTCAGTCTGTTTCATCACAAGCCCATTGCATTAAAACCAGTCGTCCTTCAAGGAGTTTTGAGTTTTCAGAAACTTGAACTATGCAGCCCTCTTGACATTTCCAGAAAAAATTGTGGGATAATGAATTCGTATTGCTTCTGTGAAGTTAAAGCTCTTTCCAATGCTGTAGCAGGCTCCAGAATGTATAACTGGAAAAGCTAAAACCAATCCTCCAGGCCTCACAAAATAAAGCCCAGGCCAACAACATGGCAAGCTGAATGCCAAGACCTGAAGGAGACTGTCACATCCTTTTAAGTTGGGTTATTGAGCAAACTCAATATAAACAATCGTTGTTGCAATTGGACTCCCCAGAAAAAGCACAACACATCCATGGCTATAGAACTTGTAGTTGACTGGTAAGCCCTCATCATCAATCCAACACCAATGCCAAGACCTACACACATGCCCAAGCCAAGGCCCACACCAACACGTACACCAGCATTGAACCAGGTGATTTCACCCAGCGCATCAGCAGAAGAGGAGGAACACCAGGCAGAAGCAAGTTAGCCTTTCCCCCTTGCGTATTTGGAGCAGAAGCATTTTCAAATGGGTCATCCGTGATGCCAAGCATTTCTCGAACAACTTGCAAACTCTAGATCAAACACCACCTTCGCCATTTTCCTCGTTTGTGGCATGTTATGTTCTGCAGTGGTCAGCATTCCCGGAAGGCATAGTCCATAGCTCCGTCATGCTCAACAATCTGTGAGAGTTGTCGATAGCTTTCATTCTTAGACTCGACATGGGGGTGGCAACTTCTGGAAAGAAGCAGATTAAGTAGTAGAAGCTTTTAGATCTTGTATCGGGCATTCTTTTTGTGGCCGTATTCCTGTTTTTAGTGCTTGTTTACACTCCTTTAGGAGACTCGTTAGCAGCCTCAGGACGACAAGCGTTGGCTTTGACAATGGTTGATGTGTGGAACAGGGAAAGGATGCTGCAAGCTATAGAGGCTGGCCAGCAGCCTTTGGAAATGTGCCCGCAGGAATTTGTTGATCACATGCCTTGCGAGGACTCCAAAAGGATGTGGCATTTGAGCAGAAGAGGAGGAACACCAGACAGAAGCAAGTCAACCTTTGCACATAGATTCAGTCCTCACGTAGCTACACCTTTGGAATCTCCATCAGATAGTCCTGCTTCATGGAACTCTTCACAAGCTCGCTTTAACGGAGAAAGTGATCTTCTTCGTGGCCAGAGACTGTTTGGTGTTCCTCAGAAATCAAACTCTACAGCCAAAGAACTAGCAAAATGTTTCAAAAGGCTTCTGCATTTTGGGAGAAAAAGTCGTGCATCTGAAACAGTTGCAATGGATTGTGTTTCTGCATCAAGAACATCTTTTCCAAGATAATGGGGCAGTAGGTGACGCTGATCCTGAATGATGATGCATCTGTTGCTGAGAAGCAGTTCACTTCGTGTGAAGAAAAGATTGGAGAGCAGCTGCTGCCGATGGCAGATGTAGGTGACGCTGATCCTGCTGATCTTGTTAAGAAAGCAAAGAAGCATCAGATTGACAAGGCATGCACAAAGCAAGGAATCTCCAGGAAGTCTAAAGCTGTATGGTCTATCACTGTAGCTGCTACGGTTGTTGGCATAGCTGTTCTCTTGCATCAGCTTCTCTCCTCCGTATGTGCACAACGGAGAACACCTTGGAACCTAAAAAAAAACCACAATGGAGCCGTTTGGTGCTGTGATGTCTCAAGAGACACTTCTCGACTGATTACTCGGTCTTCGTCCTTGTGTTGAACTGAGAACAAGGCCTTCCTGGACCTTTACCTTATGGCACCGTTGCTCTGCTGCGCGTTATCGAGGATGCTGCTCCAAAAAAATCACCTGACCGAGGCGGATGAGTTTGAGGACAAGATGAAAGAGGTGAAGAGCATGTGCAACCCCATCATCGCAAGGATGTATCAGGGAGGGGCTTCTCAACGCCAATCTGTCACCCTCAGTGTAACAGACAATCCCCTGGCATGCTCAGTCCCTTGCACTTACCCTAAGCAGTCGGAGGATGCCTTCGAAGTCCGCTATGGAAAGGACGAAGTACAAGCCGAGGTTGAAGTGGAAGAAGCAGCCGGAGGACTCTTTCAGGCAACAATTATGCAGCAGTCTTGTGAAATGGATGACGGAGCATCCGAAATCACGCTGCTAATCATCATCACGGAACTACATTCTCCCCGTCCCCTTCTGAGCCGGACATTCGGCTCTTGCAGCATCTTCATATAGTGAACCCTCTGCAATACAGCTCCTGTCCTGCAGTGGCACAATAGTGCTGAAAATATCCTCCCATCCTCCAAACAGCCACATGGATGATGCAAGGTTAAATGGTGCTCAAGGTGGAGCTCTAAGTATAAGGAATCAAGTCATGTATGCCTTTGGAATCATGGGAGTCATGGGAGAAAGGTAGAAGCAAGAGGTCCTCCATGGGAGCTCTCAAGAAAGCTTGAAGGAGGTAGAAGAAGACTTCTCTTTGAAAAGTAACAGTGGTTTAACTCTCCCTTAACTCCTGTGTAGATTTTTCCCAAAAAGAACCCTAGAATTTCACCTCAAAGTTGGAAAATGAGCTGCCATTTTGTCTCCATGCCTTCAAATTTGATCAAAGTTCCATTTAAGACTCCAAGAAAGGCTGCCATGGTCTATGTGGTCTTCATGAAAGCTACCATTAATGCTTCTGCATGCAGTCCTTGTGGTCCAGAGGTGTAAACTCCCAAGAAAGTTGCCATTAATGCTTCTGCATGCAGTCCTTGTGGTCCAGAGATGCTTTGGAAACTCCCCTACTGCTCCCGTACTTGTGTACCTGTGACTCAAAATTCCATGTAACTAGAAAGTTGTAACTAGGTGAAAATGAGGGACTAACTGGGACCAAGAACCAAGGCTCTGATACCACTTGTCAGAGAGAGAACTAGGGAGAGAGAAAGAGGAGAGAGAAAGACTGTAGAGGAGAGAGAAAGACTGCAGGAAGGGAGAGAAATAGAGTGACGAGGAGAGAGAAAGACTAGAATTGGAGAGAGAAAGACAGGAAAGATGAAGAAGCCATGGAAGCTTGGAGCAAGAAGGGAGAGAAAGTTTGTAAATGTATTGATATGTCAAAAGATGTGAGAATTTACAACTTATCTCCTTATATACCAATGTCAGTGTGACGTGGCATATTATCAACATTTTAACTATTTCCAACTTCTTACAATATGGGTGTTTATCAATAAATAAATATTAAAAAATGATGAATAATAGGTTTTTTATATTCAAAAAATAGGAAAAAAATAATATTTGTGTTTGTGAATGTATGGTAAGGTTGAGGCATGAGGTCTATCCTCAATTCAACCCTATCTCTATGTTAAAGTGGTCTTTTATTACTTTTATGAAGGAAAAATACATTTAAACACCAAATGTATTATCTTAAGCAATAGGGAGAAGGGGGGTGTTAAGTGCTTATAATACATTGAATTGTAATTTTTTTAATGATGCATGGCATATATGACACATGTGGTTTAAAATTAAGAAGGTCTAATAGCACGAGAATGCTGGTTGTTAATGAAAAAAACTTGGTTGAGCACTATAAATCATACACAATTTCATTGTATGCAAAGCATGGTATCATCTTGGATGCATAGCAATTTTTTTCATGAATGATGACCTATGTTGAGTGTGAGGTACCCTAAGCTGTAGGGTTAGTGGTTCGATCTGATTTGGGAATATTCAGTGAGGATTATCTATTATCTCTTGGATTGATCGATTGAAAGAGTGGATTATGTGTTGTACGTGCTTTATGTGTTCATGGAACATCTTGGGGTTAATCCCCAAGGTGTAGGAGAGTGCAGCAATCAGTCGAGGGGTGCTCCCTTTGTTTGTGCTTATGTGGTGTATAACACCGATATGTGTAGGACTCCCTCTGAGGAGTGTGGGCTCGGGGGGTCCACTAGGGTTTATTGTATGGTACCACGTGAATGTAAGGGAGGGGGTTATTTAAGGGAAGGAAGGTACATTTTATAAGGTAAGGTCCCATAAATAGGGGGTAGATAAGGGGTATTTTCATACGTTTATTGCATGCAGGTGACGTCTCCTTATTAGTACGAGTGAATCCTCTATGAGTGTGGGAAGGGTTATCCATTGGATTTATAATCCATACAAATGCAAAGTTCTATATTAGAGGTTAGGATAGTATATCCCTTAGGAGGCTCCTAGCGAGCCCGTGAGGGTGGTTTGAGTGTAGTAGAGCCCCGGCTAGTGCCATAGAGTCAGTCTCGCGGCCCGTTTTAGGTCCTGATAGGTGGTGCATTTTCCAGGAACCACTAATAAGTGGTGATTTCCCAATCTTGATTAATAAGGACTAGTTTATTAGTGTATGCCAAAAGGTAGTGAAATAGATCCAAAAGACCATCAAGCTGAGCTTCAGAAGCAAGAAAGAGCTGAATGGGCTAGACGGTGGGCTGAAATTATTGGGAGATATTTTGTGCAAAGGAGTGGTCTGATATCCTTATACAAGGGAGGGGTCTTAGTAACCCTAGCCCCACATGTAGTCAGTTAGGAGGAAGAAGTTCTTGTACTTTCCCTCTCCCAGTTAGTCAGTCCACTTTGAGTGGAGTAATAGCTCCCATTGTTAAAACTTCTTTAGAGAATCCGGTTGTCACCATGGCACAACCCATTGCAATCCCAGCAGGACCACTGGACTTGCCAGCCCTAGGATTCCCTCTACCCATTTTTAATGGGTTAGCAAAGAAAGATGTGAAACTTCATATTAATGAATTCCAAAAGTTAATGTTCAACTGTCGAATCCAAGATGGACACTTGATGATGTTCTTTAATATGATTCTGAAAGGACAAGTTGCAGTATGGTATCACAGCCTAAAGGCTAGAACCATAACTACGATTGATGTATTCTTTGCGGCCTTCCAAAGAGAGTTTTCCCCCTGAAAGGGGAAGTTAGTAGTATTTCTAGCTACATGTTCTCAATGTAACACGTCAAGAACCTTACGAGAATGTTTGAGAGTATACCAAGAAACTAAAGGAAGTATTTTGTAAGTTGCAAACCTATATTCCTATTCTAGCTGCTGCTCAATTGCAATACTTTTTGCATGGGATGGACTTTAACATTTAGGTGGAGTTGAGCAATGTTCCTCTTGTTGACATTGATATGACTATTACATGAGCAGAGGAGTTAGAGTTGCAACTACAAGTGGTCTATACCTCTAGGGCAAACTGGAACCCAAGTTTATGTGTTGGAAATACTTTAGTATTGACAAGTGGAGGTCAAGGGATGCCCATGAGTACTTCCAATGGGAGAGGAAGCATGATTCCAAATATGCTCATATTGCTAGCTCTTCCCAGTGTGACCATGCTTATGGCTAGTCAGATGGCTCCACCAAGTGTTGGAGGCCAAGCAATAAATTCTAATGTTGTTCCCGGAAATCAAGAGCCAATTCCTACTCAAGTGGTTAGGTCAATGGAATGTCAAGTAGATGATTGCGGCTATGAGTCAAGTGCCTCGAATGTCCTTGGGGAAGTTAAGGATATGATGAAGCATTATATTAACATGATCACCAAACAATATAGGCAAATAGCAGTTGATGTCAATTTCCTTAAGAAGAAATAGAATTTGATAGGGAGTTGATGCCTTGAAGAGGGTGCCCCCTCAAGATTCAATTGTAAGTGATGTGGTGGCCAACATTTCCCTAGGAATTGTCCAAATGTTAAATGTGACGTATGCAAAAAGTTCAGCCACCTAGCTATTAGTACTTGTTGGAGCAAGATTAGCACCCTTTAGCAAGGAAGTACATAGCAAAGTCCAGTAAACCATCGAGTGCAAGAAAACAATCTCTAGCAAGATGAGGGACCTTTACATGATGCTTTCAACTATGTTAAGCACTATGATGTCTGCCAAAGACACGATGCCATGGAGAATCTGAATCCTATTTTAGTTATGTTATCCTTTGAAAAATGGGCTATTGATTTTGTTAAACCAATATACCCTTCATCGACTACATGGAAGTGTTATATTATTGTAGTGATGGACTACTTTACAAAGTGGTTTGAAGCTTGAGCAACGATGAAAGATAATGCTAGGGAGATAGCCAGTTTTATTATGGAGTAGACTATTTGCCATTTTGGTCCACCTAAGGAGATACTATCTGATCGAGGGATACACTACTCGATTAAGGTCATAGTAGCCTTGATAAAAGCTTTGAAGATTAAATACAATAAAACTACCCTGTACAATCCGCAAGAAAATGGTCAAGTTGAGAGTACTAATAAACAGTTTGTAAGGATCTTATCCAAGATAGTGTCTAAAAGTAAGTGAGATTGAGATAAGAAATTGTATGTGGCAGTTTGGTCTTACAATACAAATTCAAGAGAGCTACATGCCACACCTCGTTCAAGCTGGTCTATGGGGAAGAGTGTGTGTTTACCATTGGAAATAGAGCTCCCACTGTGTGTTTTTCTCTCATGAGTGAGACAGAAACATTGCATGAAATATTTATTTTTCTTGCACATCTTGATGAAATTTGATTGCAGGCTTTATTACATCAAGAGGTAGGGAAGAAGAGAATGAAAGCACTTCACAACCTTTGGGTTAAGAAATACAAATTTCTGAAGGGTCAGTTGGTGCTATACTATGATGCTCATCGCCGTGAGTTATTTCTTGGTAAAGTAGAACCCAAATGGGATGGGATGTATAAAATTGTACGTATAGGAAAGAATGGCTCTACAACCCTTTTAGTAGACTTGCAAGGGATAGAGTTTAAAAATAAAGCTAACTTTAATAAGTTGAAGCCTTACTACGTATAAGGGCTGATGTCGAGACTTGGTGTATGTGCAGGTTCTTCATGATTCAACTTTAACTTGTAGTAGGTACCAAGATGATCAGATGGGAAGAATCATTCCTTATCTTGAGTGTCTATATTTAGAGCAATGTTATCACCAAGGTCGAGTGATCTGGTGGAGAAAAAGTTATCAGATTATTGAGTGGCAAGACAGATCTTTCACGTGGGATATTAAGGTCTACTTCCACCATTGTCAAAGGATTCTTATGAGTATTTCTATCAAGCTTAGCAAGGAAAGAGGGATTGTACCTATCATACATCCCCCCTCTTGGCTTGACTTTGATTATCATAAGTACGAGTGAGCTGATTAGTATTGTGTGGCCTATCAGTGAATACTCAATCTATACTTTGTATTTTGACAGAGCTTCTAGAGGCCCCGCTAAACATGTGAGGTGTTGGTGTGGTCATTAAAGATCCCTAATGTAGGCTTGTTATGAAAATAGAAGTATATTTAGGACAGTCTTTTACTACTAATAATATGGCAAAATACAAGTCCTTGATTATGAGGTTGAATGTAGCCCAATGTGGTGGTATTTGCCAGTTATTGGTGAAGGGTGACTCACAATTAGTGATCAATCAATTGAATAGGACCTATAGTGTGCATGATCCCATTCTACGGATGTACCATCATGCAGCCTTGCATATATTGCATATTTTTGAGACGGTAACTTGTCAGCTAGTTCTTCCATAGTGGAATCGCTTTGCCGATTCCCTAGCTAATTATGCTTTTGTGGAAGATGTCTTTTTCAATTGTGGTCCAGTGGAGCTCTTACAATTACCTTCTAACATTAGCCTAGGACTACTTTGGGACCTTCTTGCTGATATGTCCTATTTTAGCTGCCGATAGCTAGTTTGGGTTATGAGTCAGGTAGTAATTGAGCACCTTCCTATTCTATCACTCAGGGGGGTCACTCATGAATATATGTATATATATTCATGAGCACCTTCCTATTCTATCACTCAGTGGGGTCTCATGAATATATGTCTATATATCATGAGTTCAAAATAAGGGGTTTTTAAAACACCATTTTTATACATTTTATACATATAAAAGGGTGTCATATAAAGGGATTATTTACAGATTGAATATAAAAGGGTTGTGTTTTACTCAAGAAAAATTCACAGATTAGGATATTTATAAATAGGCCATGAACACACATTATATAGAGAATATATATATAGTGAACCCCCCGAGTTCTATCATGGATGCATAGGATCGTTTATCGTCATATTTTTTGGACACCCTTGCTATTTGAGCACACGGGTTAGTCAATAACTTGATATATTTAGTGTAGGGCCTGAGGAGCCCTTATCCTTGGTCGGTCTTGTGCCTCAATAGAGTTATGTTAGGATCAAGGGCTTGTTTTAGCAGTACGCTATTGAATGGTATTTTGTGAATTATCTCATTAGGCCAAGTGGGCTAGTTATTTTATAGTGAAATGTCACATTTCGTTAGGCCAAGAGGGCCATGTGTCTATTTAGTCGAGGTGCGGTTAATGGTTTTGTTTTAGTGTTGTGCTATACAAATTTAGTGGAACCTGCTAGAGGGAGCCTCCTGCTAAATAGAAGCTTCTTGTGGCCAAGTCCAAGTGGTGTTCTTCCTTTATGAGTATTTTTCTTTTATGCTATACGTGTTTATGTATTTGGGGAGCATTGTTCTCTCGTGGAGGACTGACGATCAAGGCATGAATTCCAAGGGTTAGGTTAGGTATATTTGGGGTAGGTTTGAGTAGTTGTCTACCTCCTATAAAGACATTGCCAGGCATTGAAAGACCTATTTTTAGAAGGTAGTCTTAGTGACCTTGTTCTACTAGCTTGCTAAGTAGCTATTCTAAGAGTCCTTGTCTAGTGTGAGGCAATTAGAGAAGCTTGCCAAATAAAAAGAAGAAATAAGTATGAGTATACTTGAAATATTTTTTAAAAATACAGAGGTGTGTAAAAAGGGGTTCTAACCCCCTAAAATAGAGAAAATAAGAAAGAAAAAATCTTAAGAGCAGTTGATTATTGCCTTGTGGAGGCCTGGTAGGTTCCTGGGGGGATGAATCATGAATTCGGTAGACTCGATGCCTTGTCTTCTTAGGGACAACATCTAGATGGAAAAGAATTACCAAGGAAGGTTGGAGCAAACATAAAAGTGAGTGGAACATAAAAAAATTGAAGCGCTGCCTCATGAGAACTTGGTAGGTTCTTGGGTATTGAGTTAGGACTTGAGGCCGATGCCTTATTCTCCTTGGGTCACTCTACACTCAGCTCCCTCCTTTTTACATGCATGAGTATGGAAATATTGAAAGGAAAATATGTTAAAAGAAAATATATGATGACTAGGCTATAGAAGTCCTTGCCTAGTAGGAGTTCTTGGGCTAGTTGTCCTAAGCTAGGTAGGTAGTTCAGGCCATCACCCATGATAACTTCTTTGATAGTTCTTTTAGCCAATCTATGTTGGAGCAGTTGATTAGCAACTCATTTTGAATTTTTGTCAGATTATGTTGGGTCTATCCCTTTAGATTTTCATGCCTTGATTTTGTTAGGGGTTAGGGTGAGAGCAATTCTTGTGCTTCGTTGTGCATTTTGTTTTGTGGCAGCTTGATGCTTTTTATGGTTGTTGTTTGTGTAGATCAGCTCATGGCATTTGACGGACTGAGTCACCCTATCACATGGTCGCTAATGAAAGTTGGATTTTCAGACCCGTTTTTGAAGCAAAAAAGTGGCCAGAGAGGTGTAAAAGACCATTTTTTCATGGAAAATAAAATGGTTGCGGATCGATAAGCTGGAGTTTTCTTAGATGGAGTTCGATGCCAGGAACACAACTCAAGTATTGGTTCGTCGATCAGAGTTCCTTTGACATCTCATTTAATCCCTGCAAGGTTTGGAGTTATATAGCAGCTATGTGATCCGCGAGCCACAAAGTGCGTGACAAAGGCTAGCTTTGTAGACTTTCATGCCACGGAGCCGCTTGTCCAGGCAAATCTCGAATCCGAGTTTGTTTGCCCCTCCAAAATGCAAAAATCCACTTGTCGGATAGTGTGAATACCCAATGTGTGAATTGGATAATTTTATAAATAAAATGACATGAAATGAAATGTTAATGATTAAAAAATATGCAAGAAATCAACTGTGAGTAGGGAGAGGGCTCAAAAAAATTTTTGTGCCCCAAATTTGTGAGATTTGATGCCTCCTCAATGTTGGAGATAATCAAGAGATGATTGCACATCCCTAATCTAGTCCTCAAGGGCTTCAATTTGACTATGAACATGCAGATTTTTAGCCAAGGAATCAAAATTTTGATTTTTATTCTTTCTCTCTCCTCTCTTCTCTTGTTGTGTGTTTCCATGGTTGATTCTATGAGAGAAGGGGGTAGGCTAAGATGAAAGATTTTGATAATGGGATGATGTTGGAGTATAAAGGAGCATAGATCAAGGTTGGAAGGATTGTCAACAGCTATTTGGAATTGTTAGTGGGCCTCCAATTACAAGATATGTACAACATAGGGCGCAATTCTATGAGTAAGTGGTAGATTTTATTGTTTTATGATAAATTTTGGTTGGAAATGGTTGGGAATGGTTGCATTTGGTTGCCAATGCTCTTATTTATAAAAAAATATTCAAGAAATCAAGAAAAACTAGTAATCTAATAATTTATTTATAAACACGCAAAACCCGCAACATTGCAATTTTAAGGAAAATCATGCGATTTTGAGGTTTTGTTGTGCGTATGGTGTTCGTATGGGATGGAATATGATAGAAAAATAATTCTCATAGTAAGATAAATTAGTCTAAATCAGTAAATTAAAAAATATGGGTATTTATCAATAAATAAATAGTAAAAAATAATAAAAAATGATGAATAATAGATTTTTTTCATCTGAAAAATAGAAAAAAATATATTTGTGTTTGTGAATGTATGGTAAGGTTGAGGCATGAGGTCTAGCCTCAATTCAGCCCTATCTCTATGTTAAATTGGGTTTTAATTGCTTTCACAAAGAAAAAATACATAAAAAATACGCTCTAAACCTACCACCGAATGCACAATCTTAAGCGGTAGGGAGAAGGGGGGGTGTTAATAAGTGCTTATAATACACTAATTTCTAATGTTTTTCTATAGCATGGCATATAGGACATGTGTGGTTTAAAATTAAGAAGGTCCAGTAGCACGAGAATGCTCGGTGCTAGCTTTAAGCAACACAACAATCTCTATTAGAGGAAAGGCATGAAAAGAACTGTTTTTCCACCTTCAAAATACTAGTTGTTAATGAATAAACTTGGTTGAGCACTACAAATCATACACAATTGCATTGCATGCAAAGCATAGTATCATCTTGGATGCATAGCAATTGTTTCTATGAACGATGACCTACGTTGAGTGTGAGGTACCCTAATCTGTAGGGTTAGTGATTTAATCTCTTTTGGAAATTTTCAGTGAGGATTATCTATTATCTCTTAGATTGATTGATTGAAAGAGTGGATTATGTATTGCATCGAGGTGTAGGAGAACCATAGTGGGGCCGTGGAAATCAACCGAGGGGCACTTCCTTTGTTTGTGCTTATGTAGTATATAACACCGATATATGTAGGGACTCCCTCTAAGGAGCGTGGGAAGGGTTATTAGTTGGATTACAATCCATACAAATGAAAAGTTCTATATTAGAGGTTAGGATAGTATACCCCTTAAACGCTCCTGGCCGTGAGGCAGTGAAGGGTGGTTTAAGTGTAGCAGAGGCCAGACTAGTGCCATAGAGCCAGTGTTGGGCCCATTTTATGTCCTGACAGACTATGCAAAGCTATCCTTCAAGGCCCATGCTTCCACCCATTTAGTGCAGTAATCCATACTAATAAAAGTACCTATTTCTAGTGTAGATCACTGTAGGCTTGAATGCCCCACAAACTCCAAACCCCACTAATGGAATGGCTCTAATGGAACAATTAGGTTGAGAGGTAACTAGCCACAAGCTAGAGGTTGCCCCAACCACTATCAAAAGAAGCACATTTGTAGACCCACTTTTGCACATTATTGTACATAGTAGGCCACCACAGTTTGAATTGCTAGATCTTTTGATGATGTTACTTCAACCAAGAAGTGACCAACTGACTGATACACCTCGATGGGCCTCATCCAATACCACTTCCTATTCCATAACCCTTTATAGGACTTCAAATGGTGTTCGATGATGTAGATGGCCCAAGATAACTTCAAACTGCTTGCTTTGAAAGTGTCAAGTGCTTCCACTAGTCTAGAGGGAGATGATCTCGAACCTCTCCTATAGTGAGGAAGTTTAGCATTTCCTCATGCCATGTCTAAGGCGAATGGGTAGAATAGTATCAAGTTCTCTAGCAACCATCACCACAAAGAGCTAAGCATAAAGAAAATAATCATCCACACCTCCTAGAACTTCATTGGAATCCAGATGAGAAAGAAAATTTGCAACCATGTGCTAGATTTTGACCACTATAGATTTGAAAATTAAACTCCTATAGCAAGAGAATCCATCAAGCAAGATGACTCATCACATTCTTTTACTTCACCAAGTACATTAAAGCCAAATGATCCACATGAAAAATTAAAGGGTAGCCCAGCAAGTAATGTAAAGGCTTCTTCACAAAATAAATCATGCTAAGGCACTCCCTCTTGATAACTAAGTAGTACTTATTTGCTCTATTGACATGCACTAGCTTGCATAATAAATGGGCCAAAGCTAGTCCTTGGAATTCTCCTACATTAGGACACTGCCAATAGCACTATTAGAGGCATCAATAGAGATGTGGAACTTTATTTGGCAATGTGGAGCAATTAGTATAGGAGCCTTGGATAACATAAGCTAGAGATGGGAGAAAGCTAAGTTAGTTGCTTCATCCCACATGAACGCAAACTTTAGAACATGAGCCAATGTATTTAGGGGAATGGCCACATGGGCCAATAGTCATCACAGATGGTGATCATGCCAACTAGACTAACCCAAAAAACTCAAGATAGTTGAAGGAGAGGTAGGAATTTTGATCGAAGAATAATAATCACCTTTGGCAGATCTATTGCAATTCCAAATTATGAAATCACATGGCCCAACAATATGCCTCCCTCGAGAGTGAACATGCTCTTCATGGGATTTAGGCTCAAGCTGACTTCCCTACACCTTATTAAACAAAGCCAACAAAGATAGTCAAGTAGGGACAAAATATTTATCGCACGTCTTTTTAAAAGGAGGTTGGAGCATCCTTTAAGCCAAACCGTGTGATAGTATAGATAAAGACTCCCCAGGCATTAGTGATGAATATTATATTTGCACGACCGTCCAAAGCTAACTGAAGCTAGTTTTACCCATTGAATCCATCTAAGAATGAATGCATCTCATGGCTAGCCACTTTATCCAGAATGCTATCAAGATACAAAAGAGGGAAAGGATTCATAATTGTTGCCTCACCTAGCTTATAGTAGTCCACACAAATCCTAAGTTTCTTATTATTCTTTGGCATTATGATGATGGGAGGGATGTATTCAACAAGATTTAATAGGGCTATGAATCCCACCTTGAGCGCAGTCTATCCATTCCTCCTTCACTAGTTTGGCCATGTGTGCCTTTTCCCTTAAGCTTAGATGAGTCCTTTAGTAGTCGACCAAAATTTGTATCCATGCACAACATCACCCAATCTCCCCATAGAAAACATCGGGCTATGTTGAATATGGGAATCCTTGTTCTACTTCTTAGGGGAAGCATATATAGGTCACCCCTAATAGAAATCAAGAATCCATCTAAGATATCACTTTGTAATTGATTAGAGGGGAGAGAAAGATTAATACTACATTTGGTTCAAAGAGAGTGAGAGACAAGGAGAGTGTAACTCAATCCCCCTAGCCATAAGGTAAAATCTTAGCTTTGCGGCCCCTTAAATTGGTGTTGAACTTGGTAACTAGTCCTACCAAGTCACAAAATAAATAGCTCTATCTAGTGATGTAAAGTTACTTGACATATCAAATCCACCTAGCCATAAGCATTCAACCTTTAGGACCAAAGCCTCCCACTTTCCTCGATAGGGTTTTTAAAAGTTTTCTAATTGAGAAGAGCATGCTATCACACTCTTTTGACACATAAAATATAGTGTCCTTTTATTAATCTAGTAAACATGGTTAATTAAAATTAATTCTTAATAGAAGATAAATAATTAAAAAACCAATATTTTATTTTACAATAATAAAATCAAAAGCCTTAGTTTTCATAGTAATGTAGAATCATCTCTTTGGAGAGAAGATAATGTTCGGCCTAGAATAAGACCTTTCAATCTAGCAAGATTGGGATGTATGTGATTGCACTTCTTCTAGGCCATAAGAAATCAACTAGCTCAATGTCTCTCTAAGCTTCCCTATACCTTTAGAACTATCCTCCATAATAGCCACACTTATCTCTCAGCCTTTTGTCCTTGAAGGTGTATGAGTGATAAAAAAAGGGAAAAACATCTATGTCCCTCGAGAGCGTAGGATCCCCACTCGCAAATGAGTTTTCTAGCATTTTAAAGAATGCTAAGGAGCATTGGGCTAGGCATCCCAACATCCTAAACCACCATAATCCTCAAAATTTTTGGCTATTTCAAGCATAAAACCATAAGACAATATTTCTCAATACTTCTAAAAAACTAAAGCAATTATAACCATATAACTTTGTTTTTAGGGCACATTTACACATGCCATGCATAGAAACTTCCATTTTTAATCTCGTGATATTTTCCTAAAAAATAAAATAAGGAATTCTAAGATGTTTCAATGTTCCCTAACTATATTTTCAAGTAGTTTATAGCCATATTCAATTTTAAGAAGCATAAGACTCATCTTACATCCTTTTCCTACCATCTTTGGGTTATTTTTATAGTTATCATGAAATTCATGCAAACACAAAAAATTTAATTAAGAAAATTATAAAAAATTGAGAAAATTACAGAGATTTAGAGATATCCTTTAATTATTATACCTAACTTGATTATTTTCATCCGGCCATCCATCATTGTTTGCACAATATAACTGCATCCTTGGATTGGTGTATAACTAATGTATCCTCAAGTTCTATGGGTATTGGGTCTTCTTCATGTTGCACTTTAGCTTTGAGTTGAGATTCAGCTTTAGTGATCCCTTCGTTGTTGTGATGGAAGCACATACATTCTCTCTACGATGCTTCAAGTTTATAAAAATAATCTTTTGTATACGATCTTTACAAGGGTGCATGAATGAAACTTAAAATCCAAATTTCTTATTACCTAGGGGTAGAGTAGGGCTACATCAAGCTCGATAAATGTTCTTGGCTTGATTTACATCATTTCAATCTTTCGAGGACTTTTGTGGGTTGATATATATAAATAGGGCTTATAGCAATTGAGTTTGGGTGTAGGAGAGTATTACAAAACTTTAAATAATATAAAGTTTGATGTTCAAACCCATACAAAAGAGAGAGATTATCATGAGGGTGCCACATCCTTGAGAGCTTGGGAGATTACAATTTGCATAGTGCATGATCTATGAACAATCAATAGATTTGGGATCCTCGTGTCAAGAAGGTCAAGGGGCTCTAGAAGCGTGGCATGATTTGAAGGGAGGAGAATCCGTGGTCTTTTTCCTAAAGGGAAACATTTATATAGAAGAGGGAATATGAGGATCCTAATATTCTTTTAGCTTTTCATTTGTTTTTTTTGAAGGGTCTTAGCTAAGCGTGCCTTCCTAAAAGAATGTCTATTCTTTTGGCTTGTTTTATCCTTTCTCATTTTTATGAAAAAGAAAATTTTAAATTTCATTTACCATCCAAAATTTATTTTATCCTTCTCCCTTATCTTTTATTCTAAGAGTACTTTTACACTGCATCTTTTGGGTCATCCGGTATCGGACATTTGCTCTAACTTTGTAAGTTGACTAATTTTTGGGCATATAAGGCTTAAGGATCACATGAAATACATTATAGATCTTGAGATGGGGTGGTATTCTAAGCTTGTAGGCTTGTTTTTCCATCACCTTGATCACCTCGTAAGGTCCACAATACCTTGGACTAAGGTTCTTATACTTTCCCAAGGACATTAAATTCTTTTTCAGTCTCACCCTTAGGAAATATGACTTTGATTAGGACTTGGGCAGCTTTAATGTCGTGTCCAATAGCTTTCCTTTGAGCTTATCAAAGCTTTTTGAATGTTTAATTACCCATATAATCATAGTATTCTTCTTCAAGAGATTAGTCAAGGGTAATACAACAAGTGAATAATCCTAATGAACATTTAATAACATCTTGTTAGTCCAAAAAATGCTCAGATAAATTTTTGGCAATTTTTTTATAATAACCCCCTCCCCTTCAGGCGTCGCATGGCGGGGGAGAGGGAGTGTGAGAGGAGTGTGAGAGGGAGTATGAGCTAAGTGGAGTAGAGAGGAGCATGGGGAGGGGATCATGCCACCCTCCACGTGTGTGGCTACCCCCCCCTCAAAGCCTATAGAAATCCCCCCAAGCTAGAGGGAGGGGAGGGAGAGAGGGAGGATCGTGCAGGCTGTTGCCGCCATCATCGCCAGGACCGCCATGTCACGGGTTGCTGCCGCCAGGCTGTGCCATCATCATCATAATCATCATCCTCTTCCTCTCCTTCATCATCATCCTCATCGACATCTCCACCTCCATCCTTATCATCTTCTATCTCCATGTCGTCATCTGTCTGTCTCAGAAGCTTAGAAGCTTCTTTTTGGAAGCTTCCACTAAAGGCTTCCATAAGCCTTGTTTACACGTGCCTTCCCCGGTTTCTAAAACCAGTCTTCTAAGCCCCAATTTTTGCACGGGGAAAGAAATTATCGACCTAATAGGTAGTTTCGGAGATCGGAAAAAAGGGCAAGGAGAATTCGCAGAGTCCAAGTCCACTACGTCATCAATGGCTCCAAAGCAAAAGTCGGGAGGCGCACACGTGGGAGCTTCCACCCCGAGTACGCGAGTGGACAACACCCTGAATCTTAACGCCCAGGTTCCGATAAATTTCCTGCATAAAAAGGATGCATTTAAGCATGTCTTTAATTCATGTAGGCAAGTTTAAACACGTTGGGAAATTTATTTGCCCGTTCGATTTGCAAAAATTAGTTGCATGTCGAGTAATTGAAATTGCTTGCATTTCCATGGTGATGGGTAATTGCAAAATTCTAAACGCATGATGCATAAATTAAAGATGGAGTTGTGCAAAAGCATCTTGTTGCATCGCAAAAAAAAGGATAGGCATAAACACATAATGCACTTATGTGGTAATTTCCTAGCCACGATTCGTGTATAAGACAAAGCATAGACGGCCATTGAATAATGTCCAAATCGTCACAATGCATGGAAAGGAAATTATAAACTTTGCAAATTGCATGTGATAATAGTTCATTTTGGGTCGGGTTAAGTACCAAAGGAAGGATGAATTTAATGATGGACTCATGGTATTCGCTCATACATGGAGTTCTTTATCAAAGTTTGAATGCATCTTCATTAAAAGTATTTAAAGCTTTGATTTCGTTGCATCATTATAGTTTAGGGAAATGAAAAGAAAAGATCTTTGTAAATCTTTTAGCTGCATAGAAGGAAAAGGTCTTTGGTCTTGGAATCGCATATTTGCATGGAATGATGTGTCTCACCTATCTTGCATTTATTTACATCTTTAGGGAAAGTATTTGCATCTCTAAGGAAAGATCACCTCTTGTTGTAAGTCAATTAGATCAATTAGGTAAATTGCTTGTAATTGTGTAACCCACATGGGATTAATAAAGGCATAAATAGTTAGTACGACAAACACCTCAATGTGCTAGGTAGGGTTAAGCTATGATAAAATTCTGCCTAGTATCGCACTTGGGTTGCCGACTTAATACTTCCAATCTCAAAAGTCCTACCCACATTCATAGAATGTTAGGGTTAGCTAAATGCTGTGCTAGAATGATCTAGGGTTCTCACCCTAAGGATCAATTGACCAAATACTAAACCTTAGTATGAATTTAGGAACCCTAGGGCCAAAGCGTTATCGGCCTAGTAGGGTTAGGGTTTGGATTGGGTCAAGACGATTCCCAAACCCTATATCTTGGTCAAAGATATTCTTGACCAAGGAATACCGTGTGATGGGAGAAATAATCCCACAAGTTAGATGCGACACTCATCTCGTGCAACAAGTTGCAACGTCGCATGGTTTTGTGCCTAAATCAAAATAGTATTGCCACTCCTTAGAACAAGGTTGGTGAGTTCGAAGTACAAGTCTAATTTTCTAGAGGATGAGTAGTCATTCTGCTACATCACCCTTCCTCGTGGCTGATTTTCCAAGTTAGGGAAATTATGAATTGCCTAGCAAGCAATTGACCAATCAAGTTAGGACAATGGAATTGTCCAGGATTTATTGACCATAATATATGGAAGCCTAAAGTATTGATAATTTGGGTTAACAGGGTATAAACCCTAACCCAAGGATAAAAGGGTAAACAAGCAACTTAGCTTATGAGACCCTTGGGATCTTGCCAAGTCGAGATTGATCCCGAATCGAATGCTGGATGTATTCGGAGAGAAGGAATTATACCTTAGCAGTTGGCCGTATAAACGACCACTGGAGTGCTTGTGTTTGTACACTTAGGATCACTGTTTGTTCTTCTTTGCTCAAGGAACTAATGCTGGAAAATAATTAATGCTTCAAGTTGAAATCCTGGAGGGAGAGGCAGCATTAGTTACCCCCGACTGTCTGCTTGACCCTATCCAAGGGGGTTGTTAGCCGTGCTGGGTACGTGGACCGAACCCGCTGCGAGAGATCTCTCCGTGGGTGCTACTTAGAGCAGGAGGACGCTTGGGTGCCAGGGGGGCTCTGGCCATAAATCCCTTGCCTCTGGACCCTACACAAGAGGCCGACGTAACTCGAGATGGGATCTCGAGGCCCACATACTAGTCAACAGGCGGAAACTTGCAATAGCGATCCCTGAGGATTGCTGGAATAGCCTTCGGGTGGATTATGGAATAGCCTTCGGGCGGATTATGGAATAGCCTTCGGGAAGGATTATATGATGTATTCCAAAGATTGATAAATAAAGATCAAATGTTGAAAAGGAACTTGTTTGACATTGTTTTTCTATGTCAATGCCTAAGTTACATGAAAGAACCAGTGATTAATTGGTTAATTAAGGAAGCTGTTTTTGTTGTCAAACTAAATGTGGTAGGTAATTAGATAACTAAAGTAACCCGAGGAAAGTGTGGTGGATGTGACCCTAGGTCTATCATACGGAAGGGTGGTCTCGGTTGGCCGGGAACTTTTCTCAAAGGAAATTGACAGCGAGGTAACAATGACCTAGAATCTAGGAAGTTAGAGTCTCGATTTATACTGTTTTAGGGGAACGGAATGGGACTATGCCTTACGAGCAGAGAGGTAGAGCTTCACATCCCTCTCGTTTCCCATTCTCCTTGAATCAAGTGCAGTATGAATCCGCTTCGATCTTGATGTTTCTGCATAAAGTAGTTCGTCTGGGGTTCGATGCTAGTGACTTTCTAGGAACTTGACCATTAGGAAAACCCTGTCCTAAGTGGGAACGACCGGAATGCTTTCGCTTCATGGCAGACTCGGGAAGACCTAGATCGCAAACCCCGTGACATTCCATGGGAGTGCCAGGCAGCGCTTTCTGGACTCTCTTCCCGATGGGCTGCTAAGACGTGTCCTACAAGTGGACAGTTGGACACATTACATTATTCTTGATTCTCACTTGGTTTATTCCTCTAAAGTCATTCTAGAGTCTAAGAGATCTATCCTTCTTATTTTGGAAAAGAATAGGTGAGTCGAAGGTGAATTATTTGGGTAGATGAATCCTTGCTCTATGAGTTTCCTTAGTTGTTCTTTGAGCTCGATGGCCTCAGGTTGGTATATATATCTTATATGGTAGCTTGGATATTAGTTTGGATCCAAGAATCAGCTCTATCTCATGGTCAACCTCATGGTTTGGAGGCAATTGGGCCAATTCTTCTAGAAAAACATCTTTGAAATCATTCATCTAAGAAGTTAGAGTGCCTTTGCTAGTATTTTCAACCTTATTTAGCTAGACCATGTAAGATGCCTACTAACCTTTTATTAACCCTTTTTTGAGTTGACTTGCCTTGGCTATTACATATGCTTTCACAATTATCCCTTCCAAACCTTAGAACATCAATTCCTCTCGGCACATAGAATATGTACTCTATAATTCTTGAGCTAATCCATTCCTAGAATCAAATCATAGCATCCCAATGGTGGAATATACAATTCTACTTCAATTGGATGGTTTTCTAACTCAAATTGAAGTTTCCATATAGTTTTTGTTGTGGCCTCCTTCTTGTTAAGAAGTTCTACTATAATTTTTCTTGTCTTCCTATATTCTAAATGCAATATCTTAACTATTTTGGGTTCAAGAAAGAAATACATACTACCAAAATCAATAAGATTTTTGAATGATATACCCTTTTAAGTAGCCAGATACTGAATTATAGGACATTGGCAATCCACTTCCTTTTCCTTGATGCTAGCGTGTATGGATCCTTCACGTAAGGTATGCTCTTCTAGTTACCCTATCGTATATGGATCCTCTTTCAATATCCTCACCTAAGGTATATCTTTTGGTTATTCTATCATGATGTTTACCCATCTCTATCGACTTTTCCATGGCCATGGCCTTGGTTGTTGTTTCAATTTCCACGGTCTCTTCTAGTAGATTGGTTTGGTTTGGATTTGAGGGGATGATTCAAATAGTTGGCCCTTAGGTGTCTAGTTCTTTTACATTGGTAACATTTCCTCTTTATTGCATATTGCCTAGCCCATTTGGTCCTTGACTGATGGCATTGATTGTGCCATTTCCTCTAGCATTGCCCATATTAGGACCACAATAGATATAATTTACTTTGTAATTCTTGTTCATAGGGTGATTATCTTGAAGTTTGGGAAGCTTACCTCACTCCCTTGTTTTGGCACCACTACTTCTACCAGAGCTTAGTTTCTTTAGTGAGACAAAGGTATATATTCATGGATTAGTTTACATCAGTAGTTTCAAAAACCAAGAAAGTCATCCATGCTTTGATCTAGGCTTCTACATCTTGCTCCACATTTGATCCTTCCCTAGTGAATTTGGGTGGGTGTATTAGCTTCATAAGAAACTTTTTCTCCTGAAGCTTTTTGCATCTATCGTCAATTCCATTAATCGGTGATTTTGTTTAACACATAAGTTAAATGTTAGATTCAATTCAAGACTTTATGTCCTTCCTCTCTATTAATACCTAAAATGGGCTTGACATTGGCTCTAAGGATCTAGCCCAACCTCTTATGCTCAACAAACCACCCTCATGGCCTTGCAGCTAAGAGCGTCTAGGGGCTACACACTGATCTAGCTAAATCATGCATTTGTACTGATTTATAGTCCAAAGATACTGCCCATCCCAACTCCGATAGAGGGAGTATCCAAGTATTTAGATGGCTAGCACCTCATATCAATACACGACGAGCTCCTCCCAACAGAGTGCTGTGGCTCCTAGGGCTCTCCTATACACTCTAGGGATTGGCCCCATGATGCACTGTCTAAACATAGAACACAATCGTAACATTGTCCAATCTTTTGATTAAGTGTTCCACAAGGTAATTTTGTTTTCTCACATAAGATTCCCCAAATACTATCATTCTATCCTAAAGCAACTTGAGAATTCTCACACACTCTCATCATTGGTCAATAGTTTTAGCAATCAAGTGTTGTGCATTTAGGAGATTCTCTTTTAATACCATGTCTAAATGTAGATGTAATGTGTAATGCCATATAGTGCTCAAACAAATTAACCACAAATAAGCCAATGCGTCGCGTGCAAAACATTCTCTCAATAATTTTCTTTCTATAATGAACGGATTCATTGCTTAGAAACAATACTGGACTAATTCATGCTATTGTCCCTTTAAAAATATTAAACAAACTCTATATGCTTCATTCCAATGCACAAGCACTTATATTTCTATATAAAATTCTTGACATTTCAGATTCTTTATGTGTTCATTTATTATGTGGGGTATTTCCTATGTTTCACAATATTTTTTCCATAAAAACATTCTCTAAATGACCACTTTAACACACAAATTAATAGCTATAGATTGAGGCCAACCTCATGCTCTATAAGCCATTATACACTCACGAATCTTTCCCTAATTTTCAATTATTTTTCTCAATCTTAAACAAAAAATTTCCATAAAAAAATACACTTTTAATGATTTTTCACCATCTATTCTAATATTAATTGCTAGATTTTCTTGATTTTTGGATTTTTAAAGCTTATGTGGATTGTGATTCAGCACTATATTCAATATCACTCCATAAGAACACCATTTGAACCATTAAAATCCATGAAATTATTATTATTAATTAAATCTAGCATTTGAGTTTTATAATTTTTATTTTCATTATGTGAATTGCTAGAATATACTGATTATTCTATGATTTTAGATATATTTAAGCATGTTCAACATTTCTAGTCATTTTTCATCACAAGAACAAAAGATTCATCATAAAAATTCAATGAAAGATGCTTACACTATAATCCACATACATACATGTATTGTAAAAATGGAAAGCCACTAATGCTCTTTTATAGCCATTGATGCTTCCACATCCTTTGATCTACGTCCCTCTATGCATTAAATCTACCACATGCTCACGTATCCTTCACCTCGACTCTCATTCTCTTTCTCATATGCAGTCATGTGAACAAAGAACAAAGAGGAGAGAAGGAGGAGAGAGAAAGACTAAATTTCTATCTTTTCATTTACTGCATCAAATGTCTTGTTGTTTTTGGCGACTCAAAGCGTGAAAATTTTGCATTACAGCCCTAGGAGGAGAAGGCGTCATTCCATCAGGTGCAACAATCCATTTTTTTCATAAAAATGAGCGTGCAAAAAATTTGCATCTCCTTCCTCCTCATGATTGTTTTTGAGAGCTTCAAGCTCTTAGAATCATGTTTAAATACTTAACCATTAAAATAATTGGTTAAAACTTACATGCTTGCATTGCTCGACAAGTGGTTTTGGCCTAAACGGAGGGACAAAATGACCCCAAATTCACAATCCAACTAGACGAGTGACTTTCTAGCATTGAAATATATTATCTTGGTCTCCATCACTTGCTTTCTAGCTTTTGAATCCACTAGCCCCTTCATACTCCAAACCTCACGACCATTAAATGGGGGGTCAATTGGACTTCAATCGATGAACAAACACTTACTTTGGATTCCTGGCGTCGAAATGCATCTAAGAAAACTCGAGCTCTTTGATCCATAATCGCTCCACTTTTTTGCCAAAAATACCTCTTTTATGACTCTTGAACCACTTTTGTGCTTTAAATTTGGCCCAAAAATTTTGCTCTCATTAGTGACCATGAGATAGGGTGACTCAACCCGTCGAATCCATGGACTGATTTGCACAAACATAAACCATAAAGAGCATCAAGCCACTTCAAATAAAAATACATAATAGAGCACAAATACAGTCCTCATCCTATCCCCTGACAAAATCAAAGTATGAAGTCCATGAGGAATAGGCCCAGCATAGTTTGCTGACAGAGATATGCTAGTTTCTAACCAATTGCTCCGACTAAAAAGGACTTTTAAAGGAGTTATCCTAAGTGGTGGTCTAACCTACCTACCTAACCTAGGATAACTAGACCAAGAACTCCTACTAGTGAGGACTCCTATAGCCTATTCTATGATCACATAATTTTCCCATTTGACCACATTTTTTCTTCAGTACTTTATACTTGGGTGTATAAAAAGGAGGGAGTTGAGCGTATTGCGATCCAAGGAAAATAGGCCATCGGCCTCAGGTCTTGTCTCAATACCTAAGAACCTACCAAGCTCTTACAAGACGATACTAAATCGTTGTTCTTTCACTCACTTTTTTTTTTCTCCAACTATCCTTATTTATTTTTCAGCTAAATGCCACCCCTAGGTAGACAAGGTACCCTGAGTCTACTGACTCATACACCCAGGGACCTACTAGGCCTTCGTAAGGCAATGAACATCCATTCTTTGAATTTTTCTTTCTTTATTTTCTTATTTTAGGGGGTTAGAATCCCTTTTTACATGTCTCCATATTTTATATATTTCAGATGTATTCATGGTCTTAAAGACATACTTTCTTGGATTGAGAGCATGCTCGAAACATTTTCTTAAAATAATCAGTTGTCTCTCCCTTGTGGTGGCTTCCCCAAGGTCATCAATGAATATCTTCAACTTCTCTAGGAAACTATCATCAAAAGTTTTATCAGCTGTATGTTGCCAAGATATTGGTGTATTGCATAATCCAAAAGCCATAACATGATATGCAAATGCGCCAAATACAGTAATAAATGTCATTTTCAATTTGTTTTCCACTTCAATATCTGTTTGGTTATAACAAGCAAAGCACTCTAAAAATGAATAGATATCTCTACCCGCTAGCTGATCTAGAATTTGATCAATAAATGACTGCAGATAGTAATCTTTGACCATCTATTTATTGATCTCCCTAAAATCTGTGCAAAGTTGAATTTGATTATTTTTCTTTTTCCTAATAACTACTAGTGAACACCACTCCATGTATTGTATAGGAAATATCAGGTCAACCTTGTGTAAATTTTTAATCTCCTCAAATAGTCCGTCTCTTAGCTCAAAAGGCATACATTTCACTTTTTGTCGAATAGAATAGCTACTTTCCCTTGCAACAATAGTATGCACAACTAGACTAAGAGGAGTACCCCTCAACTCATCATAGCTCTAGGTAAAAATACCATGGAACTCTTGGATCAAGGATACATAGTCCTTCCTCTCTTCTAGACTAAGTATAGATCCTAATTTAATTGATTGTCATGGCTCATCCAAGATACCAAGATCTAGCTCAATCACATCTGCATCTCTAATTCTATCTTGACCTTCTATTGGGTCATTTAGAGTCACCTAGTAGACATCTTCTATAGTGGACCCCTCTCTTGATTCATCGCTTGACAAAATATCATTGCTAGAAGGATCCTCTAATACATCTAATTCTATCAAAGATAGGGGTACTCTCTCACTTTGAGGAGATTTAGGATATGTATAAACTATTATGTGTCTGGCACCTATGCAAATGATTAGTGGGTATATCAGCTTGACAATTAGATTGCAAGATCCATGGCCTTCATAATAATACTTGATAGCTTGGCTACCATGCAAACCTAATAACCCTAAAGTCCAAAATGCATTCCACATTCTCAACAATCACGTGGACTTTGGTAATGCAACCTTTTGGTTCCCTTAAATTGTCATAAGCCATTTGGAGAATTGTGGAGGCATCCTTTTGGATTTCCAGTCCTAGAATTTCTATTAATTTTGAACTCATAATGTTGATAGAGAATCTCATATCCACAATGGTATGATCTACTAATATATTGTAAACATATATTACCACCCTTGGAAAATGCTTTTCAGCATGTTCAAACCAGTCATCTCCCACAAGAGCTATTCCCACGGGTTCGACAATATGCCTAGTGCAAAGGATCTTCTTAAACTCTTTACACACTTCTAGAGATAGCTTGATTAGCTGCAGGAGGTTCACATTAGGCTTTACCTTGCAAAGAGAATTGGCTAAGTCAAATTCATAATAATTAGCAATGGTTCTCTTCTCTTGCCAGACCATTCTTTCTCATGGTAAGTTGAATAGGCTTACATAGCTCTTGCTTGGCTTTTACGTTTTTCCTTCGTTTCTCCTTATTGGAGTCAGCTACTTTGCTATCAGTAGCTTTTAGAGGATTGGCTTCCACATCAGGGTTAAGGATGCGTCCCCTTATCATCTTGTTTAGGGTTTGCCTCAATAGGTTTTACATTATGATGGTACTAGAGTTTACTATAAAAAGGTCAGAAGTGCTAATCTAGGGATCTTTTTGACACTTACACTAATTTCGGGGGATCTCTTGTCCATCACCATCTTTGGGTGAGTACCAAGCTTTGCTTCTTATATCTTGATTTTAGCTTCTATGGCTATGTTGTGCTATGGTATAATGGAAGATGTCTATGGCATGGCCATGTTTGAAGCATTTCATATTATTTTCTTAGTTCCATTCATTAGTTTTCTTATTGATTTCTATGGTAGAATAGGCCATCTTTACATTGGTATCAGAGCAATAGTTTAGATCATGTGAGAAGTCATTTTCATGCATTAGATCTAGCTGCAATGACTAGGGAGTGGAAACCGCAGTTAAAATTTATTCACAGGAGATAGTTCTTCCATAACCATTGTTAGAGACATGGAGATCTGTCCACAAATTGTGACCAAGATGGAGGTTCTTGGAATGACCCCAGTGGATAATGGCATGCTCCAGCTACTTTGGCAGGTCGTGACCAAATTTTCAACCAAAATTTGGGGCAAGATGGACAAAATGAAGGCTACAGGCTTTAGTGGAGACCAAACTTGAGTTACTTTTGGAGAACATGGTTTCTTTTCTCTCTCTTTAAGCTTCCTTTCATGGATTCCATGGAAAACCCTACTCCTATCTTGATTCTATGGCTTCTATCTTGCAAAGGCACTTCATAATAAGCTTCTTTATGGTGGTTTTGGTTCAATTACTTCACACAGGATAGGAATGTAGATCAACACGATTTGCACTTGAAGTGTATACTCCTCTATGGCAGGTTAAAATCAAAGATATCTAGCATCATCTATTGCTACTGTTAGGCCTTGTACACATTGTACTTCAAGCCTTCTTCAACTTACATGATGGTTCTTCACCATTCTTGAGCTTTCATCTCTCCTACAAACCCTAGAAATGACAGTTTTGGACATCATTGGAAATTTTCAGATTTTTTAACCCATTTTAAGGGGTTTTTGATCTTTTATCACTCCTACAACATCTTCATGACCATGGCTTCAAACATTGGCCATCATTGAAGCTACATTGAAGGGATTCAGAATCTCCTTGCTCAATTGGAAGGAATGGACAACATAGGCTTAAAATTTTCTTGAAATAATTGGACTTTTCTTCAATTTTGGAGTCTTCAATCATTCTTGGATTACCTATTACCATTCTACAAGGAATTTCAATTGAAGCCATTCTTGTCAAAGTGTTCTTCATCACCAATATACTTCAACTCTAAGTACAATAGGTATTCTCAATCATCTTTTAATCTCTCTTGAATATCCTATTGCTTAGCTTATCCAATTGATGGAAAGAGAAGATAAATTGATAAGGAAATTATCCATATTCCTAAATGCATTACATGATCATTCCCTAGAGATTTCATAGATGGTAATGATTACCAAACCACTCTGATTTCATTGCCATAATCATAATCTAAGCTTCCAATTTCTCATCTATGTTTCCCTAACCTTGACATTGCCTTGTTTTATTGTTGTCTCAAATGTGATGAGAAAATTTATGCCCAATGGTAAGTGGAAAAATTTGTAATGCAGTGAATCATTGTTGAAGGTATTTTCTACCTACTTCCATTTAATTTTTCAGTCCATTTCACTCAGTTCATGCATATCATGAAATGGATACCAAATTTATTTCAATCCATGTATTTAATGTTGTTTTATTAGCCTAGTATTGATTTGCCATGTCATTTCGCAAAAGGAAAAGCGGATGCTAGGTGAGTTGGTAGGACAATAGTGAGGTGACCCTCCCCTACCGAGGAGGACCTTCAAGGTGAGCACAAATCAACTTGAGCTAGCTGAATATCCTCTGGCCTTCTCTCCAACTGTCGAATTCGAAGAGCTAAGAGCTCCTCTCTCGTCAAATCCTCATGCCAAGGTAAAATTGACCAAGTCAAAGCACAAGTCTCAGTCGGCATAACCGGTTTCTGACCATACATCAACTCTGCGGGCATATATCCTATGGTAACACTGTGAGTCGTACGATCAGCCCACAAAGCAAATGGTAGAAGTCTTGGCCATTCTCCAATCCGTCCTCTGCATGCTTTGGCTAGTGCTTTCACTATCAGTGGATGCCCTCTTTCACTCTTCCCATTTCCCTCTGGATTGTATGCTGTGGTTAGAGCCAACTTAATTCCTAGCTGAGAGAAAAACTCCCTAGCTTCATCTGCATCCAATTCACCACGATCCACATGATCTTACCCACACAGCCATACCTGCAGAAAATTTCTTCCAATAAGAACTTACACACTGCACTAGTGGTCTTCGTTCTCAAAGATCTGCCCTCAACATGATTGGTAAGATCTTCTCTAGCCAAAACAATATACCTCATCTTCCATAGACCCATAGACATAGTAACCAAATCAACTACCCACTTATAATGAATGCATAGCGGATAGGTCGGATGAAGCTCATCTCGATGACGCACTACCGAATACATCTGGCAGTCTCTGCAAGTTTCAACAAAGTGAGAAACATCTCTATACATGCCTTTCCACCAATATTTCTCCTTGATTTTCTCATAAGTAGCCCACACTCCTCTATGACCAGCCCAAGGACTCTCATGAAACTCCCTCATCACTTGTAACTGTGTTTCTCTATCGCAGACAACCCGCAAAGGCAATCCGCCTCTTTTCTTTGGATGCTTCCAAAGAAATCCGTCCTTGAGAAAATAACCATAGGCTTTCCTTATGATCTTCTTAAACTCTTCATCTATCCATTCATCTCTTTTACTTAGTGTACTAAGATACTTGCCAATCTGCAACCAATCTCCAACATAAAGTTCTTCTATGAAAGCCACAATATCATAGACATGGCAAACATGATCAACCATAGTGGCTGAAATTTCTGCATCATCCTCTTTTGCAAATAGCATCTCCTCATCATCATATCTGGCTCTAGACAGCATATCTGCCACTGGATTATCCTTCCCTGCTATGTGTTTAAATTCTGGATTTAATGACTTAATATATGCAATCCATCTCAACATGGCTATATCCGGAGTAGAGCAGCTCATAAGCATACCAATCAATGGCAAGAAATCTATCTCTACCACAACTGAAGCTCCAATAAAGTACTCCTTGTCACATTTGAGAGCCGTAACAATCCCCAGTAGCTCCCTCTTGATTTGCGGATATCTCCTCTGTCTCTCTTTTAGGACTTTCACCCCAAACCGAATAGCATACCTGTTTCCATCTGCATCATCTTGACCCACAGCCCAACCTATGCCAATTGAACTAGTGTCAACTATCAATACAATAGGCCTTCCGCAATTATAATCCGCTTTCCTGAGAGTAGGAGCATTCTGCAATAACTTCTTCAATTTTCGCATGGCTCTAGTGTGGCTCTCATCCCAATAGAATTTCTGCTCCTTTCGAAGCAGCTGATATAAACAATCTGCTATGTGTGCAAAATGAGGTATCCAAATCATATAAAACACACAAGCTCCAATGAATCTCCGTACCTCTGAAGTGGTAGAACAATACTCCGCAATCTTGCCTATAGCATTCACCTTATCAGGTGAGGGTTTTATGCCATAATACCCACACATATGTCCAACAATGACAACCTCATTCACTCCAAAAACAGATTTTTGCCCTGAAAGTGTCAAGTTCACTTCTTCTAACCTAGCCAAAATCTTCTCACATGCTGAAATATGATCAGCCACAAAGGATCTGCATCCCTGCTCATTTAGACTCTCATTCTTCTCTTCTTCTGCACACCCCTTAATGGGCACATCATCCAAGAAAGGCATAGTAAGCTGAGGTATATAATCACGAAGGACCTTATGCATGGCATTCATCATATGGGCAACAGAATTAGTGGCACCTTGAGGCAAGGTACACATCCTGACAAGCCCAATAGGAGTTCTCATGGTGGTTATGTCCCTGCTTTCCAAAGCCAACTGAAACTGATCATATCCTGAATACAAATCACCTAAAGAATAGATGGCATGTCCAGCAAATGCTTCTGCAAACTCATCCACAACTGGATCTATACCAACATTCCTGATAGTAACTCTGTTTACTAGCTGCATGTCCTGTATAAATCGGAGAGTACCATTCTTCTTTGAAACCGTAAACCACCTGTTTGAGTATGGTGCAGATGAAGGCTCAAGAATTCCCATCCTGATTTTCTCATTCAATAAATCAATCAGCTTTGGCAGGTGTGCTTTAGACACTGGAATAAGTCGGAGATTCCATGGAATATGAGGAATAGTAAAAATGACCATAGGAGCAACAATATCTGGATTCACACATCCAATCTCATGCGGGAAAAAAGCAAATCCCCTTCCATGTCGCTCAAGCATCTCCTGAAAGCATTGCTTCTCTGTAGGTAGCAAGAAATCACCATTTCCAATTTTCAGTTCAGCAAGAGTCTCTGCTGAAAATTTATGACCAATATGCTCCGGATTCCTCAAAATTGGCTGTTTGGCAGCCCTTTCTATTTGTTGATCACTGTCAGGTGGAAGCGGTACAGCTACCGGCTTCACCTTCTTATCCACAGTTTTGTATTTCGTGTCAACCCTGGCTTCATTATACTCTTCTGCATTACTCAAATCTTGCTGTAAATCAGCAATTCTGCACTCCAATGGCTGAATATCCTCAGCCCTCTGCTCTATGGACTGCATAGGAACAGCCCTAAACTCTAGATGCTGAAATATTTCAACAGTAAACTCTGTTGGCTGAAAGTTTTCAGCCCTCTGTGTCTCTGTAAGCTGATCATAATCAGCTTGAAACTCTGTTTGCTGAATTTCTTCAGCACTCAACACTTTTTGCTGAGCCACCTCAGCCTCTAACTCAATCTGTGACACAAAATCTGCAATTTCATGAAACATGTCCAGGGATTGCACTAATACATTACTGTGACAACTCTGCATATCAGTTTTCAGCATATTTCCCATCTCTGTCATCGTATCTGCACAAATCACACTGTCATACATCCCATCTATGTGCTCATCATCCTCTAAAATTCCTGCATTTTTCAAATTTTTCTCCTTCCTGCATATGTACTGCATGGCAGCTCTAGGCAACCTAGAAATCTTCTGATAGCTCATCGAACTGTTTGCTGAAATCCCAACAAAACCGGAGGAGAAAACACTACTGCCAGGAGGCGAGAACTCCAATCTCCTCTGCTCTGTACCACCGTCGTCTCGCGAAACGGCGGTACCTAATGAAAACCCAAATCCCTCACAGTGGGCAAAGGTGCATCTCTGAGAGTATCCCTATTTCTAACATGGTTCACACACACAGTCATAAACTGAACTGCTCTCATACCATCTTTACTGTGAATCCGTGCATAAGCAGATCCATCATCCATTACCTTTGTTTCCATGCACATCTCTGTGATGAATGGCTGTCCAAGAATTATGGGATAAGAACATGAATCCTGCACAAAGAAATGGAAATCCTCCTCTACATCTCCAATAGAAACCCTGACACTGGGACAGGTAGCATACAAATCACCTGCAGTGTTATTGGCGGCTCTCATACGCCACCCATGCTCTACATCCGTAGGCCATCTGTTACTCTCATAAACTCCACGAACTATGAGATTAATCTCTGAACCATGATCCACCAAAGCAACATAAGGCACCTGTTTCTCTCCAATTTTTACCATCGTCTCTGTAGTTGCCCTAGCCCAATGACTCCGCGAAAAGTGACTACGTGGTATCAAGACAGGCTCATCAGTTTCAGCATAATGCATAGGCTGAACCCTCTTCTCTACCTGCGGAAAAACAAAAGCATTCTCAACCATAACCTCATCCTCATCCTCATCCAACTCCCCAATCAAAACTCCCTGTGTATCAGTGGTAGGCAATGCATGTCTTTTCCTCTTCAGGACCTCCTGAAATTGATCCTGAAACTCTCTTTTCGAGATGCCCAAAACCTCAGAAATAGTGAAAGTCACCTCACTGCCAAGTATCTTGTCATTAAAGATTTTCTTCATGTCCGTAGATGTTTCAATATCAGACATCAATCTAAATCCTGGCTGCTTTCTCTCTCTAGGCTCTTGCCTCTTTTCTCTCTTTTGAGCATCTTCCATCTGTCGTTCTGGCCCTGGTCTCAAAGATGGTCCTGCAGTAGGTGGAGTAACAAACTCACCCCCTCTAGTCTTTTTAGCTGCACTTGGATTTTCTTCATCCCTCTTACGCTTCTCCTCAACAAGTACATATGCTCCCTGAGACTTAGCCAAATAAGCATAAATAGAGTACCTGTCAATAGGCGAATCCCAACCTGTCTCAGATCTGATGCTAGAGCCTGCACTAGTCAAAACAGTTTGCTGAATTTTTCCCTTGTTTGCAGTCTCCATAGCATAAGTCCATAGTGCTGACTGAGTCTCTGATCCCTTCTCAATCTGGACTCCATATGCAGAAGCATCACCTCTAGCTGTCACATAAGAAGTACGCGCATCCATGTCATCCACTAACTTCTTCATTCCACCTTTACAAAAGTTGGTAGCAAGCGGAGCTCCTGTTTCAGTCAACCAAATCTTACCATCTTGTCCCCAAAATACCAAATTCTTCCTCCTTGCATCCTGAAAAGATTCACAATCCCTGCAATGCTGATGGTCCGTACTATCACACCAAATACATCTCCGATCTCTCCTAGGTGCACTAGGAGCACTCCTAGGTGCAGTAGGAGCACTAGAAGAAATAGTAGGCGCAGTAGAAGCAAACTGCTCTTTCAATTTTTCCACCAACTCCGCTTTAACTGACTCCAGTGTCAAATCCGTTATGCCTTTGATTATGTCATCAAGAGAGGTAGGCACCGATGGAGCGGATGGTTTTGGAGCAGTAGGTGCAGGCATCGGTCGTGGAACAGGAGGAATAGGAGGAGTAGAAACAGTAGGAACAGGCATAGGCCAAGAAACTGGCTGAGGAGGAGAAGAAATAACACGGATAGAAGCAGGCATAGGAGCAGATGATGGTGTCGGTGTCATGGAACCATTCTGTAGGCGGGTCTTCCATATCCTCCTCTTGGTCAAAGTCGAGTCTGCATCCTGGGCATCCTGCCAATCCGTCTTAAGTCCCATAGGCTTCGTGCGATCCTCAAGAAGCTCTCCCAATTCTTCCTAAAGAGCAGGATTTGCAGCTTGCAAGAAAAGCTCAACTTTTTCAACATCCAATGCTCTTTATTCAATGGCATCAAGCTGACTATACCTCTCTTCGAATTCTCGAATCAACTCTGAAGCTGCTAGACCTTTGTTTGACATGTAGACCCACTCTCGGAATGACCACCGTGTAGCCATCCCAAAGTCCTCAAGGAAATACTCTTCTTTCAGGGCTTTCTTAAAATCTTGCCAATGTGTATTTTGAATAAAAAGACCAGTCACTTTTGCCCTCAAGGCGGGTGTGACAAGACGAAGGAAGTACTTACTCATAAGTCCAGCTGGAACTCCAAAAAAACCCATCTTGATCTCATATGTCTTCAAATATGCTGAAACATTACGGCCATCAAATAGCTTCTTCTCATTCTCAACTGCTTCAATCGCCTTAGTCACGCTGTTTGCATTCTCCTACTCCGAATAGAGTTGCCTTTGCTGAGACAACTGCTGTTGATGCAATTGTTGTTGCTGCTGCATATACAATTGTGTTTGCTGATTTTGGAGCTGCATATACATGGACATATTCTGCAAAATCTGCTTTAGATCATCTGTTGAAGTACTTGACGCAGCAGTCATTGATGGAGCTGAAGTAGAAGATGCAGCTGGAATTGTAGAAGAGGCTGAAGTATCTCCCATCCTGAAATTTCTGCGACGCTTTCACGTCGGGTTCACCAAAGATGTCGAAGGGTTTGTGAAAGCAAAGTCGCGACTTCAGAAGTCCTTGATAATTTTCAAGATAGAAGATCAAGCATGTGAATAAGCAAAAGTGAAGTAGCAAATGTATTACTGTCAAGATGTTTACAAAATTCAAGATGAATTCCAATCTGTTCAGTCCACTGGCTCTAGATCACCTGTTTTAATTCAGGCTTGGTTTAACAAGTTTTACATATTGAAAGTGCTGTTTGGGAAGATCAGAGTATGCTCCAGCATTACATTCCTCTTCCATAGCTTGTCCACCTGAGCTAAAGTGATTGCACAAAGCTCTAATCTTCAGAGTATAGCATTAGCCACAGAAGAATCTGCATATTGTGGGCTTTCTGTTGAAAGTTTGTCCTCTATCCCTTTTTCCTTTTCTTTCTCTTTACGATTGCGCCTTTGCTTGGCCTGCTTTTTCTTTGTTCTCTTATCTTTTTCAGAGGCGAAGGCGCTGTTGAAGCCACTCGATTCACTGTTTCAAAGAAGCAATGACAGTCTCCGCATTCAAGCTTCCCAAACTGCCTGTGCCTCTCCCTCTGCTTGGTAAACACTGAGTTTGATCTGCTATGTTTATCTTCCTCCTAGATCCATTAGCGACATCACTGTTAGATGGTATGGAATCTAAAGAGCATGTGGATGAGATGACATCAAGAAGGGCTTGATGATTCCGACTAAACCTTCCATTTCTGCACGCCCCCACAGAGCAGCACTCGATCCACTGTTTCAAAGAAGCAATGACAGTCTCTGCATTCAAGCTTCCCGAACTTGTCCATGATCAGAGTTCCAAAGCTTGGTGGTAAAGAACAAATCTTCTCTTTTGACTAGACCTTGCCGCAGGGCTTCCGCAAGAGCCTCACCAACTTCCTTCTCATTCTTGTAATCAGCTACACAGTCGAAGTGTCGTTAACCGAGACGTATAGCTTCGATTATGAGATTTTGGAGAACCTTTGGCTCCGTTTGAGTCTGTTTTACAAGGTTAGATATGCATACACTGGCTCGAATTATCAAGCGGGAAATTATCACAGTGCTGCCATGAGATTTCGATCAAACCCCTGCCGTCGCAGGTAACTCTGGGGAGTTTCTGCCCGCAGGAGGCGAGCAGAGAGCATGAAGCATGAAGGGCGAGCCATGTTGTTTTTGACCCCAGGGTCGTCACTGAGGCAATGTAGAGACAACTTCGAGCCTCGGATTGAAAACCTTAACACAACTCCGATTCCGAGCTTAATGGACAGCAGAGAAGCTCCCGCGATCAAACGGAACAAGCAATTCCAGAATCACGCACAAGGGAGATCCTGTGATCTATTCAGAGGAGACAAAACGCGACTCGCTGTCGGTAGTTGAGATCTTGGACTTAAGCAGAAGAGGGAGATTCACGTCTTGAGTAGTGAATGGGACGTGAGGGAATCTCAGAGGGGACAGTTAACAAGTGCCGGATAGAAGCACAGAAGGAGACATTTGGATGAGGTGAAGATTGATAGGTCTGCCATAGCCACAGCTCGGAAGCATAGTTTATATGATTTTCTTCCCAGATTACGCACTAATGCTCCTCTAGGCTATCGTCCGAGACCATGAATGCAAAAGAGTGTGCATGTCCAGATGCAGAGACCCCCTTTTTTTCCAATCCACTCCTGCGGCTTACAATCTTCCGGTCCTCTCCTTCCGTTGTTCCTGCTTTTCTTTTTCCAGGCCTATGTTCTCCCCACCATAGGTCCCAGAAAAGCATTTTCACCTATAATTACCGGGCTTTTTTTTCTTCAGGAAATCTCCTCTGCCCGGATCTCCTTCAGTTTTTGCAAAGCTCTTTCATTTTCTATCTGATAACCTTTAATCAGAGATTCTTGTTCAGCAATTTCCTGCTGCAAGTGCTTTATTTCATCTTCTGTCAGGTGTATCTCTCTTCCTCGTTGCATTGGGACTTTTCGAAGCAAGCTTTTGCCGCTGCATAGATACCATGTTCTTCTCCTTTTGAATTTCCCTCGGAACTTATTTTCCCAAAGCTTTTGCTTTTGTTGCAAAACTTTTTCATGTTCATGTCGTAACTCTTTCAGTTTTTGACCTACAGCATGCCTTTTTGTTCTTTCATAAATAAGCTGCCCTTTTAAATCTTGCACCTTTCTCTGAAACTCTACTTTAGTTGGAGTGGCTTTACACCCTTTCAATGGTATAGATACAGAGCTTGAGACGTTTAATGGTGAATTTCCATGCCAAAATGTGACCTTCTCGACAAGTTCCACAAAACAGTGTGAGCCTTTGGTGCCCTTTGTTTAGTTTCCATTGCAATGATACCGAAGAGAAGTATTTGTATGGCTGAGCTAGTGGCATACCAAAAAGATCCACTTATTCCATATGTAAAAGTCTCATTCGCTGACTGTAATATAGTTGAAACCCATGTCCAATGGCTGACAAGATCTGGACAGACACCCTCTAATTACATGTGATGATAAGAAGCAAGTGCCTTGACAAATGGTCCATGTTCAGCATAACCTTTTTGGTGGATTCCACATCTCGGATGTGCAGCAGTACGACAACGGTGTTGTGACAATTTAGATAACACATACAAATGATTTCTTAAAGGACTACAAGAAGTGTATGATAATAAAGATGTTAATTTGAGCATGAATAGAAAAAGAGTCACACTCTTCAATCACAAAGTACTTGATCAAGACCAAAAGATAGTCTACCATGAGCAAGAAGTCACCAAATACTCCTCTAAGCTCTTTTAAAGAAGACCATGTGTAGATGTGAAGACCATATGTAGAAGTCTTACAAGAGATGGATCGAAACTTTCTATAATCACACATAAGTAATGATTATGATCGAGCAACTAGCTTTCTACAAATTTTCTATAATTTGTAAATGTATCATATTGAGCAAAATATTTTGTCAATTTTAAATAATCCATATGATTTGATTATCCATATTGAATCTTGAATTTGAGTCAATATCTCAAAGTGTAGCCTATTCTAAGGGGATGTGGCAAGCTTTCATTGGAGAAGCAGTTTAAATTTAATCACTTGTCCATGTTATCTCTTGAATTTTATTAAAAGGTGTCAACATGTACCCTATTCTAAGGGGGACTTGACTTGAAATAGGTCAAAGTATGTCATATATCAATTTCTAAGGATATAAGTTGATAGACATCTAAGTACAATGTTAAAGTATTTTTCATGCAAATTTTCAAGTGAAAAATGATAAAAACATGATGCCAAAGTGTCCAAGTACCCTATTCTAAGGGGAAATAACATGAATTAGGTCAAAGTATACTGATTTCTAAGTATCACTAGTTTCTAAGTGTGTAACTTAACAGAAATCCAAGAACAATGTTAAAGTAATTTTCCTCAATGTCAAAGTGGAATGCCAAAAACTATTGTTAATGTCAAAGTAGAAAATGATGACAAAAGCTACTCTAAGTGCATCCTAAAAGATTTCAAATAGATCAATTTTACATTGGCTATGGTATCAAAGTAATATGATGTCAAAGTGATAGTCATAGTGCGCATTAGTGTAGTAAGGGTAGTTGACTTGACTGGAGTCACTGAATTGAGGTTGTTGATAGATTAGTGGCCCTAAATATTGGATTAGTATCATGGGCCAAAACACATTCTCCTTGTTTTGATGTCCAAATACTTAAATACATTCTTCATCTTAAATTGCATCCTACAATGTTGAGAAAAGAAACATTGAGGTGCATCCTCTAGTATTGAGAAGAGAAAACATTGAGGTCAATTCTTAAATTTCATCCTATAGTGTTGAGAATAGAAACATTGAGGTGTATCTTGTATCAACATTGAGGTGCAACCTCTAGTGTTGAGAAGAGAGAACATCGAGGTCCCTTCTTTAGCCTCTGACATCTAGAAGAATAGAGTTTGAACTGTAATCTTACAAAAGGAGAATGCATGATCTTCTAAATACTAAAGATTCTTAAAGGGAATACACATTATCTAGATGCTTGAGGCCAACATTGAGGTGCATCTTATATCAACATTGTATTGCATTATATAGTATTGAGAAGGAATAACATTAAGGTGTACCTTATAGCAATATTGAGGATAGATAGTTAAGCTAAGAATGTCTTTGTATTTCCACATGCATGATGTTAAAATTTTCAAAGTTTCTTAAAACCTACATAAAAAAGATGTTTAAAGACTTGGCTAAGCTAAGTTTACGAAGTTTAGTTCAATGAATGATCTTAAAATTCTCAAAGATTCTTAAAATTTGATAAGCAAGGTGCTCCATCCTTCATCTTAAGTAGATTCTGGAGAATAAAATTAGAGATATAGATTATTAAAAGTCAATGAATAATCCAAAAATCTAAATTTGAAGTCTTCAACATGATCCAATAGCTTGAACCTATGGCCAAGCTAACATCATGCATTTAGAATGATAAATGACAAAAGGTTTCCATACTGCACCAAAAGCCTAACAAAGTGTCAAAAGTGGGTTATAAAAGCTAAAATATGGACAAACTATTAGAGTATTCTTACAAGAAATAATCTAATCGTAGAGAAATTGGCCATGTTGGGAATGATACCTTTTCCACTTTATCTATAACTCTCTTTTGAAAAGATGTATATCCATGGATCTCTTTAGAGAAAGGAAAGAAAAGGGTATGCTTCAAAGTACACTTTCAAGAATGCAAAGGTAAAGAATTATAACATGATTGTCCTTGAAGATGTAGAAGAAGAAGAACAAGTTCAAAATCAAAATGTTATTGGGCATGCTGAAATTGAATATCATGATGAGGTTCTATTCTATGATCCATCAAATGGATTTCCTTTTGATCCAGGTGAGAATGTACCATTTGATCTAGGCGGGATTAATTTACACCACTACTGCCACTATGCTTTGATTTATTTCTATGGATGCCTAGATGGGTTCTAGGAGCTCCAATATACTTTGTATGCAGGGAATCATTCATGGGAGAGATGTCTTCATTTTGAAAGAAAATGGCATACTCAATTTTGTAAACAAGTCAATTGTTAATATGCTAAAATGTCTTTGTATAGATTTACAATAGCCCATTAAGGTGATCGTAGGCAATGGTGAAGAAAAAATTAGCATCCAAATATGTTCTCCCAAGTTCACATATAGTTGAAAATTATGGGGCAAAAATAAAATTGATTGATTTAGAAATGGGACCCGTAGATGTGGTACAAGGGTCTGATTGGCTGATGATATTGGGTAAGATTACTATGGATTTTTTGGAAGTTTGTTAGGATAGACAATCTATACATTTATAGGAAATCCATAGCAATCTAATTTTCACTTTATCAATATCAAATAGATTAAGAAGAGTTCAAAAGTGCTCTCAAATATTTGTATTACACTTGAATAAAGAGATAGTTGATCAATCCAAATATTCAGTAAATAATTCAGCATTGAAGGCTCTTCTTGAGGAGTACATGGATTATTTAGGTGCCAATAGCACTATCTCCTAAGAGAGAAATTGATCTCCTTATTGGTTTGGAGCCTCACTCCAAGCTAGTTATTTTAATAATCTACCCTACAAGCTGTCCAAATGTGAGCATGAAGAGATTGCCAAGAAAATCAAGGAGCTATTAGAGATGAGATTCATTTAACCTAGTTTTTTAGTGTATACTTCACTAGTCTTATTAGCAAAGAAGAAGGATGGATCTTTCAGGATATATGCATAGATTATAGACTATTAATTAAATTATAGTGAAGAACATGTACCATAATCCTAGAGTTGATGATTTGCAGGATGAGCTCAAGGGGGTTAAATATATTATGAAGATAGCCTTTAGATTAGGCTACAACTACACTTGCATGAGAGAGGGTAATAAAGTGAAAATAAACTTTAGGATTGATCGTGGGCTTTACCATTTCTTAGTTATGCCATTTGATTGACCAACACCCCACACACTTTCTAGAGTTTGATGAGCGAGATACTACAACTATATTTATCCTAGTGCTATTTGATGATATACTTATTTACAATTGATCACTGAAAAACCATATCTTGCATATGAGGAAGGTATTTCATGTGTTTGAGACACCACAAAATATTTCCTAAGGAGAGGATGTGCTCTTTTATGAAAACAAAGGTGTAATACTTGGGATAAATTGTTAATGAAAAAGGTATCTAGGCTGATCCTAAAAAGGTGCAGTGTGTCAAAGATTGGCCAATACCTACAAACATTACCTCTCTTAGAGGACTTCTTGGTCATCCTTATTCTATTGCATATTCATTAAGCATTATGTGACTATAGTAGCTCCTTTGACTAATAGATTGAAGATGGAAAGATATTTTAGAATGCCATTGTAGATAAAAGCTTCAATCAATTAAAGGAACTACTCACTTTTGCTCCTATTCTAGTATGCCCAAATTTCTCTAAGAAGTTTACTATATAGTGTGATGCCAGTGGTGGTAAAGGCATAGGTGTTATATTGTCACAAGAGCATGGTGTTATTGGTTTTGAGAGTTTCAAGCTTACACAGTAAGAGATAGCTATGAATGTGTATGATCAAGAGATGTTGACCATACCCCATGCAATCAAGAAGCGGTACCATTATGTATATGGCAATTGATTTAGGGTTAAGAGTGATTATAAGGTCCTCAACTATTTTCTCACTCACTCAAATCTCACTCCTAATTAGCATAGGTGGGTGGACACACTGAAAAATTATGATTTTGACATCATACACACAAGGAGCAAGCACAATATAATGGCTGATTCTCTTTCTAAGATGTGGGCATACACAATTTTGACCAATATTGAGCTTCATAGTAATTGGATTAAAGAGCTACAAGAAGCTTATCTTTTGGATAAAGAGCTCAGTCATGTATCTCAAAAATTATAGCAATGGATTATAGAGGAAAACTCCCATTTTTACCTTAAGAATAGCCTAATATGGTTTAATGGCTAGATTTTCATCCTTGATGCTTCTCATTTTAAGCTAGAAATCATGGAGGAGATGGATTCTCTTGCCCAAAGCGACACTTAGGTTTTTTCAAAACATATGATAAGATTTGCAAGAGTTTTCACTGGAAAGAATTGTGGAAGGGTGTGAAAGATTATGTCTCTAGGTGCATTCTATACCAACAAAATAAGGAAAGTACTCATTAGCTTGGTGGTTTGTTGCAGCCCTTATCCATTCTTGATGGAAAGTGGATGCACATAACCATGGATTTCATTATTGGCTTTCCTACGACTAAGAAGGGATGGAAAAATATCTATGTGGTAGTGGAAAGACTCATCAAGGGATCCCATTTCATTTTAATGAAGATGCAGTTTATTGCATAAAAAGTGTCTAGTCAGTTCATGGAGCATATCTACAAATTGTATGGAATACCATAGGTTATTGTGTATGACAGGGACTTTAAGTTCATGAGTAACTTTGGCAAGCATTATTCAACTTTGTAGTAGGTAGTAAGTTGGCTCCATCTAAAACTTATCATACTGAGACTGATTGTAACGTGTCCGCTTATCCACTTGTGGGACATGTCTTAGTAGCCCATCGGGAAGAGAGTCTAGAAAGTGCCGCCTGGCACTCGTAAGGAATGTCACAGGGTTTGCGATCTAGGTCTTCCCGAGTCTGACCCGAGCAGAAGTATCCGGCCGTTTCTACTTAGGACTCTGACCTAAAATCAGGGTTTCCTTCCTATCAGCAAAGTCTCTAGGGAGTAGCTAGCATCAAGCTCCAGATGAACCACTTTGCATAGGAACAACAGAGTCAAAGCAGATTTATGCTGCACTTGGTTCATGGAGAATGGGAAACGAGAGGGATGTGAAGCTCAACCTCTCTGCCCAAAGGCATGGTCCCATTCTGTTCCCCTAAAACAGCATAAATCGAGATCCTAACTCTACTGACGCTAGGTCTTCATAGTCTTGTTATCACATCTTTTGAGAAAATTTCCCAGCTAACTGGGACCACCCTTCCGTAGGATGGACCCAAGTCATGTTCATCACACTTTCCTCGGTTTGCTTAGTTATCTAATTACCTACCACATTATGTTTGACATGCAAAAACAGCTTTCTTAATTAATCAATTTAATCACAGGTTCCTTCACGTAACTTAGGCACTGATGCAAAAACAATGTCAAGAAAGTTTCTTTTTCAAATATCTGATCTTTATTTATCATAGTCCTGGAATACATCAAGTATCATGCCCGAAGGCTATCCCAACAATCTACAGGATTGCTGCTCCAAGTTTCGCCCGTAGACTAGTACACGGGCCTCAAGATCCCATCTTGAGTCATGTCGGCCTCTTGTGCAGGATTCCGAGGCAAGGAATTTACAGCCAGAGCCTCCCCTGGCACCCAAGCGTCCTCCTGCTCCAAGCAGCACCCATGGAGAGACCTCTTGCGGCGGGTTAGGTCCATGTACCCGGCGCGGCTAACAACCCCCTTGGATAGGGCCAGGTAGACAGTCGGAGGTAACTAAATCTGCCTCTCCCTCCAAGCTTTTAACCTGAAGCATTAAGTATTTTGCCTTGAATTAGTTCCTTGATCAAGAAGTTCAAACAATGTACCTAAGTGTACAATCACGATCATTTCAGAGGTCCTTTGTATGACCAACTTCTAAGGTGTGATTCGTTCTTCTCGAATGCTCCCAACATTCGATCCTAGATCGTTCGTGACTTGGCGAGATCCCAAGGGCTTGGCAAGCTAGGTTGCTTGTTTCCCCTTTTCCTTTGAGTTAGGGTTTGTACCCTACCAACCCTAATTATCCTTACCTTAGGTCTCCTTGCAAGATAGATCATGTACAACCTCGTTGTCCTTGGTTGGTCAACTTGCTGGTTATCTCCTAGATCCCTTGAAATACATATGTACCTTTATCTTTGATCTTAATTGATCAAGATTGTCTATCCCCTTGACCATGGTTGGTCAAGATGGTTCTGTTTAGATCAATCCTACTCTGTCTTAAGTATAATTTTCTTAAGCCTTCTTAATAATACTCATAGGCACTTAAGCTTTTGCCTATCCCTCTTGAAGTCACCAAGGACTTTGTCATGGGATTCATGGATCTTAGTCCCATTCGATAAATTACAAACAACGTTGAATTTTCCCAACAACTTTAAGGCACGCAACGTAATGCCAAGGCTTCATTTCAATGCTTACAATTTTGCTATGATCCATACGTTATTTTAAGCCACACATGCGAAGGTACTTTCTATGCATGCAATCTTAACATTATCCTCTATGTAACATTTTACACAATCTATAACCTTCTTGAATGGTCTAACTTTATGTGATCATTGTATGAGTCTAGCTGCACTTTAATCTTTTCTGCAGACTGTTACATGTACCTTAGAATCCATCTTGCGACATGGTCATGCACTTTGTTTCTTTCAATGTTCTCTGAAATGCATTTTAAGCAAGAACTTGTGCAAGGAGTAATGCACTTTATGCAAGAATTTTTTGTAATTTATGATGCAGTTTCTAATCAATTTCACCTATTAGGATGTCATCCTACAACAAAGATTATCTTGTTCGTTACATACATCACAGCTATGTTCATACCTAGGGAATTATTAAACACGCAATTTAATGTGATGCATGTGAATATGATTTTTTGCCGTGATAATTATAACCTATGATTGAATAATGGAACAACCTGGGTTTGGAGTGATGTCTTGATTCCATCGGTATTAATGTCTAATGAACCATTCACGGTTGCGGAGCTGCCTTGGAACCTCCATCCACTCTTGCAGGGTTTTCGGTCATCTTTGTGGAACTACGCTTTGGGGCCATACTCAAAGATGCGTGTACGAGTGATGGGGTTCTCGTACTCTTCTAGAAAAATTCTCGCCGCCTCTCCTTGAGTGGGGAAATAAAATAATGAAGGGGGAGGGGCATATCTTTAGGAATTCTTCTTCTTCTTCTCCTCTTCTTCTCCTCTCTCTTTCTCTCTCTCTCTTCTTCTTCTTCTTCTTCTTCTTCTCTCCCTTCCTCTTCTTCTTCTTCTTCTACTCTTCTTCTCCTTTGTTGAGATTCAACAATCACACTCACTAACAGCCTCTTTGTATGGAGCTTCAGGGCCAAGGACATGCATGCTTACCTATCCCATATGTATAGTGGTGCCTACTGCAGTTTCCTACTTTCCTATAAAGCATTGTACTTGCTTCCTTTTCTTAATGCAATGATAGTACTCTTTTCTTTCCAATAAAGTGTCAGTGTCATTGTCCACACACAAGATTGTGTTTATGAGTTCAAGTCTCAATCTTGAAACCTTATTGTGACTATCAGTGTTTGAGTCTATGTCTACATGAGTCTTCTTCCCGTCTTTGAACCACCATAGCCATGCTCTAGATCCGTGTTTCTCAACATGGTATCAGAGCCCAGTCGGGGCATGACTCAGCTCGGCTTAGATCTTCTCTGCTCTCTCTCAGCTCATATTAATCTTTGGTCAGCTCAGTTTCATCCCATGACTTCATCTCCCAACTCTACCTTCACTTGAGCTTCCATGGCAGCCATAGCCAGCAGCACCCTGTCAGATTGAGTTGCTTATATCTCACTCCACAGGTCAAATCTCTTGGAGCTTCCTTATGGAAAACTGTTTCCCAACTCACAAAGCTTCCCTTATCACATCAATCCATGACATTTGGCTATCTGAAGCTTAGCATTGTGAAAATTCTCAGTCACTGCCATAGTCTTCAACTGTGACTTACAGGACATACTCTCCATGGAGCCTTCATATCTCTCTCTGTAGAGCATATATTCATGAACTCTCTTCTAGACATATCTTCCTCTACTTAGGGCACTCCTTCTTGGCACAAAAATCGTCCACATTGTTGATCAACCAACACGCACCTGATCTATTCGTCCGCTCTGCGTGCGCTGTACATGCTGTGATCTTGACGAGGAGGATAGGGCTTTGGAAGAGCTTGAAGTAAGCTTCATTTCTATAAATTTTTTTTTCAAAATGATCAACTACAGCTGCTGCAATCTGCAAAAAACCAGGCCCATGTCTGAAACCCTAAACTATTAGCCATAGCCAATTTCATTCATCCATTTTTAGCTTTATTCCTGCAAGTTGGGTTAGGAGACTTTCCATGTAATTTAGATGGGATGCTAGGGATGTATGAGGCTTCATATCAAGTCGGAAAAATTCAATCAATAGACCATACTTAGATGACTTTGACTGTGCACCAAATAAGATATCCAATTTGTCCCAAGTGTCATGGGACGTGTCACATGCATCCACATGATGGATGTAGCTGTCATCATTCTTCTGCCAAGTAACTGCAAGGTCCGCATCTCGAGGTTTCTTTTCTTTTCCATTTGTGATGGCCCAGGGACTCTTCTTCATCAGGATGAGCTTGATGCAGGTTTGCCAGGTATGAAACCCGACTCCCTTGAACCGAGCATTTGGAGAGTCTTTTCCCATGTTGGATGGTTGGAGCAGCAGCAAATCAACTCCAAGATTCTCAAATTTTACAAGTGAAAGAGCAGATTACAATGTGTCAAGAGACACAAGTAATGGTAGTGTGAAAACACGCTATGTAGAGACTTGATGTTGAGCTTGAATCTTCCTTGCTCGGGGTCGTCGATCCTTCTTTAATCTTCTCAGGTCCTTCCCCTCCTTGATTTGGTGTTGGGACAGTAGATCAGAGTGGCAGTGGGTTGTTCCAGGTGGCAGGAGAGAGAAAATGATGAGATTTTTGTATTGGTGTCTTGTTAAAAAGTCTGCCTCCTGCCTATGATAATCTATCAACCACTGTAACCAATATGCTTGACCCTCAACTTGTTGATATTAAAGCCTCTCTGCTAGAGGAAGAAAAGAAACTTAAAAGCAAAGAAGAGCCTAGCACTTCAAAGGATGAACAAATGTTATATGTAAACAACAAATACAAAGGTAAAAAGGAACCGCTCTTCTGTGACTTCTGCAAAAGGACCGGACACACTGAGAAGTTCTGTCATACTAGGAAGAGGTCCCAAAAGGCCTATCTTGCAGTTGTGAAAGAAGAAGAAGACCATGGACCAAAAGATGAAGATGAAGATGAAGACCACCAAGAATGGAAGGACAAGCCTCATCAGTCCTTCTACTCTCATTACTCTGATAGACTGTTTTAAAAGCCTTGTATTTCCTAGCCCTAATGCTTCTTGCCATAAGCTTTGTAAAATCCTCATGTAACTTGGCACTACAATCCCTGTACACTTTGTGAGGCCCCTGTTACAGCCTCTGGATGTCCATCATGTTTTGGTGCCCACACTTAGCCTTTTCTGCGACAGCCTCTGGTGTCTACCATGTTTGTGGTGTGCCCACACTTTGCAAGTGGTTCTCATTACAGCCTCTACACACTTTATGCCTTTCTAGTTGTGATTGAGGAGGGGTGTTGAGATTCAGCAATCACACTCACTAACAACCTCTTCATGTAGGATTACCTATCCCATATGCACAGTGGTGCCTACTGCAGTTTCCTACTTTCCTATAAATCATTGTACTTGCTTCCTTTTCTTAATGCAATGATAGTACTCTTTTCTTTCCAGTAAAGTGTTAGTGTCATTGTCCACACACAAGATTGTGTTTATGAGTTCAAGTCTCAATCTTGAAACCTAATTCACTTGTGTGACAGTCAGTGTCTGAGTCTATATCTACATGAGTCTTCTTCTCATCTTTGAACCACCATAGCCATGCTCTAGATCCGTGTTTCTCAACATCCTTCTCTCTCTCTCCTCCTCCTCTTCTTCTTCTTCTCCTTTTTCTTCTCTCTTCTTCTCCTCTTCTTCTTCTCTCTCTCTCTCTCTCTCTCTTCTTCTTCTTCTTCTCTTCTTCTCCTTCTCTCTCTCTCACTCTTCTTCTTCTTCTCTTCTTCTCCTTCTCTCTCTCCCTCTTCTCTCTCTCTCTCTCTCTCCCTCTCTCCCTCTCCCTCTCCTTCTTCTTCTTCTTTTTCTCTTCTTCTCCTTCTCTCTCTCGCTCTTCTTCTTCTTCTTCTTCTTCTTCTCACGATGAACACGGGGGGGGGGGGGGGGGGGGGGGGAAGTCTGCACTTCCTGACAATGGCCATAGGGGGGGGTGCATTGTTGACCAGGACGACGGGGGGGCCGCTGCTTGCTAACACGAAGGGGGGCGCTGTCCGTTCAGATCCCCAAGGGGGAGCTGCTACCTTTTGTAGAGGGGGAGGAGGGAGGTGGTATGGGGGAGGGAAGACGGCTGTTTACAGCCGCCTCCCTCCACCTGGGGGGCTGCATGCCCCTCTCTCACACTTTACTTACTCTCTCTTTCTCTCTCCCCACCATGCAGTCGATAGGGGGAGAGAGAGAGTGAGTAAAAAAATTGTCTAATTTTTTTAAAAAAAATTTAAGGGGGGGTTCTCATGGGGGAGGGAGGCACGGGAGTCACGAGGGGAGATATTACATCCTCTCCCCCTTAGAGGAATCGAGATGTCCTCATCTCGAGAAGACTTAGGGGTATTGTTGGTTGAGAGTATCTTCATCCAGCCAGGTGGTATCCTCTTCGGGATAATCTTTCCACTGGATGAGGTATTCTCTCAAGGTCCTTGATCTCAAAAGGCCTCTCCCTAACATCTAGGATTCTATCAGGCCGTAGCTCAAGGACTCCTTGGCTAGGCATTACAATTTTCTGATCATCAAGTACATGATTCAGATTAGGTAGATACTTTTTCAATAGGCTAACATGGAATACATTATGAATCTTTAGAGTTGCGGGCAGTTGTAGTCTGTAAGCATTAGGCCCTAGGCACTTGGTGATCTTATAAGGTCCACAATACCTTGGACTTAGCTTCAAACAGACATTCCTGACTTCTCCTCCTTCTCTTTGGCAATGCGCTTCCTGCACTCAATGATATAGTTTCCTGGCTTCTTACAATAATGACATTTTCCCTTTTTAGCTTGCGTCCCCCCTTGTGTCTGATTCTGTGATGTGCCAGATGGATTGCATCCAACAATACACCAAGCTATCAAGATAACAAAACCATATATTTTAGAAGCAACCTAAGATGCAGCCCTGGAAGTTGAAGGATTACATATGCCATAGATGCTTGGTAAGTCTTCCAAAGAAGAACCACAAAAGAAGAAAACTAAGATATTTGATCAAAAGAAATCAAACTAAAACATCCCCTCTCAGAGCCTAGACACGTCAAAAGACTGAGGGATCTGGCATGTTGCCGAAGAAGAGCCTGAGGAAGCGCCTTCACGAACAAATCTGCAAGATTATCCTCATCTCAATGTGCTTCGTCCGGGCATGGAATACAAGATTCCGTACCAAGGCAATGCAACTCTCATTGTCACACTGCAAAAGAGTAGGACAGTGAACTCTTTTTAGGGCGTACAAAGATGAAGACCATATCACATTCGATGAAGGATCTGTCTTTTCGTTTCAAGTTAGCGTAAGCCTTCTGTCTATCCTTGGTAGCTTGAATGTCTTGTCTTATTGATTTGATTTGATCATCCATGTCTTCTAGCATCTGCCTTGAAGCTTCTACCCTCAAAGTTGGATCTAAGAAGTTCAAAGGCGTACGAAAATCATGCCCATACAATGCTTGGAAAGATGCCATCTAAATACTCTGTTGGTAAGAAGCATTGTAGGCAAACTCAACCAGTGGTAAATATTGAATCCACTTTTTGGGTTCGTGACAGCAGTATGCCCTAAGCATATCTTCAATGACTTGATTGATTCATTCTGTTTGATCATCAGTTTGGGGATGATAAGCTATACTGAAATAGAGTTGAGTTCCAATAGCCTCAAATACAGCCCTCTAGAAGTGTGATGTGAAAAGAGAGTCACGATCACTAATAATTCTTCTGGGTAACCCATGAAGTTTAAATATTTCCTTGATGAATAATCTTGCGGTGTCTGAAGCTTTATAGTTCGTCTTGATAGGGATGAGATGTGCGACCTTGGTGAGCATATCTACAACAACCATAATAGAGTTATATCCTCCCTGAACTTGGGGTAGGCCAACAATGAAGTCCATACTAATGAACTCCCATTTCATTTGTGGAATGTCAAGTGATTGCAATTTCCCAAGCATTTCGACATGTTCTATCTTAATGCGTTGACACGACAAACATTACGTGACATATTTGAGTACGTCTCCCTTGAGTCTTTCCCAATAATAGCTCCTCCTGACCGCATTAGGGGTCTTGGCATAACCAAGATGTCTTGAGAAAGGGGAGTCATGGGCTTCCCAAAGTATCTTTTGCTTGAGAGTTTGGCTTGAAGGGATACATAATCTTGTCCTAAAGTAGACAAGCCCACTATTGATGGATAATTCTTGATACTTAGTATTTAGCTTCCAGTCCTGATCCTTGATGGGGATCTCCCTTAGCATTTTCTGATAGACTGGGTCATGATATGCCCCTTTCTTTTGCTAGCTCAAGAATCGAGTTGTTTGGCATTTATACCTTTGTGGCTAGAGACCTCGCTGTTGATGGATCTTCTAAAATGAGTGAATTTAGAAATGCCTTGCGACTGAGTGCATTGGCAACTACATTCTCTTTTCCAGGCCTATATTTGATTTCAAAATCATATTCTTCTAGCACTTCGATCCATTGACGTTGCCTCATATTGAGCTCATTCGGAGTGAAAATTCATTTAAGACTCTTGGTCCGTACTAAGGAAAATTTGTTACCTAGCAAGTAATGTCTCCAAAGTTTGAGAGCATGGATGATAGCCAAGAGCTCCAGGTCGTGGGTAGCATAATTCCTTTCATGGCTCTTTAATTTTCTTAATGAATATGCTACAGGATGACCTCCTTGCATAAGTACACATCCTAAAGCAAGTGCCCTAGCATCAGTTACCACTTCAAATTCCTTACTAAGATCAGGAAGTTTCAGGATGGGTGCTCATACTAAGCTTTGCTTTAGTTTGTCAAAGTTGGTCTGTTCAGCATTGACCATACAATTGCTACTTGCTTCTTTAGTAGATTAGTCAGAGATGCTGCAACCAAAGCATAATCTTTGATGAAAATTCTGTACCACCCTGTCAACCCAAGAAAACTTCGTATTTCTTTGACAGAAGTTGGTGTTGGCCATTCCAGAATGTCTCTGACCTTAGCTGGATCTACTGAAATTCCTTCTGCTGATACAATGAATCCCAGATATTTAGTCTGTTGCTTGAAAAATGCACACTTCTTCTTCTTGGCATAAAGCTTGTGTGCTCTCATTGTTTCAAGAACAATGCGAAGCTGGGGTTCATGATCCTTTTCTTGTTTTGAGTAGACTAGGATATCATCAAAAAATATGAGTAGGAAGTCATCAAGATAGGGCCTAAAGATATCCTACATTAACCTGTTGAAGGTAGCAGGAGCATTTGTCAACCCGAATGACATCACTAGGAATTCGAAGTGTCCATACCTTGTACTGGATGCAATCTTCATAATATCTTCTTCTTTGATCCTTATTTGATAATATCCAGATCTGAGATCTATCTTTGAGAAGATCTTCACCCCTTGAAGACGGTCAAGTAATTCATCTATTCTTGGAATGGGGTATTTATTTTTGGAATGGGGTATTCTTGGAATGGGGTATTTATTTTTTATGGTTACCTGATTCAACCCTCTATAGTCAATGCATAGGTGAAGCGTTGCATCTTTCTTCTTTTGGAACAACACTAGAGCTCCCCATGGTGAACTGCTAGGACGGATGTAGCCTTGATCTAACAGTTGCTTGAGTTGCTCTTTCGGTTCAATAGCTTTCAAAATGGACATCTTATATGGCCTCTTTGCAACTGGTGCAGCTCCTGGCACAAGTTTGATTTTGTGGTAAACTTCCCTTTGAGGAGAAAGTTCTATAAGATCTTTGGGGAATACATATGCATATTCCTTTAACCATGAAGGTTCTTCTCCAGATTCCTGATTCTGATGTAGCTTATTCAGTTTAATCACATAGACAGGTAGACCCTTTTGAACACCTTTTATTATCTGTGTTGCCTTTGCCAACTATATTTTTGGCTTACCGGCCTCACCTTGAGTTGTGAGTAGTTCCCCTTCAGAATTTCGGAAGGAGACTTGGCCCTTCCCACAGTGGATGTGGGAATCATTCGGTATTAGCCAAATCCATTCCAAGTAAACATTTGTGGACACCTAGGTTCATTACCTTGAATCTCATAGAAGTTGGCTTCCCACCCAGTAGGAATTTCACCTTAGCAGTTTGCCTAGTACAAGTAACCTCACGACCATTTGCTAATTCCACAAGTAAAGTAGGTGCATCTATTGTGGCTATCCCTAATCTTTTTGCTCAGATTGGTGAAATGAAGGAATGTGTACTGCCACAGTTAATCAGGGTTTTGAAGCTTTTACCTTGATATTTTGATGGCATTTGAATCACCGAGAATTGGCAATTTGGACCCTTCCTGTGAAGAGTGGTGTGAACCGTCACCCTCTCAATGTCAGCATCCGTGGATGGATCTTCTTCATTGTCTAGCTCCTTGTTGGAAATACTAGAGGTTCTCCCTATGGCCATAATGATGGTTTCTTGGCCATGAGCGGCTCTATTTTGACCTTGGAATTGCCCTTGGCGATGCCCTCTGCCAAGCTTGGGACACTCCCTCTTGAAGAATCCGGGCTCGTTGCAATGGAAGAAACGTGGGTTGCTATCATTGCTTTGTGTTGGAACAAACTTGTTGACAACATTGGCCCTAGCTTTCTTTCTTTGGCCCTGATTCTGACCTTGCGCTCTCTTAGTGTGAGCCATAGACATATCCTTATTCTGATTCTTGTAAGGCCACAACCTGTTGTTCCTTGGTTTGGTCTGCACCTCCTGTATTATTGGAGCAGCTTGAATGAGTGCGTCTTGTAGGTCCTTTGGGTGCATTGATTCCAGTTAAGTGTTTATGGGTGGATTCAACCCAACATAGAATTTTGACACCTGTTGTGTCATACCCATTGGGGGTGCATACTTTAGGAGTGAAACAAACTTCGAATAATATGCTTCTAGGGATAATCCTAGCTGCTTCAAGTCATAGAATTCATTCATCTTTTGTGTGCGATAGGCAAGTGGCAGATACCTCCCTTGCACAGCTTCCTTAAGCTTATCCCAAGTGACTGTCCCCTCCAAGATCACTTGATCTCTGCACCACTACTTCCACCAAAGTCTCGCTTCGCTTGTAAGCTTAAGTTTGGCGAGCATGACTTGGTTAGCAGGTGCAATTCCTACTGCCTCAAAATAGTCCTCCATGGACTCAATCCAGATCTCAACGTCGGCTTGAACAGTCCTTCCCTTGCCATCAAACTTGAGTGGCTTAATTTGTTTGAGAAGGAACTTCTTCTCTTGAACCATAGCTGGACTTAGTGTAGGAGTCGGATTTGGAACCTGCGCTTGGGGTTGCGTCTGAAAAATAAGATTCTTTATGTTAACATCTTATCATACGCTCCCATATTACGTTAATACAACTAGCAGAGCTTTTAGCTAAGTGATTTAATCACTTAACACCTTAGCTAACATTTACGATCAAGATAAAAAGTATTATTTATTCATGAAGGCATAACCCTTTGAGTATATTTATTTTGGATAGGTAGGACAAGCTGATTGATACATCAGTTTGGGAAAAATAGGATTGTACTACAATCGGCTACAGGGAGGAATAATAATATGGAGTGGGGTGATAGATTTTGAAGAAATGGTAAGTCATAGGAAGCTTGGGGTATCCCTTCTTTTGATACCCGTTCTTCTCATAGCGCCCTAACACTTTGATCTTGTCAGCAGAGAGCACTTGGGTCACTTCTTCATAGACATACTTATTCTGCTTGACTTGCCAATCGTTAACGTGCAAAGTTGCATTTACGTGAGCTTCGACAAAGATGAACAGCTTCATAATATTTAAATCCTCCATCCACTTGATTCTCTTCAAGTTGGTCTGAAGGTACGCGAGTCAGTGGGCTGCTATGTAGTATATTCCTAAATCTCCCGTCCATCTCCGCTCTGCATACAGGGGCAAAGGATTATAGATGCGGTCCAGAATATCCATCATGCCAAGCCTCTGGCGATAATTCAAAGCGTGCATTGCAGTCATGAACATGACTTGGAACACCAAGAACTTGCTCCATGCTTCGTGACTTTGCAACCCAGCATCCATAAGTGAGCAAAGAAATGCTTTCAACAGAAAACACTGCTCTATTCCACTCACCTTCCCCTGACTATCCCCGTATTTCCTTTATTTTCCTCCATTAAGTTCCCTTGTAATCTTTAGATCTCGTTAGTTTGCTATGATACCAACTGTAATGTGTCCGCTTATCTACTTGTGGGACACGTCTTAGCAGTCCATCAGGAAGAGAGTCTAGAAAGCACCGCCTGGCACTCGCAAGGAATGTCATAGGGTTTGCAATCTAGGTCTTCCCGAGTCTGCTCGGAGAGGAAGTGTTCGGCCGTACCCACTTAGGACCGACCTGAAATCAGGATTTCCTTCCTATCAGCAAAGTCTCTATGGAGTAGCTAGCGTTGAGCTCTAGATTAACCACTTTGTGTAGGAACAACAGAGTCAAAGCGGATTTATGCTGCACTTGGTTCATGGATAATGGAAAACGAGAGGGATACGAAGCTCAACCTCTCTGCCCATAAGGCATAGTCCCATTCTGTTCCCATAAAACATCATAAATCGGGATCCTAACTCTATTGATGCTAGGTCTTCATAGTTTCGTTATCACGTCTTTTGAGAAAAGTTCCCAGCTAACTAGGACCACCCTTCCATAGGATGGACCCAAGTCACGTCCACCGCACTTTTCTCGGTTTGCTTAGTTATCTAATTACCTACCACATTATGTTTGACATGCAAAAGCAGCTTCCTTAATTAATAAATTTAATCATAGGTTCCTTCACGTAACTTAGGCACTGACACAAAAACAATGTCAAGCAAGTTTCTTTTTCAAATGTCTGATCTTTATTTATCATAGTCTCGGAATACATCAAGTATCATGCCCGAAGGCTATCCCAGCAATCTATAGGATTGCTGCTCCAAGTTCTACCCGTAGACTAGTACACAGACCTCGAGATCCCATCTTGAGTCACGTCGGCCTCTTGTGCACGATTCGGAGGCAAGGAATTTATAGCCAGAGCCTCCCGTGGCACCCAAGCGTCCTCCCGCTCCAACCAGCACCCACGGAGAGACCTCTCGCGATGGGTTAGGTCCATATACCCGATGGGGCTAACAACCCCCTTGGATAGGGCTAGGCAGATAGTAAGAAGTAACTGAACCTGCCTCTCCCTCTAGGATTTTAACCTGAAGCATTAAGTGTTTTTCCTTGAATTAGTTCCTTGATCAAGAAGTTCAAACAATGTACCTAAGTGTACAATCACGATCATTTCAGAGGTCCTTTGTATGACCAATTAATAAGGTGTGATTCCTTCTTCCCGAATGCTCCCAACATTCGATCCTAGATCATTCGCGACTTGGTGAGATCCCAAGGGCTTGGCAAGCTAGGTTTCTTGTTTCCCCTTTTCCTTCGGGTTAGGGTTTGTAACCTACCAACCCTAATTATCCTTACTTTAGGTCTCCTTGCAAGATAGATCATGGACAACCCCATTGTCCTTGGTTGGTCAACTTGCTGGTTATCTCCTAGATCCCTTGAAGTACATATGTACCTTTATCTTTGATCTTAATTGATCAAGATTGTCTATCCCCTTGACCATGGTAACAGTCCTACTCCGCCTTAAGTATGATCTTCTTAAGCCTTCTTAATAATACTCACAGGCGCTTAAGCTTTTGCCTATCCCTCTTGAAGTCACCAAGGACTTTTTCATGGGATTCATGGATCTCAGTCCCATTTGGTAAATTACAAACAACATTGAATTTTTCCAACAACTTTAAGGTGCGTAACGTAATGCCAAGCCTTCATTTCAATGCTTACAATTTTGCTATAATCCATACGTTATTTTAAGCCACACATGTGAAGGTACTTTCTATGCATGCAATCTTAACATTATCCTCTATGTAACATTTTACACGATCTATAACCTTCTTGAATGGTCTAACTTTATGTGATCATTGTATGAGTCTAGCTGCACTTTAATGTTTTCTGCAAATTGTTACATGTACCTTAGAATCCATCTTGCGACATGGTCATGCACTTTGTTTCTTTCAATGTTCTCTGAAATGCATGTTAAGCAAGAACTTGTGCAAGGAGCAATGCACTTTATGCAAGAATTTTTGGTAATTTATGATGCAGTTTCTAATCAATTTCACCTATTACGATGTCATCCTACAACGGAGATTATCTTGTTCATTACATACATCACAACTATGTTCATACCTAGGGAATTATCAAACACGCAATTTAATGTGATGCATGTGAATGTGATTTTTTCCCCTGATAATTATAACCTATGATTTAATAATGGAACAACCTGGGTTTGGAGTGATGTCTTGATTCCAGTGGTATTAATGTCTGATGAACCATTCGCGGTTGCGGAGCCACCTTGTTTCGAACCTCCATCCACTCTTGCAGGGTTTTCGGCCATCTTTGTGGAACTAGGCTTTGGGGCCATACTCAAAGACGCGTGTACGAGTGATGGGATTCTCGCACTCTCCTAGCAAAATTCTCGTCGCCTCTCCTTGTGTGGGGAAATAAAATAATGGAGGGGGAGGGGCGTATCTTCAGGAATTCTTCTTCTTCTTCTCCTCTTCTTCTCCTCTCTCTCTCTCTCTCTCTTCTTCTTCTTCTTCTTCTTCCTCTCTTCTTCTCCTTCTCTCTCTCCCTTCCTCTTCTTCTTCTTCTTCTCCTCTTCTTCTCCTTCTCTCTCTCTCCTCTTCTTCTTCTTCTTCTCCTTTTTCTTCTCTCTTCTTCTTCTTCTTCTTCTCTTCTTCTCGTCTTCTCCTCTCTCTCTCTCTCTCTCTCTCTCTCTTCTTCTTCTTCTTCTCTTCTTCTCCTTCTCTCTCTCCCTCTTCTTCTTCTTCTCTTCTTCTCCTTCTCTCTCTCTCTCCCTCTCTCCCTCTCTCCCTCTCCTCCTCCTCCTCCTCCTCCTCCTTCTTCTTCTTCTTCTTCTTCTTCTTCTTCTTCTTCTTCTTCTTCTTCTTCTCTCTCTCTCCCTCTTCTTCGTCTTCTCTTCTTCTCCTTCCCTCTCTCTCTCCCTCTTCTTCTTCTTCTTCTTTTCTTCTCCTTTTCTCTCTCCCTCTTCTTCTTCTTCTTCTTCTTCTTCTTCTCCTCTCTCTCTCTCTCTCCCTCTTCTTCTTCTTCTCTTCTTCTCCTTCTCTCTCTCCCTCTTCTTCTTCTTCTTCTTCTTCTTCTCTCTCTCTCTCTTTCCCTCTTCTTCTTCTTCTCTTCTTCTCCTTCTCTCTCTCCCTCTTCTTCTTCTTCTTCTTCTTCTTCTTCTTCTTCTTCTTCTTCTTCTTCTTCTTCTTCTTCTTCTTCTTCTTCTTCTTCTTCTTCTTCTTCTTGTCCTTCTTCTTCTTCTTCTTCTTCTTCTCCTTCTCCTCTCTCTCTCTCTCCCTCATGATGAAAATGGGGAGGGAGGAGGGGTCTGCGCTGCTTGACGATGGCCATAGGGGGGGCGCTGCTGACCAGGACAATGGGGGGCCCACTGCTTGCTAACACGGAGGGGGGCCACTGTCCATTCAGACCCCCAGGGGGGGAGCTGTTGCTTTTTGTAGAGGCGGGGGGAGGGAGGTGGTATGGGGGAGGGGAGACGGCTGTTTACAGCCGCCACCCTCCACCTGGGGGGGCTGCATGCTCCTCTCTCACACTTTACTTACTCTCTCTCTCTCTCCCCCCGCCATGCAGTCGGCAGGGGGAGAGAGAGGGAGAGTAAAAAAATTTGTCTAAATTTTAAAAAAAAATAAGGGGGGGTTCTCATGGGGGGAAGGCATGGGGGTCACGGGGGGGAGATGTTACACTGATGGCTAGATAGATAGGGTCAACAAATGATTGGATATTTGCATTAGATACTTCTATCATGATATGCAATATATGTGAGACTCTTGGCTATACTTAGCTCACTTTACCTATAATAATACTACCCTTATCAATATTGGAGCTTCTCCCTTTGAAGCCTTGTATGGCTCTAAAATGCTCATTTCCACAATTCTCTTCAATGAGAGGATTAAATCTCATGGGAAAGAAGAGTAAGAGCAAATGCAAATACTTCTACAATAGTGCAAAGTGAAACTTAGGAAAGCTCAAGCATAGATGAACATATATGGTAATGAGAAGAGGTATCCTATGGAGTTCTAGGAAGGAGACTTAGTGTTGTCGAAAGTACCCAAGCGTAGATGAACATATATGCTAATGAGAAGAGGTATCCTATGGAGTTCTAGGAAGGAGACTTGGTGTTGTCGAAAGTACTCGAGCATAGATGAACATATATGCTAATGAGAAGAGGTATCCTATGGAGTTCTAGGAGGGAGCATTGGTGTTGTTGAAAGTACCTAAGTCTTGCTACTCAACTTTGAAGGACAACTCAAGAAACAAGCTTGCTCATAGGTTTTATGGGCAATACAAGGTTCTTAATCACATAGGAGACTTGGCCTACAAATTGGAACTTCCCTCTTCTACTAAGATTCACAATATATTCCATCTTAGCCAGCTCAAACCTTTCTTTGACACCCACATTGACATAGTGGATGAGCTAGTTGCTATCGATGAAGAAGGCCTTATATAGTGTATCATTGAGGAGATCATAGGTTAGTATGAAAAGAAGCTTTTGTCCAAGTCCATTATTCCGTATTTTATCAATTGGAGAGGATTGCCACTTGAATAAGCTTCTTGGAGACCTAGATCTATATTGTATGAGTTTCCCTATCTTTGAGAGATGCATTATTGGGGCGGAGGCATAATCATAGTTGTGGTCTATTGTGTTGTAGATAGCACCTAGACATCAATATGTTTTAGACTAGATTTTATTCTATCTAAATTTTTAGTAAAGTGCCACTTACATAGGCTAAAATTTCTCTGTTAAAGTTTCCTTTTAATATATGGTATGCCCCATATGGACTAGTCCTTGGAAAGCTATTTTAGATCTTTTCTAGTGTAGTCTATTATTACAACAATATGTCTACTAACTGTAGACACTTTTATATGACGATTTGATAGCTCAAGATTCTTAAATTTGAAGACATTTGGATGTTACACATTATAGAGGCTTCTACTTGAGTCTTTATCTCAACAAAAGATTTGTTTTCTTTCAAATATTTTGTATCATTTGTAAGGTTGTAAAATGAAGTAGTACACTATCATGTCCATTTTTTCAGCCATTGTAATAACTTTCTATTTTGTTTTTGTGGGCAAAAACCTTAGGCCAAGGATGAAATGTAAGAAACTAGGAAGAGATTCATATGTTTGATATATTTGATAAATAATTCCATGTCACACTGACTTAGGTATAAAGATGTAAGAATCTTGCAAATCTTTCATCATTCATCAGTAATATTCACCACAACCTCTTCATCTCTCCAACTTCTCCAAGCTTTCATGGCTTCTCTCACCTCTTTTCTCTCATTCTACTCTTTCTCTCTCAATATCTTTTTATCTCTCCCATTTTCTCTCTCTTTTGCACTCTTCTTTCTCCTCCCTAGTCTCCTTCATGACACCAATATAAAATATGGATGTATTCCTGCAAAAGTCTCAATTAGGTCTTTCTCTATAGAGGTTGCAACACATGCATTTTCAACTATTTTAATATTTGCTCTTGGTCAAGAGAAACCTTTAATATGATTGTGAAATATTTTATTCCTAGTATCATTTTCAATATATCACCATAATGATGATGGTTAAATGATATTCGTGTGCTGCTAAACCTTTTAAGAGTTCTCTTGAATTTAGGACAATCTAAGCATGAATGCTCTTGTAACCTAAAGCCTATTTGTGCATGAAGGTGGTTTTGGCTTTTGCTTTAGCTTATTTAGTTCTCCTCATGTTATCATGCCTATTTTGTAATTCTTCTCACTGAATGCTATACCATGAGGGCCTCAAAGAACTTCCATTCTAGGTGATCAATATCACATACTCACTAAAAGTCAATGTGGTAGAGGGAGAGCAAGTAGATGACTAAAGACGCTAAAGTAAGAGTCCGAAAATCTCTTGAAAAGGTTTAGGGTTTGGCATACAAAAACACTCATACTTATCTAATCGTGTATTTCAAGAGTATCCTTGAAAGAAATAAAGACATAATAGACACAATTACTTGTCATTTATTTTCTAATATATTGAGAATGCTCTTGAGAAAAAATAATTTTACGATTATGTTAAATGTCTCCACCTTTGATCAAGGGAAAATCTAGAGCACATTGGAAATAGGATGTGACAAAATCCGTGCGAATAAATAGGTAATTGAAACTTCTATAGGGACGTTTTGGTCCCTCATCTTAAATTTGAAATTTGATAGAAAGTGCAAAGTCTATAACTAGGTATCTCTTGGTGAATTTGAACTCTAACATAAGAGACGAATGTATTCATAGAAGTCTCAATTAGGTCTTTCTTTGTAGATATTGCAACACATATACTCTTTCAATATTCTAAGCTATGCTCTTGATTTAAAAAAAAAACTAAGAGCTTTCTAATCAAGTGTCTTGGAGTTTTACCCCCCTTTTGGAGCCAATGGAACCATCAGATTTATGATCCGAGCATCAGATCACTGATCTTTCCAAGATCCCCCTCCACAAAGAGCTCCACTTCTCAACCACAAGCCCTCTTCTCTAATTCACTATAAATATGAGGCACGGGAGAGGCATAAGGACGCTTAAGGAGACCCTGAAAGGCTGCAAGAGAGAGGGAGAGAGAGTATATACCCCTCCAAGAGATTGTAAGTGAGAGCTTGAGAGAGAGAGAGAGAAGAGTCACCCCGAGAGGCTGCAAGGAAGAGAATTAGCTCAATTCCCTCTATCTCGATCCTCGACTTAACCATCTTCTCTTACGCTCTCCCATCTTGAATCTATTCTACCTTCTTAATTTCTTGAGTCTACCTGCAGTCGATGGCCTCCAAGCGAAGAATGTCGCGTGCGGATGACAATCTTGCAACCAACAACAAGGCTTCGGGCAAAGGCATCACTGTCAATCCAACTGCGGTTCCGGTCGTAAGTAATGTATTTTCAAATTGATAGATGCTTGCTTTGATTCTTGTATGAGATACGTTAGGCCCCATACTACAATGCACGAGTATAGGTCATGGGAAATGATAAATTTCATCTCACCTACTCGAAAGAGGGATTTTGTGAAGTGCATATATCAAGGGAAGATAATTGCACCTAGTTACATATGACTTATTTGCTAGTAGAGCAATTACAAGGAAGAATTAGTCAAGCGTTATGAATGTCATAGTCATCAAAAGAACGACATTAAAAGATTGTGTATACAAGTGCTAGATTAAAGTATAGTCAAGGGTTACAAATAGCATAATTACTAAAAGAATATGACATTGAGAATCATGAATAGAAAGTACTAGTTTAAAGTTTAGATACTTCAAAGGTACTTAGCCCAAGAGCCCAAATATTAAGAAAAACTAGATTCTAGCTCAATGCAAGGCCTATTGGAGTCTAATTACTTGAGATCATCTCACACTTATCTTATTAAGTATTCACACGTTATGCCTATAACATGTTTGATATATGAGGATAATTTTCTAATTGCCTCATGACTTGACTAAGAGCTAGTACAAGAAATTGATCATAAGGGTTAAAACTAAGATGTTTCGAGATCCGTTGAATAACGATGACTTTTGCTAATCCAAATCCAGGGTTGGGTTATCAATCAAGGTAAGTGACCTATAGAACTTACATCATGAATAGTGTTTGAACCCTTAACATATGCCCTAGCCAAAGGAAGGAAGTGTTAAGAAACATTTTTGCATAGTATTGCTCTTAGATCCCAAGGGGGAGAGCAAATATGCAATGGGTAATATTATATCATCTACTCTTGCATTGTTTTGGAAAGAATGCAATTGGTTTTGTTAGTTGATCGAACAATATCCTACATGCTTTTACATTCAACTGGTTATTAGTTGTTGTTTGGATGATTATTCCAAGTGCTTGTGATTTATGGTAAATGCATGGCAAGGGTCTGTGATGACAAGTCGCCATGGGAATAAAGGAATGTTTTCTTGGAAAATGATATTAGGGCTGAATGCCTTGTTTGTGCTTGATTCTTAAAGGATTTAATTAAGGATATATTGCACGGGTGGATCACCTCCATGGTCGCACCGCGTATTAACCCGAGAGGGCATTACTTGATTCATGGGCCGAAGGTCGAGTGGTGAAAAGGCCAACCACGGGAATGATGTTTCACTCCTAGACAGCTTGCGAGTCAGTTGGAGCTCTGGACATCCCTTGCTAGGTCTAGAATGGAGTTGAAGACCTCCGTGGCCCCCAACATCTGAGCATGTTGGGAGATCCTATTCTAGATAAAGGATTGAGTTTGTGGTGCCATGTGAATTGGACCAGTTACTTCTGCAGGACAGAAGGGATACTTCTATTGGACAGAAGTGATACATATTTTCTCCTGTATGGGCAGGAGACAAAGATTAACTTGAAGATAAGTTAAGGAACTTGTTTGTCAATAGACTGCTTTGCTTTGTTTTCGTGTCTGTGCTATAAGTTATGCGAACGAACCCTGTTCCCTAAAAGGATTAATTAATGAATATGATTTTAGGTGTTACACATAAATGTGGTAGGACCTAATTAGAAAACTAAAGCTATTAAGGGAAGCGGGTGGGCAGAACCCTTGACTAGTCCGTCCTACGGCAGGGTGGTCCCAGAGAATTGGGAGGCTTCTCACAAGTTTTTAACATCATTCGACCTTTAGGTATTGATAGGTTAGAACCCGATTCATGCCGTTTTAGGGGACCGGAATGGGACTATGCCTATGGGCAGAAAGGTTGAGCAGCACATCCCTCTTGTTTCCATTCTCTTTGAACCAAGTGCAGCATGGGTCTGCTTCGGATTGGGTATCTCTGCGTAAAGTAGGATGTCCAAAACCCGATGCTAGAATGCTAATAGGAGACCTTGACAACTAGGAACCCGAATTTCAGGTCGATCCTAGTGGGTTCGGTCGTGAACGTTCCGTTGTGAGGTGAATTCTGGAAACCCTAGGCGACAAAACTTGGAACATTCCCTGGGAGTGTTGGGCAGCGACGCTTAGATTTGTTTCTTGATAGACCGCTAAAAGAGTGCCTGGGAAGCCGACGGGCGGGCACCTCACAAGTTCTCTCCTTGACACTATTATGAGGATAAAAGATGGCTACATGAAAGAGGATTTTCCAATGATCTTTAAATATGTGAACATTCTCTTTCCCATAAGCACCTCTTATCTGGGGAGGACTGGATTGCAATTGCATGAGTCGAGGAATGATCCTTGGCAAAGAACTAAGATATACTATATAATGCCAATGATATTTTCTTAACTTGTGTAATTGTGCAAAGTAAGCACTTGGATACTTTCCAGAAAATTTGAACTCTAAGATAAGCAAGCCAAGAATCCCTATAAGAATCATAATTAACTCTTTTCATAGAGTTTGTGTCACATACTTTATTCAATATGCTCATAATTTGTTGTTGATCCAAACTAGAAACTTTCAACAAAAGTGTAAAATTTTTTAGTCTCAAGATCATTCACATCACATTAGCAAAACAATGATAAGTAATTGAGTTGGTCATGTCCCAAAATCTTTTTCAGCTACTCTTGAATACATGCTTATATAAGTATAAGAGTTTTTGCAAGTCAAATCCTAAAGCTTTCATGACTCTTACTCTATCTTTTTAATCCATATACTTACTCTTCCTCTTCTACATTGAATTCTAGGGAATTCATTATATGTATACCCTCTATATCATGTGCATTCAAGGCTTATTTATAAATATCCTTATCTATGATTATTTCCTTAATAAAACATAACCCTTTCCTATTCAATCTGTAAGTAACCCCTTTATATGGGACCCTTTTATATGTAAAAATGTATAAAAATGGTATTTTTAAAATCCCTTATGTTGAATCCGTGTGATACGTACATATATGTATCCCTAGGCATTGAATTCCAGTGAGTCTCCTCTACCACATTGACTTTCTAGTGAGTATATGATGTTGATAATCTAGAATAGAATAGTTCTTAGAGGCCCTCAAGGTATCTCATGGGTCATTAGCATCCAATGAAAAGAGTTTCAAAGTGGACAAGGTACCATAAAGAACACTAAAGAAGCTGAAGCAAGAGCTTAGAAAACCTTCATTATGAAGATGAAGAGTAGGTTACAAGAACATGCATGCTTAAATCATCAAAAATTCAAGGGAACTCTAAAAAGGTTTAGAGACATGCAAAACTCATTCATTTCTCATCATTCTAGCAATGTGTTGAAAATGATACTAGAAATAAAATATTTCACACTCATTCTTGTAATGTTTGGAAAAAATACAATTAGTTTTGTTGGTTGATTGAACAACACCCTAAATGTTTTTATTCAATCAATTGATTGTTGCATTTGTGATTTGGATAAATATTCCAAGTGATTGTGTTTGATGGTAAAAGCATGGCAAGGGTCAATAATGACAAGTAGCCATGGGAAATAAAAGAATGTTTCACTAGAAGATGATATTAGGCTGATTGCCTTGATTGTGTTTAATTCTTAATTGGATTGATTAAGGAAGGATATTTTGCACAGGTCGATCATCTCCAAGATCGCACCACAGATTACCCCGAGAGGGCACTGCTCGATTCACGGGCCGAAGGTTGAGTGGTGAAAAGGCCAACCACGGAAGTTGTGTCTCACTCCTAGGTCTCTTGGGGTTAGTGGAGCTCTGGACACCCCTTGCCTAGACCGGAAACGGAATTGTAGACTACCATGAGCCCAATGTGTAGGGAATTGGAAGATCCTACTCTAGATATATGATGGAAGTTTTGGTGCCATGTGATTTGGACCAGGTACGTCTGTTGGACGGAAGGGATACATAATTCTCCTGCATGGGCAGGAGACAAAGATTAACTTGAAGATAAGCTAAGGAACTTGTTTGTCAAAAGGGCTGCTTGTTTTGTTTTCGTGTCTGTGCTATAAATTACGCAAACGAACCCTATGCCCTAAAAGGCTTAATTAATGAAGCTGATTTTAAATGTCACACATAAATGTGGTAGGACCTAATTAGAAAACTAAAGCTATCAAGGGAAGCGGGTGGACAGAATCCTCGATTGGTCTGTCCTATGGCAAGGTGGTCCAGAGAATTAGGAGGCTTCTCACAAGGATTTATCGCCATTCGACTTTAGGTATTGTTAAGTTAGAACCCGATTCATGCCGTTTTAGGGGATTGGAATGGAACTATGGCCTATGGGTAGAGAGGTTGAGCGGTGCATCCCTCTCATTTCCCATTCTCTTTGAACCAAGTACGGTATGGATTTGCTTCAGATTGGGTATCTCTACATAAAGTAGGATGTGCAAAACCCGATGCTAGAATGCTGTTAGAAGATCTTGGCCCTAGGAACCCAGATTTAAGGTCGCTAGTTGGTTTGGCCATGAACATTCCGTTGCGAGATGGACTCAGGAAACCCTAGACACGACAAACCCCAAAACATTTCTTGGGAGTGTCGGGCGACGACGCTTGGATTCGTTTCTCGATGGACCACTAAAACGTGCTTGGACAACTAATAGGCAGACATATTACAGTCAAAATCATAATTTTGCAATGTAGCTACCCACCTACACTGCTTAGAAGTAAGATTGGATTGAGTGAGAAAATACTTCAGGACCCTATGATCACTTTGAACTTTGAAGCGGCTGCCATACAAATAATGGTACCATTTCATTATTGTATGTAAGATAACCAAAATCTCTTGGTCATATATATTCATAACCATTTCTTTATTTGTAAGCTTATGACTTTCAAAGGCAATCACTCCATGCTCTTGTAACAAAAAAACCCCTACGTGGGTCACACTAGCATCACACTATATAGTAAACTCCGAAAAATCTGGGCATACTAAAATAGGAGCATAAGTAAGGAGTTCCTTTAACTGGTTGAAGCTACTATCTACAAGTATATCCCAAAAGAAAGATTCCTTCTTCAACCTATTAGTCAAAGGAGCCGCACTAGCCACATAATGCTTAATGAATGGGTGATAAAATGAGGATAGACCAAGAAGCCCTCTAAGTGAAGTAGTGGTAGTAGGTGTTGGCCAATCTTTAACACTTTACACCTTCTTGGGATTAGCCTAGATCCCATTTTTACTAACAATATGTCCCAATTACTCCACCTCACTCTGCATGAAATGGTGTAGTTCTCGATTACTCCTTAAGGCAGTCTTGATTTCATCACCCTCTCACATACAGATCTAATGATATCCTGATCTCAAGTCCAACTTTGTAAAGAATCTAGCCCCCTTGAGCTCATCAAGAAAATAATCAATTCTAGGTATAGGGTACTTCTTCTTCACTGTGATCTTTTTTAGATCCCTGTAATCAATACACATCCTAAAATATCCATCTTTATTTTTCACTAACAAGATTGAAGATACATAAGGTGAAAAAGTGGGTTCATTGAATCCCATTTCAAGAAGCTCCTTGATTTGCTTGGCTACTTCTTCACACTCACACTTGGACAATATGTAGGGTAGCTTATTAATTGGCTTTGAGTTGGGCTCCAAATCAATTGGGTGATCTATTGCTCTCTTAGGAGGCAATGAAGTAGGTACTTCAAACAAATCCATGTACTCCTCAAGAAGAGCTTTTAAAGTTGGATGATTTGTTGAATTTTTGGACTAACCTTCAACCTCTTTATTCAGGTGCAAAACAAAAATTTGTGAGTGCCTCTTATACTCCTTGAGTTGTTGAATGGTGAGATAAGCTAAAAATTTGATTTACTAGAGAGATCCCCATGTAAATGGATGAGTTGTCCGTCAAAGATAAACTCCATATACAGCTGTGAGAAATCCATAGTAATTTTGCCCAACGTCATTAGCCAATCACACCCAAGTATGACATCTATGGGCTCCATTTCCAAAGTTACCAAGTTAACTTTGCTTCATAATTTTCAGCCAGTTGTTGTAAAGAAACTTGTGTGCATATTTGAGTGTTGATTTCTTCTTTACCATTGGCTATTTGAACTTTCATGGTCTATTGTAAATCAGTGGTGGAAAGACAATTCAATTTATCCACAATGGACTTATTCACAAAACTATGTGTACTGCCACTATCTATCATGATAAACACATCCTTCACATGAATATTACCCTTCATACAAAGTGTATTAGGGCTCTTAGATCCTATCCAAGCATCCATGGAAATGGAATATTTAGTGGCATAAGCGGCTCATCATGAGTTCCTCTCGGATCAAAAGAAACACTACCACTACCTAGATCAAAAGGAAAAGTATCTGTAGGATCATAAAAACGTTCTTGCCCAAATTTCTCCTCAACATCCTCATTTTTAGCGATAGTTATTACTAATGCATTGACCTCATTAGTTTTACTCTCTGAATCTTCAAAGACTAATATACTATGAAACTTGGCTTTTGCATTTTTGTATACACACTTTGTTGCATGATCATCTGTACACTTTTCTCCACATTTGAAGCATAAGCCCTTTTCTTTATTTTCTTTTTAGAGATCCATAGGAATAGACTTTGGATTCATATTGGTTGAAGTAGATATAAACTTGATGTCCTCTTGTTTAAAATCCACTCTTTGACTATTTGCTATCCTGAAATTGCTTTGAGGTCTTGAAGCATTGAATGATGGATAAGTTGGCACTCTTAAGATCCCACTTGGTGCATGATTGATACCATAAACATTGCCAACCTATCCCTATTTCAAAACAGTCCTTGGCTATCCATAACTAGGCTGAAATGGAGATTCCCTTCTATACTTTCTTCTATAACGTTTCGGAAGCTCAATAGCTTTGAAAATATTGGTAGGGTTTTGCGCCATAATATCAACTGATAAAGAAGATTCTAAACAATACATATACTTGAAGAGTTTAGCCTCATCACTAATAATCTCTACATACATGGTAAGGTTGAGGAATTGGTTTGTATAATCCTATATACTAGGCCTCTTTGCTCTAATCCATATAATCTCCATGCCAATATCTCTTTTTCAAGAGGAGAGACAAAGATTTTAGCCATAAGTGTCTTGAATGCATTCCAATTCTCTACAAGTATATTCTCTTTCTTGATGTATCTCCACTAAGTATACACAAATCCTTCCAAATGTAAGGATGCAAAATGAATTTTCATATCACTAGTTCTAGGGAATATATCATAGGATTCCAATTTTGAAATCCATTTCTCTAGATCAGATGGTGAAGATGACTGCCCATTGTACTTTGCTAAAATGATCTTATCCTTCAACTCCCTTTGATGGGACCTAAAACGGGCCGGAACTGGCTCATGCACTAGCCGGACCTCTATCATGCACTCAACAACCCCACGGCCTCGCGGCTAGGAGCGTGGATGACACATACATCATCTTCCTAAACATCTTGTGTTTGTATCACGTCTCGTAGTCCAACTCTAACCCAATTAACACTCCTCAGAGGGAGTCCCAACACATTGCCAAATAACACGAAGTACAAATATAGCAGGTTCTCCCACGGCTGACTGCTGCTACCTCACTGCGACTCTCCTACACCTTGGGGATTGGCCCCTCGATGCATCGCCAAACATATATAACACAGTATCGCACATATTTCCACTTAAGGTACCAATTGATCGTATCTAGGAATGTACCATATCTCACTCTACTTTTCCCTAGACCCCACGCCTAGCCTACAGCTTGGGACAACCTCACTTACTCAACGTTGGTCACGATCTAGAGAATACAGGTGCTATGCATCCAGGAGGTATTGTCTGATACCTTTTAAATTTCTTTATGATTTATGCAAATTGTGAATGTCTATGTGCTCAAACAATTAAGAAAATCAGCATTGGTGCACATGTGGAAAACATTTCTTTCAATGATTTCGACTATCGCTCGTATGCGGCGTTGCATGAACCTAGCACCAAGAAACCCTCGTGCTACTAGGTTCTTAATCTTTAATTATCGACCAACCTAAATGGTATGCATAAAACCCAGCAAGCTTTTCATCATTTCATTCAGTATTTAAACACCTTTTATACACTCTACCCCCTCACCCGTTTAGGTTGTGCATGGTACATAGGTTTAGGGTTCATTTTCCACATTTTTATTGTATGAAAAGCAATAAAAACTCACTAAAACATAAAGGTAGGGCTGACTTGAGGCAAATCCTCATACTTCAGACTCCCCATACATCCACAAACATGGTTCTTATTTTTCCTTAATTTTCAGCACTCAAAATCCATTTTTCCCTTATTTTTTCTCATTTTTCCTATTTTTCTTATTTTTCTTGTATTTTTTGCAATATTAAATGACTGAAAATACAAAATGAGTTGTGGGCTGTGGCCCTTAGGTTCATTTGTAGCAAAAACACAAATTTAGTTGGTGTGTCTTATTATATTTTCCATTTATATCTCAAAAAACACCCTATTTTCCCATATTTCGAGTGTTTTACGGGTCTTACACTATTAATTTTAGTCATAACACTTATGATTTTCTAATTTTCTGAGCATAAACTAATCAAACTCATAGCAAGCAACATTATAATGCATAATTATCCCATGGGAACAAATATTCATGAAGCAAATTGCATAAAATATCAATTTCCTTTGTAAAAATGAGATTACCGTTCTTTGCGGGTTGCGGGTTTTTATTTGTCAGATCTCGGGACTGATTTCCAGCCACCATTAATACTCATGACAGTCCACAATCAGCAATCTTCATTCCTCTTGAACCACGGAGCAATCCGGTCTTCATTGGACAAGCATCCGTCATCCATTCTTCTTCTTCTTCTTCACCACATGAATCTGCCCTTAGAGGAGAGAGAGGGAGGAGAGAGAAAGACTGATTTTCTCTTTCTCTCTACAATCCACCATTCTGCGCGTGAAGGATGGCGATACGAGGCCGAGAGAACAGGGATTTCAGCCCTGGCTTCAGATGGTATGGGTGTATTTCAGTGCCCTAAGGCTCTCCACCCCTCCACGTCGCCCTGCGCCGGCCCCCTCCATGTTTTTTTTTCTAGCCAAAACCCCCCCTCCCCCCGTTCGCGTTGAATTTGGGGCCCAAAGGGTGGCACCCTTTCATCTCTCCCTTGACCGGCCGGTTAACTCTAGTGTCCGGCGTCCATTTTACAGTCCGAAAATTTCTGTGAGCTCGTCTTGAGGTCCCGCACTGGCTGCCAATTCCTGTGACTCGTACTGGCGCACAGAAAAATTACTAAAAATTTGGAAGTGTTGTATGGGCGTCCTTAGAGCACTTTGACGCTTAAAATCGTCCTAGATCGAGCTGTCGCCTTCAACGTTGAATATTTCTCCCTTGATATTCGTAATTTTTAGCTATTTTTAAGCACTTCTTGGCACCAAAATTCCGCTCTCATTGGCGACCACAGGATAGGGCGACTCAGCCCGTCGAATCCCACAATAGATCTGCACAAAACAACCAAAGGAAGCATCAAACTGATACAAAGTAGATATACATTAAAGATAGCACAATGCTCACCCTACCCCCTGACAGAACCAAGGCATGACATCCACAAGGAGTAGGCCTAGCATAATCGGATAGAAGGTCCGAAGCTAGTCACTAAACGACTGCTCCAACACGGCCAAACTAAAAAGAACTATCAAAGAGGTTGCCCTAAGTGGTGGTCTGAACTACCTACCTAACTAAGGACACCACAACCAAGAGCTCCTACTAGGCGAGGACTCCTATAGCCTGATTCAAAAAGTATTGTCTTGTAGCACATTTCTTCTTTTAGAGTTTTTATTTTATTGACATACTCGGGCATGTAAAAAGGAGGGAGCTGAGCGTAGTGACCCAAGGAGAACAGGGCATCGGCCTCACGTCCTGTCTCGGTACCCAAGAACTTACCAAGCCCTCCCTTGCAACACTTAATCCTTTTCTAACGCTTACTTTTATTTTCGCCCCAACCTTCCTTGTTTCTTCTTTTCCAGCAAGATGCCACCCCTAGGAAGACAAGGCATCGGCCTCGGGTCTGACTCATCCCCAGGAACCTACCAGGCCTTCGCAAGGCGATGATCAACTGCTTATAAATTTTTCTTCCTTTCCTTTTCGATTTTTATAGGGGTTAGAACCCCTTTTTACACACCTTTGTATATTTTCATTAGCTTTAAGATATTCAGGGTTTTTTCCCTTTATCATCTTTATTTTCCTCTTCGGCAGGCTTCTCTAACTTGCCTAAAAAATAACCCCAAATGATTATGACTATCAACCTTTGTAATCATGAACTACCCCTAGATCAACCTAGTTGATTGGTCTCAGCACGAACAATCTCCTCTCCATCATTCTAATGGTAATCATGATGAGGAAAAACCTGATACACAAGGTGGCTTTAATGACACAAATAGGTTATTCTCCACAGAAAAAAATGGTTTGGGCCCCTTGTTGATCATGCAGAGTTGTCTTCAAATAACCTCAACTAGTTATAATCTTAGCCCTCGACATACTCCTTTAACAATTCCCAAATCTAACAAATAAGCCTACCTCGTAGAAAAAAAATCCCGAGCAAACTCAACTCCGTGCCTTCTCCTAAATTTCTAGTGCAATGTCAAAGGCTCCATGATTCTTCACGAGGGTTGCTCTCAATTATGATGATGGTGTTGGGTATCCCTCTCAATCAACACTCTCAAATAAATCACCTTGTCCTCCATCCCCATGCAAAATAATCAATCCTCTTGTCAAGTATGCAAATCAGCTCCGCTCCAGTTTGCCAATGGGTCTTCAAATATCTCCTTCCTCACAATTGTCCATCTCTGTGTTTTCAGCTTTTTTAAGGCTAAAAGGTCTTAGCATTTAAAACTATGCTCTCCCACTTTTCTCCATCACATTGTTCTCAGTGACTAAATATAAAAAAAGTCAAAAAATGTAATGTCTCCTCCCCCCCGTGACCCCCGTACTATCCCCCCCATAGGAACTTTCCCCCCCTTTAATTTTTTCAAATTTTTTTATCTCTCCCTCTCTCTCCCCCTACCATGTGCATGGCAGGGAGAGAGAGAGAGAGAGAGAGGGAGTGAAGTGTGGGAGATGGGGGGCATGCAGCCCCCCCAGGTGGCGGGAGGCACTGTTCTCCCCACCTTATAAACACCACCCCCTCCCTTGGTTAGCACAGGCCCCCCCATCTTCTGCGTAGGCGGCCCCCTTGCTGGCCGTGAGCAACAACGCCCCTCCCTCCGGTTCTGCAGCATGCTCCCCCCCGTTTGGGATATAGCGCACCCCCCTAGCGTCCGATCGGCAACCCTCCCCCTATGATTGTTGCGAGGGAGAGAGAGGAGAAGAAGAAGAGGAAGGGAGAAAAATAAGAGAGTGAAGAGGGAGAGAGAAGGAGGAGAAGAAGGAGAGAAGGAGGAGAAGAGGGAAGAGAGAGAAGAGGGAGAGAAGAAGAGAAGGAGAGAGAGTGGGAAGGAGAAGAAGAATAAGAGGTAGAAGGAGGAGAAGGAGAGGAGAAGAGAAGGAGAGAGAGAAGAAGAAGAAGAAGAAGAAGAAGAAGAAGAAGAAGAAGAAGAAAAAGAAGAAGAAGAAGAAGAGAAGGAGAAGAAGGAAGAGGGAGAGAGAGGAGAAGGAGAAGGAGAAGAAGAGGGAGAGAGAGAGGAGAGGAAGAAGGAGAAGAAGAGGGAGAGAGAGAAGGAGAAGAAGAAGGAGAGGAAGAAGGAGAAGAAGAGGGGGGAGAGAGAGGGAAGGAGAATAGGAAGAAAAGAAGAAGGAGAGGAGAGGGAGAGAAGAAGAGAAGGAGAGAGAAGGAAGGGGAAGAGGAGGAAAAGAAGAAGGAGAGGAGAGGGACAGAAGAAGAGGAGGAGAGAGAAGGAAGGAGAAGAGGAGGAAAAGAAGAAGGAAAGGAAGAAGAGAGGGAGAGAAGAAGAGAAAGAGAGAGAGAAGAGAGGAAGGGAAGGAGAGAAAGAGGAGAGAGAGAGAAGGAGAAGAAGAAGTGAAGAAGAAGCAGAAGAGGTAGAAGGAGAGAAGAGAAAAGTAGAAAAAGAAGAAGAGGAGGAAGGAGAGAGAGAAAGAAGGAGACGAGAAGAGGAAGAAGAGAGGGAGAGAGAGAAAGAAGGAGACGAGAAGAGGAAGAAGAGAGGGAGAGAGAGAGAAGCAGAAAGAGAGGGGAAGAGAGTTGGAGAGTGAAGACGGTTCGAGGAGCCACACTCTAGCCACCACCTCATTGGCAAAGGATCCCCGGCCCACGACCTTTCTCTCCCAAACCAATTATCTTGAAGGCTGCTAAGACCCAGACTATCCAAACCCCGAGTAGAAATGGCTCCCAAGAAGAAAATCGTGGGAAACGTAGGTGCCAAAGCTACCGTTGGTACCGCTAATGCAGGAGAGGCAAGCTGAGCAACCAATGCAATAAACGCCCCTATGAACACGAATCAAACCCAGGTTCTTTAAGCATTATAGTTAATTTATTTCTCATGGAAGAGATAAGGGTTAGCTACATGCATGGAACAAGGATGAGTCGTAGAATTTTTGTTTACTCTAAGCGCTCGGTTGCATGCGTGAAATGGTAGAGCATGGAGTTCGCATAAGTTTATATGCATGAAATGATAGCATTTACACACATAAAATGATAATGTTTTTGTATTATTTCACATAAAATAATAGCTTTTAAACTAGCTCAGTGCATGAATAGTCATTTAGAATTCATGCTTCGCAATCATGACTAAAAGAAACACATGAAATGATAGTTTCTGATGGATAGAAACCTAGACCTTCATGGGATCCTATGCATTAGGAATAAAGTATAATTTCATGCGAATTTTTATATCGATCATGCTGTGGACTATCGCAAATGGATACACTCGTAGCTTAATTGAAGCTGGTGACCTAACCCTAAATGGATTTTTGACCCAAGTTATGCTTGGTTATTTGAAAAGGTTGTAAATCCCTTGAGCAAGTGTTTTGATACATCCAAGTTAAATTCTAATTGTGTATGCAATGGGATTGCGATGCCTTGAAGCAAGAGGTTGTGCATTCAACTGTTTGTTAATGTGGTTTTGGATGTTAACCCAAATGGGGTGTGTTTGATGATTGCATGGCCGGGTCTGAGATGACTGATTGCCATGGAAACAAAAGGGATGTTTTCCCTAGTAATTGTTTTTAAGTTGGGTGCTTCAGCTATGATTGATTTCCTAAAGGGATAATTAAGGAAGGATGGCGTTAGCTACCCCCCTCAAACCGCCAAACCCTAACCAAGGGGGTTGTGAATCCGCACCGGGAATGTGGACCGAACCCGCCGTGAGAGGTCTCTCCGTGGAAATTACTTGGCATAGGAGGATGCTTGGGTGCGAGTGGGGGCTCTGGCCATAAATCCTAATGCCTTCGGGCCCTACACAAGTGTTCTACATGACTCAAGATAGGATCTTGAGGCCTTGATACTAGTTACAAGGCGAAATCTTGGTAGGATAAACCTTCGGGGTTTGTTGCTAGAAGATGAAAGGATTTTTCTGCGGAGGCAGAAAGGAACACTTAATTCTCCTGTATGGGCGGGAGACAAACATTAATCCAAAGATAAGTTAAGGAAGTGTTTGATCTTGTTTTATCTTGCTTTTGTGTTAGTGCCCTAAATTACGTAAAGGAACTTGCGATTAACGGGTTAATTAAGGAAGCTGCTTTTATGTGTCAAACATAATGTGGTAGGTAGTTAGATAACTAAAATAACCCCTTGAGGGAAACGTGGTGGATGTGATCAATGGGTCTATCCTATGGAAGGGTGGTCTCGGTTAGCCGAGAGCTTTCCTCAAAGGAAATATTAACAAGAAATTTTAGGGAAAAGTCGATCGATGACCTTAGACAATGTTGGCTAGAACCCTGATTCATACCGTTTTAGGGGACCGGAATGGAACTATGCCCTACGGGCAGAGAGGTCGAGCGATGCATCCCTCTCGCTTCCCATTCTCTTTGAACCAAGTGTGGTATGATTCTGCTTGGGTCCAATTGTATCTACGCAAAGTGGAGTGGCTGTCGACCGACGCTAGAAGGCTGTTAGGAAGACCCGACTGCTAGGAACCCAGACTTCAGATCCTAGTGGGAGCAGTCGGATAGGTTCCTTTGCGGGGCAAACTCGAGAGACCCTAGTTGGCAATCCCCGTGTCATTCCTTGGGAGAGTGCCGGGCGGCATCTTCTAGATTGATCTCTTGATGGGCTGCTAAGACGTGTCCCGCGATTTGAGGGGTGGGCACTTTACAGTTAGTATCAGAGCAAAACTTCATAATAATACATGATTGATTAATGTTCGGTTCATAGACATATCCTAAACAAAAATAACCTAACTGGTATGGCTTGATTGTCATGCACCTTCTGCACCCACGAATGCTAACATGCAAGAGAAGAAGTTCCTTCTCAAGCAAATTAAGCCACCCGAGTTTGATGGCAAGGGAAGGACTATTTAAGCTGATGATGAGATCTGGATTGAGTCCATGGAGGACTATTTTGAGGCAGTAGGAAGTGCACCTTCTAACCAAGCCATGTTCGCCAAACTTAAGCTTATAGGTGAAGCGAGACTTTGGTGGAAATAGTGGTGTAGAGACCAAGCGATCTCGGAGGGGACAGCACTTGGGAGAAGCTTAAGGAAGCTGTACAAGGGAGGTATCTACCACCTGCCTACCAGACACAAAAGATGAACAAATTCTATGACTTGAAGCAGCTAGGATTATCCCTTGAAGCATATTATTCGAAGTTCGTTTCACTCCTAAAGTATGCACCCCCAATGGATATGACACAACAGGTGTCAAAATTCTGTGTTGGGTTGAATCCACCCATAAACACTCGATTGGATTTGATGCGCCCAACGGACTTGCAAGACACATTACTCTGAGCGAATCCAATCGTCCAAGAACTTAAATCAGGCAACTATGATGAAGATGACTCATGAGATCAAGATAAGAGGTGCCACAAGTGCGGAGAGATAGAACACATCCGTAAGAGATGTCCTAACCATCGATGTTTCCACTGCAATGAACTAGGACACATCCAAACATATTGGACCCTAAGAATCAGGAACATGCGGTCAAACAAAGGCATCTAAACTCCACTTTTGGCTCATATTATGAACCATATGATGATGAAGGCCTGGAGCCTATTGTAACCTTTGAGGATGACTAGATATCCTAGGAAGATCTTCTTGAGGTAATAAGTCTTGTACTTTGGAATAAATCCTATTGAATCCTATGAGTTGTGACAAGTTGTTATTTTAAGTTGAGAATTTGAGTAATCAAAGTAGCGCATCGGAAGCATGATGGGCCCTAACCCACAGGCTATAAACCCCAATTGTGCTTGTCTTCCCCAATTTCTCTCGAGATGAGGACATCTCGATTCCTCTAAGGGGGAGAGGATGTAATGTCTCCCCCCACCAGGACCCCTGTACTATCCCCCCCATAGGAACTTCCCCCCTTTAATTTTTTCAAATTTTTTAAATCTCTCTCTCTCCCCGTGCCATGTGCATGGCGGGGAGAGAGAGAGAGAGAGGGAGTGAAGTGTGGGAGATGGGGGGCATGCAGCCCCCCAGGTGGTGGGAGGCGCCGTCCTCCCCACCTTATAAAGACCACCCGCCTCCCTCTGTTGGCATAGGCCCCCCCATCTTCTGTGCAGGCGGCCCCTTGCTAGCCATGAGCAACAACGCCCCTCCCTTTGATTCTGCAGCACGCTCCCCCCCCCATCTAGGGTACAACGCACCCCCTGGCATCTGATTAGCAGGCCCCCCCCCTATGATTGTTGTGAGGGAGAGAGAGGAGAAGAAGAAGAGGAAGGGAGAAGAAGAAGAGGAAGGGAGAAAAAGAAGAGAGAGAAGAGGGAGAGAGAAGGAGGAGAAGGAGAGAAGGAGGAGAAGAGGGAAGAGAGAGAAGAGGGAGAGAAGAAGAGAAGGAGAGAGAGTGGGAAGGAGAAGAAGAAGAAGAGGTAGGAGGAGAGGGAGAGGAGAAGAGAAGGAGAGAGAGAAGGGTGAAGAAGAAGAAGAAGAAGAAGAAGAAGAAGAAGAGAAGGAGAAGCGCGCGAGGAATGTGGACCGAACCCGCCGCGAGAGGTCTTTCCGTGGAAATTACTTGGCATAGGAGGACGCTTGGGTGCCAGTAGGGGCTCTGGCTGTAAATCCCAATGCCTCCGGGCCCTACACAAGTGTTCTACGTGACTCAGATGGGATCTCAAGGCCTTGATACTAGTTACAAGGTGGAATCTTGGTAGGATAAACCTTCGGGGTTTGTTATCGGAAGACGGAAGGATTTTTCTGTGGAGGCAGAAAGGAATACTTAAATCTCCTGTATGGGTGGGAGACAAACACTAATTCGAAGATAAGTTAAGGAAGTGTTTGATCTTGGTTTATCTTGCTTTCGTGTCAGTGCCCTAAATTATGTAAAGGAACCTACGATTAATGGGTTAATTAAGGAAGCTGCTTTTACGTGTCAAACATAATGTGGTAGGTAATTAGATAACTAAAAGAACCCCCTGATGAGGGAAGCGTGGTGGATGTGACCAATGGGTCTATCCTACGAAAGGGTGGTCTCGGTTAGCCGAGAGCTTTCCTCAAAGGAAATGTTAATGAGAAATGTTAGGGAAAAGTCGATCGATGACCTTAGACAATGTTGGCTAGAACCCTAATTCGTACCGTTTTAAGGGATCAGAATGGGACTATGCCACACGGGCAGAGAGGTCGAGCGATGCATCCCTCTCACTTCCCATTCTCTTTGAAACAAGTGCGGTATGAGTGTGCTTGGGTCCAGTTGTATCTACGCAAAGTGGAGTGGCTGTCGATTGATGCTAGAAGGCTGTTAAGAAGACCCGACTGCTAGAAACCTAGACTTCAGGTCGATCCTAGTGGGAACGGTTGTATAGGTTCCGTTGCGGGGCAGACTCGAGAGACCCTAGTTGGCAAACCCCATGCCATTCTTTGGGAGTGCCGGGCGGTGTCTTCTAGATTGATCTCTTGATGGGCTGCTAAGACATGTCCCGCAATTTGAGGGGTGGGCACGTTACAAAAAGCCTTGGATATGCACTCATGCACTATAGTTTGTGTGACATGAGAATATGTCTTTGTCAAAATCAACCAACCAAATTTTTCTTAAAGTTCAAAATCCAATGCCTACCAAGTGGTATCCACCACATTAAGGGATCAATCTCAAGGCTGCTAAATATCTTCAGTCATGTAAATACAAGTTGCCATAATTCCTAGCTTGCTAAATCTCTGAAAAACAAATTTCTTATGTTTAAATTGCATGCTACTTTGTGCTTGCTCTACTTAACCTAGATGTATTTTCCAACTTATTTGAGATAAATCGAGTTTTTACAAAAGCACCTAACATATCTAGCCCTCCCTCAAGTCCATAAAGATTCATGTGTGGTGGTCCACCTAGATCAAAGATGTAAATAATCCCACTCTGATCACCAATAAGGAAAATCTTTTAAGTAGCTAGATCGACACAAAAATAATTTTCCTCTCCTCATACTTCCTTTTAATGTCTACTTCCTGAGCTTCTAGATCAAACACATAGATAATATCATCTTCATCCCATGGACATTTTTGTAGACCTAAAGAAAACACAAAAGAACCATATAACTCATATGCATATGAAGACTCGAGTCTATTATCCCAAGGAATATGCTCCATATGAAACATGTCCACAAAAATTACCTCATCAACTTACTATCTCCAATACTTGCCTCCAAACTCCATAACCACTTTCTCAAAACTGAAAGCTTTGCGAACATATATATGTATCCAAATAGGAGATTCAAGAAGTTTTGAATGAGCATTTGCATCCCTATAGGGATATACATACCAATAAGCACAATTTCTTCCCTTGACATGGTCTTCATAAAGAAAAAGATATGATCACAACTCAAATCCCATACTTCTTTCACATCAAGTAGTAATCCTCATTGCTTCACCATATAACCTTCCTTGGCACCTTCTATTTCAAACATTGATGTATACCTCCATCAAATACTTTGCCACATACTAGGAATAGCCTTCTCTATTAGCATACCTTGGTCCTCTTTTGTAGACACATCTTGCGTTGCCTTTTCTAACAAGAACATAGTATCAACATCTTTTTGAACACACTCATGAGCATAATCTAGTAGATGAGAGCCTCCATAAAGAAACATCCATATCAAGTTCTTTTCCAAAACTACCATTTGTATAGTCATATGAAAGCATACCCTGCAAGTACAAGTCATAAACCATATCTTCATTAAAAGTAGAGGAAAAGATAATAGGTGGAGGTTTTGCTCTATGCGCATCATTTTGCATCAACTCTTGGCATACAATAAGCTCATCATCATCACACTTTTCAAATTATCCAAAAACATCTTTTCAACACAAGAAGCATCATCCAACTCCATAGAGTGCTCATCAAGAGTTCCCTCATCCTCTAGCATATATGATAGGTGCTCTAGTCTACCTTCTTCAACAACCATCTCTACAATCAACTCATCACCATCAACAATACCAAAAACATCACCACAATCATCATGGATATCTTCATCATGATGTCTAGCTACATCACTCAACACATCACCAATTTTTAAAAAAACATCAAGATCCTCCTCACAAATGAAGAATTCCAAACCAACATCAGCACATTGAACACCTCCTATATCACCACAAGATGTAGGGGATTCAAGGAATCCCTTCCCTCTTCTCTATCACTATCAAAGATAGTAATACTTACAAAACAACGAGCTTTCTCCATAGCAAAAGTATAATCCATTGATGTACATCATTTCCTCTCATCTTCATACATACATGTCTTCTCTTCAACATATTGAACACTGTTTTTTTTATAATGGCCATATGCCGAATCCCAGGGAGGTTAATCAAGAATATATGTATGTATCACGTGGGTTTGACATAAGGAATTTTAAATGCCATTTTTACACATTTTTTTAAATACAAAAGGGGTCCCACATAAAGGGCTTACTTATAGATTGAATAGAAAAGGGTTATGTTTTATTAAAGAAAAATTCACAGGCAAAAATATTTATAAATAGTCCTTGAATGCACATGATATAGAGGGTATACATATAGTGAATTCCCCATGTGCCAAACCCTATATTTTTTGCCAAATTATTATCAATACATCCATGTAACTTTCATCATAGTATCCCATCTCCCTAATGTCATTGAGTCAAAGTAGGTACAATCCCTTTAACTTCTATATGTCTGATCACTCATACATGAACTTGTAGGGTGAACAAAGAAGAAACTCCATATAAACAATGAGAGCATCTCCCAGTTGCTGATAATATCATCTGGTAAACAACTAATAACTTCCAAGGCATAGTCTTCAAATCCTTGCAAAGCAAAACAAACCTTCTCTTCATCATCCACAATATTAAACATGTGCATACGTTGCTAAATATATTGCCCAAGCATTAACATCTTTGCTCAATCTCCCATGGAAGGTAGCCATCCTGTGATCAATAAAACTGCCAAAAAATAACACTGAACCACTATTGACACTCCTTAGTGGGGGCACCAAATAATATGTATCATGAGTGTTGTTTGAAGGAAAACCCTCTTACACAACCCAAAGACATGAGAGCAAAGAAGAACCAGTAAAAATTCATGACTTGATGCAATGCCTCAAATAACTCAGCTCTTGGCTACAACACTTCTTGTAACAACTTTGAAGATTGCATATCGGGAATACATATGGCATGTCAAAGGACAAAATCTATCCCTTCACCACCAACCAGTCACCTAAGAAAACATATTAGTTCTCCACCATTGTAGCATCAAGTAAATCTTATTGCCAATATACCTTGCCATAGAATACATGATCTCATAAGGTTCCACAAATATATGTTTAAAAAAAATGAAGAGCACAATCTTCTTCCACTCTCATAAAAGTGAGTGTTTTCTAGTCACCAAATGTCTCACTCTTCATGAAACATCCAAGTTAATTTTTGGGGGAAGTTACTATATGTATATTCTCTACATCATGTGCGTTCAAGGCCTATTTTAAAATATCCTTATCTGTGATTTTTTCCAGAATAAAACATAACCCTTCTCTATTCAATCTATAAATAAAACCTTTATATTACACCCTTTTGTATGTAAAAAATGTATTTTAAAAATACATTTTTTTGAACCCATGTTGTCAAGCGAGTTTTTAAAAACTAAAACCCCTAGTCAAAACTATAGTTAGGTTTGATTTTTGCTAACTTAGTTGTTTGTGTGACTGATTACTTTGTTGTTTTGTAGTTGGATTTTCTGTGTTTGTCTAGCTTAGGATTTGTTTTTATCACTTTATTTGATTTGTTGTGTGTGAAACTTGATAGAGTTGGTCGAGTTTGGTAATTTTTTGGACAAGTTGGAGCTAGAGTTTGCCAGGAGCTGCCGAATGTTGTGGAATAGGTTTGTTTTCTTGCTGAGATTTTTATACATTATAGGAGATAATGGGTTTATGATCATTTCACATTGCACTTGTTGATGCACTATGCTCAGGGATCATCTTGTGTCCTTTCAAATACTTCCATGCCATGGGTCAGGTTTATGCACGATTTGCACCATCATTGAGCACTTGCACGACATGAGGCTCACATGTAGCTATATGCAGTAAATCTTAGATGCACGTGCACATGAGAGAGCACCTATCATTGAGCATGCACTATTCTTGCAAGCAAGAGAGTTGGGATATTCATCACTAGGTTAGGAGCCTCTAGTTGTGTGGGTAAGGTGGTTAGGTGAGTATGAGGGTCATGAAGGAGACCGCCAGTTGAGAGAAGGGTTGTTTTTGTAACGTGCCCTGTCCAAGCACGTTTTTAGTGGTCCATCGAGAGACAAGTCTAAGCGACACCGCCCGACATTCCCATGGAATGTCATGGGGTTTGTCGCCTAAGGTTTCTTTAGTCCGCCTCGCAACGGAATGTTTGTGGCCAAACCCACTAGGATCGATGTGAAACTTAAGTCCCTAGTGGCCAAGGTCTCCTGATAACATTCTAACATTGGGTTTTGGACATCATACTTTACGCAGAGATATCCAGCCGAAGCAGACCCATGCCACACTTGGTTCAAAGAGAATGGGAAATGAGAGGGATGTGGCACTCCACCTCTCTACCCATAGGGCATAGTCCCATTTCGGTCCCCTAAAACGGCGTGAATCGGGGTTCTAACCTAACGATTTCTAAGTGTCGGTCGTTAGTAAAACCTTGTGAGAAGCCTCCCAGTTCTCTGGGACACCCTGCCATAGGACAGACGCGTCGGGGGTTTCGCCCTCCCACTTCTCTCACTTGGCATACTTTAGTTGTCTAATTAGTCCTATCACTTTTAAGTGTGACATGTAAAAACAACTCCCTTAATTAAACCTTTTTAGGGGGCAGGGTTCATTTATGTAATCTTATGGCATTGGCACGAAAACAAATTTGAGCAGTTTCCCTGGAAGTACTTAATATTAACAAATTATTAGAATTATAAGTCTTGTTCAAAGGGACAATATTTACAATCCGTAAGGATGCGCTTTAATTCCCCAAGTTTCCGCCCTGTACTAGTAACAAGGGCCCCTCAAAAATCTATTCCGAGTCATGCTGATTGTTTGAGTAGCGCCTGGAGGTAGGGAATTTGCAGCCAAAGCCCCCCGACATCCAATCGTCCTCCTACATTCAAACCAATCCGTGGAGAGACCTCTAGTGGTGGTGGGTTCGGTCCATCTTCCCTTCACAGCTATTTAGAACCCCCTTGGCTAGGGTTGGTGGCCAACTGGGGGTGGTTTGGCGCACCCTCCAAAAGCTCCACTTGATTCACTATACTTATTTATGAGTTTGGGGTTACACAATCTTTAAATTTAGAAATAGTGTTCCTAAATTTACAAGCACAAACAAAGGTGCAGGTGAGAGCTCGAGATATCTACTAAGGCGGGGTCCCTCTCTTGACCCAAGCGTTTTCCTTCATGCCTTAGCAGTAATTTCCAATATCCTCCAAAGGGTAGGGAATCTTTTCATTCTGTCCCACTATGAAGTAACCCCAGATTGGCTTAGTTTCTTCGAAACCCTACATAAGTTGAGTTGAACCCTATCCTTGCGCGTATAGGGTTCATTTAATATGGAACGACTCTTGAACAAATTTTTGTATTTCATAAGTGCGGTTGATAGTTATCTTTAAGATGAATCCCTAGCAGCGCAACTAGACTGATCATGATGCCACACAATTTAGAGGCGTAGCTTTCCTAGACAATACAATGCTGCAAGGCAGGCCTTTGCTTTTGGGAATTCATTTTGATGCGTTTATGCCAAACACAAATAGAGACTTATATATATATATATATATTCGTGGGTGGAGCACATGAAGTTATCAGTCTTAAGGAAAAAAACGAACACTCCCTCTTAAAATTTATAGGAGTCGGATACCTGTTTTAGTTTTGCAATGGTCTACATATACTTGAACGTTATCGTAGCAATTCAGGAATTTCATGTACTTGATTCAAACCCTCACTCCTACCTTTCAAACTTCACAAGTTTGTGATGCAAAGAAAAAAAGTATGATTTCTATCAATGCATAAGTGTTTCAACAACCCATTTTTTAAAGCATGCTAACATTACTGCATAATCTAAAGTATTATGTGCATAATCAATAAGGTCCTGGATTCTTCTTTTGCGTGTATGAATACATGATTTTCAATATGATAAAATGATGTAAACTAAATAGTGGTTAGTTATGATAGACTTTTGCCAAATAGTTTTCCATTCCCAATGAAGCCGGCCTATGTGCTTATTCCCAATGAAGCCGGCTTAAGACTCCCCATCAGGTAGGGTGAATAGAATGCACCTGATTACCAAGTGATGTGGTTCCTTGCCCCATGGCTCCATTGGTTGAGGCGGGATTTGTGTTTGGTTGGACCTTACTTCATTTGGGAGGCATCGTATGATTTGGCCTTTGTTTCGCAGCTACGTACCCAGATTGCAGAAGAGACATCTCCTCGTGGAAGGGACTAGTCTGCGAGGCTTTTGCTCCAGGGGGGAAAAGGAAAGAGAAACATCGAGCTCCGATCTCTTCAACGAGGGAAGAAAAAACAATTTCCTTCTCTCTCTTTATCTCTCTTTCTCTCTTTTCTTACCCTCCTCCTTCTTTTTCTTCTCTTCTTCTTCTCCTCTCTCCCCCTTTCTTCTTATTCTTCTCTTCTTCTCTACCCTCTCTCTCGCTCTTCTTCTTTTCTTCTCTACCCACTCTCTCCCTCTCCTTCTTATTCCCCTCTTCTTCTCTACCCACTCTCTCCCTCTCCTTCTTATTCCCCTCTTCTTCTCTACTCACTCTCTCCCTCTCCTTATTATTCCTCTCTTATTCTCTATCGAGTAGCAAGTCATGCCGGCCCACCTCGCCTTCCCATCCCCTGGTGGTTTTTATAGGTAATTGGGGGGGAGGGGGGGAGTTTGTAATGGAGGCTCTCCCTCCTCTTCTCATGGCATGTGGTATCCCCCCCTTGCCATCTCCAAGACGCGCAGCAGCCCCATGCCCTTCTAAGCACACAGCAGTCCCTCCCTCCTACCACCTCCTTTGCCATGCGGCAGCAGCAGTCCCCCCCCTCCTACCACCTCCTTCGCCATGTGGTAGCAGCCCCTTGCCCTTCCACCTCCATCGACACGATAGCCCGCCTCCCCTCACACCATCCGCTAGTTGGTGGCGTAACCAGGAGGTTAATTCTTTTTTTTTCCAAAAAAAAAAACATTTAGGGGGGAGGATAGTCCTATAGCAAGACCATTAAATTCTTCCCCCATTAAGGGGATCGAGATGTCCTCATCTTGAAAGGAATTGGGGGTATTGTTGGTTGAGAGTACTCTCATCAATCCATGTGGCATCTTCTTATGGAAAGTCCTTCCAGTGAATGAGGTACTCCTTGAGGATTCTACTCCTCAATCTCTTTTCTCGAATGTCCAGGATTCTAGATGGCCAAAGCTCAAGGACTCCTTGGCTTGGCAATACAACTTGTTGATCATCAAGTATATGGCTAGGATTTGGTACATATTTCTTTAGCAGGCTAACATGAAATACATTATGAACCTTTATGATCTGAGGGAGTTGCAATTTGTAGGAATTGGGCCCAAGGCATTTGATGATCCTATAGGGTCCTCAATACCTTGGACTCAATTTTTTAAATTCCCCCAATGATAGGGAACTCCTCTTGGGCCGTACACAAATAAAAACCATGTCTCCCTCATTGAAGAGTCGCTCTTGTCTATTTAGATATGCATAGGCTTTCTGCCTATCCTTGGCGGCTCTAATGTCTTGTCTGATGGTCTTAACCTACTCATCCATTTCCTCAAGCATTTCCTTAGAAGCTTCTACTCTTTAGGATCTAAGAAGTTCAATGGGGTGCGGCAATCATGCCCATATAATTCTTGAAAAGGTGTCATTTGGATGCTTTACTAGTAGGAAGCATTATAGGCGAACTCTACTAATGGTAGATATTGAATCCATTTCTTAGGTTTGCAAGAGCAATAAGCTCTAAGGATGTCTTCAATGATTTGATTGACCCTCTCTGTTTGGCCGTCAGTTTGAGGGTGATAGCCTCTGTTGAAATAGAGTTGAGTCCCAATGGCCCCAAATATCCCTCTCTAGAAGTGAGATGTGAAGAGGGAGTCATGGTCACTAATGATCCTTCTGGGAAACCCATGGAGCCTGAATATCTCCTTGATGAAAAATCTAGCAATATCTGAAGCTTTATAATTTGTCTTGACCGGAATGAGGTGTGCAACCTTGGTGAGCATATCTACTATAATCATAATTGAGTTGTAGCCCCCTTGCACTAAGGGTAACCCAACAACAAAATCCATGTTGATAAATTTCCACTTCATTTGGGGGATGTTGAGAGGTTGCAACTTCCCAGGCATCTTAACATGCTCCGCCTTGATGTGCTAGCAAGACAAACATTTCGTGATGTATTTAAGCATGTCTCCCTTAAGCCTTCCCCAATGGTAGCTTTTTCAGATTGTATTGAGTGTTTTGACATATTCGGGATGGCCTAAAAGGGGGAGTCATGTGCTTCCCAAAGTATTCTCTTTTTGAGTTTTTTATTTGAGGGTATGCATAATCTTGTCCTAAAACAGACAAGTCCCTCATTGACAGATAATTCTTGATATTTGAGCTTAAGTTTCGGGTTTTTTTCCTTCCCCAAAATTTCCTCTATCATCACCAGATATTCTGGATCATGGCTAGCTTCCTCCTTGGCTAGTTCAAGAATAGGGTTGCTAGGCATTGACACCATAGTTGCCAAAGATTTGGCCATTGAGGGTTCCTCCATGATAAGAGAGTTGAGGAATGCCTTGCAACTTACAGCGTCCGCGACCACATTCTCTTTGTCAGGTCGATATCTGATCTCAAAATCATACTCCTATAGAACTTCAATCCAACGACGTTGGCTCATGTTGAGGTCAGTCTGGGTGAAGATCCATTTAAGGCTCTTATGGTCTGTGATCAAAGAAAACTTTTTACCAAGCAAGTAATGTCGCCAAAGTTTGAGGTTGTGAATCACTGCTAGCAATTCCAGGTCATGGGTGGCATAATTCCTCTCATGAGATTTCAGCTTTCACGAGGAATAAGCTACGGGATGACCTTCTTGCATTAGTACACATCCTAGTGCAAGTGTGCTAGCATCCGTGACAACTTCAAATTCCTTGCTTAAGTCAAGGAGCTTCAGAATTGGTGCTGTCACCAGGCTATGCTTGAGTTGATCAAAACTTACTTGTTTAGAGGGCATCCACATTATGGCAACTTGTTTTTTCAGCAAATTAGTGAGGGGTGTTGCGATTAAAGCATAGTCCTTAATAAAGATCATGTACCAACCTGTTAATCCAAGAAAGCTACACACTTCTTTAATAGTAGTTGGTGGAGATCACTCTTGGACATCCTTAACCTTGGTAAGGTCTACATAGATCCCTTCATTAGACACAATAAATCCAAGATATTCAATTTGTTTTTTTAAGAAGGCACACTTTTTCTTCTTAGCATAGAGCTTGTGAGTCCTCATGGTCTTAAGGATGATGCGAACTTGGGACTTATGATCTGCCTCCTTCTTGGAATAATCCAAGGTGTCATCAAAGAAGATGAGTATGAAATCATCGAGGTGTGGTCTAAAAATGTCTTGCATTAGCTTGTTAAAGGTGGCGGACGCATTAGTCAATCCAAAAGACATTACTGTGAATTCGAAATGACCATATCTGGTATTGAATGCCATATTTGGAATATCCTCATCCTTGACATGAATCTGATAATACCCTAACCTTAAATCAAATTTGGAGAAGATTTTTGCTCCCTGCTGTCGATCGAGTAACTCATCTATCCTTGGAATGGGGTATTTATTTTTTATGGTTACTTGGTTCAGGCCTCTATAATCAATGCAGAGATGAAGTGTACCATCCTTCTTCTTTTGGAACACGACTGGAGCTCCCCAAGGAGACCTACTAGGGCATATGTACCCTTGGTCTAGTAGTTGTTTGAGTTGTTCCTTTAAATCAATGGCCTAAGGAATGGACATCTTGTAGGGCCTTTTCGCAAAAACTGGAGCAACTCCTAGGAGCAGTTTAATCTCATGATCCACTTCCCTAGGTGGTGGTAATTTAGCTAGTTCCTCTCAGAACACATCCACATATTCTTTTAGCCATAATGGTTCTTCATTAGTGTCTTTCGCCTGATCAGGTTTGTTTAGCTTGATCAGATAGATAGGTAACCCCTTCCTTATTCCTTGAACTATTTGCATTGCCTTAGCTAGCTGGATCTTTGGTTTACCTGCTTCACCTTGTGTTGTAACTAGCTCACCCTTAGGATTCCAAAAGGAGACTTGACCCTTTCCACAATGAATGTGAGCATCATAGGGGATTAGCCAATCCATCCCGAGTAGACATTCATGGACATCTAGATTCATTACTCTGAGCCTAACAGTTGTGGGCTCATTTCCGAGTAGGAATTTCACCTTAGCAGTTTGTCTAATGCAAGTGACTTCTCGCCCATTTGCTAATTCAACAAGCAAAGTGGGTGCAGCTATAGTGGCTATCCCTAACCTTCTTACACACATCGGTGAGATGAAAGAATGAGTGCTCCCACAGTCAATCAAGGTTTTGAAATCCTTACCCTAGTAGTCCGATGGTGTTTGAATCACCGAGAATTGGCGGTTTGGCCCCTTCTTATGGAGGGTGGCATGAATGGTTGCCCTCTCAATCTCCGCTTCCATGCATGGATCTTCTTCTTCATTTAATCCTTTAATGGTAATATTGGAAGTTTTTTCCCTTCCAAATGTTGCACGACCACGACCATGGGTAGCCCTAGCTTGGTCTCTAAATTTCCCTTGACGGCAGTCCCCGTCAAGTTTGGGACATTCCCTTTTGAAATGCTCGGGTTCATTGCAATGAAAACAACGCATGCTTTGTTCACTTTTTTGAGTGGGGACAACTTCATTGATTGCATTTTCTCTTAGCTTCTTCTGTTGACCTTGACCCTGTCCTTGCGCCCTTTTAATTTGAGCTCTCGACATCCCTGGATTTTGGTCTCTGTAAGCCCAAGGTCTGGACTTTGACTGGACTTCTTGGGCAATAGGTCCTACCATTATCAATGCATCTTGCAAGTCCAAGGGACACATTGATTCCAACCGAGTGTTTATTGGTGGATTCAGTCCATCACAAAACTTCGAGACCTGTTGGGGGATGCTCATTGTTGGGGCGTATTTTAGCAAAGAAACAAATTCGAGTAGTATGCTTCCAGAGACAGGCCCAATTGCCTCAACTTAAAAAACTCATTCATTTTTTGAGTTCTATATGCAGGTGGCAAATACCTCCCCTGCACTGCTTCCTTACTTTTTCCCAAGTTATTGTGCTTTCACTGACTGCTTGGTCTTTACACAATTGCTTCCACCACAGCCTAGCCTCACTGGTGAGCTTGAGCTTAGCAATCATGGCTTGGGGGTGTATCTGATTACCATTTAAACTTTCCCATGTTAGGTTTGCATTTACACACCCCTATATAACTTAAATCAAAGTGCACATACTTTTCCATTGCAACCATTCAGATGAACATAAAATTCTTATTTAACCATAGGGAAACATAAGCCTCAAGTACAATTATTTGGGAGTGGATAGGATTTGGCTGAGACAATTTTTTTCCTTCTTAGGTGTTACATTCGCGCCAGGTTAATAATTCTCTATTGGATTCAGCTACAGGGACAAAATAGTAGTATGGATTTGGGGAATGGATTCTTAGGAAATGATAAGTCATGGGAAGTTCAGGAAATCCTTGTTTCTGATAGCCATGATGTTCGTGTCACCCATTATTTTAATTATGTCCGTTGGTAAAATTTTAACCACCTCATCGTAGATGTAGCGGTTCTTATCTACTTGCCAGTGTCCGATGTGTAGGGTCGAGTTCACATGAGCCTCATGGAAGTTGAATAACTTGATAATCTTTAAGTTTTCCAACCACTTTAACCTCTTCAAATTGTTTGGAAGATAAGTGAGTCAATTGGCGTCTATGTAGCAATAACCTGTGCTCCAAGTCCAACGCCTTTCCACATACAACCGTGAGGGGTTGTAGAGCCGATCCAAGATCCCCCATCATGTCAGATCATCTGCGATAGCTTGAAGATTTTATAGGTGTCATGAACATGATTTGAAATACGGGGAACGTATTCCATGCATTGTAAGTTTGGAAGTGGTATCAATCCACAAGTGAGTATAAAACAAAAACATTTACTAATGAACATATCACCTCACTCTTCTCAATTTCTCTCCCTAATTGTTTTAGTGGTAGGTCGGGCTCTGATACCAGCTGTAACGTGCTCGCGTATTGGCTATCCAAGCACGTTTTTAGCTGTCCATCGAGAGACGAGTTTAAGCGATGCCACCCAGCACTCCCATAGAATGTCATGGGGTTTGTCGCCTAGGGTTTCTCGAGTCTGCCTCGCAATGGAATGTTTGTGGCGGAACCCACTAGGATCGACCTAAAACTTGAGTCCCTAGTGGCCAAGGTCTCCTGACAGCATTCTAGCATCGGGTTTTGGACATCCTAATTTACAGAGAGATACCCAGCCAAAGCAGATCCATGCCGCACTTGGTTTAAAGAGAATGGAAAATGAGAGGGATGTGGCACTCCACCACTCTGCCCATAGGGCATAGTCCCATTCCGGTCCCCTAAAACGGCATGAATCGAGGTTCTAACCTAACATTTTCTAAGTGTCGATTGTTAGTAAAACCTTGTGAGAAGCCTTCGAGTTCTCTGGGACCACCTTGCCGTAGGACAGACCCGTCAGGGGTTCCGCCCTCCTACTTTCCTCACTTGGCGTACTTTAGTTGTCTAATTAGTCCTATCACTTTTAAATGTGACATGTAGAAACAACTCTCTTAATTAAACCTTTTTAGGGGACAGGGTTCGTTTACGTAATCTTATGGCATTGACACGAAAACGAATTTGAACAGTTTCCCTGGAAGTACTTAATATTAACAAATTATCAGAATTACAAGTCTTGTTCAAAGGGACAATATTCACAATCCATAAGGATGTGCTTTAATTCCCCAAGTTTTTGCCCTACACTAGTAACAAGGGTCCCTTGAAACTCTATTCCGAGTCACGCTGATTGTTTGAGTAGGGCTCGGAGGCATGGAATTTACAGCCAGAGCCCCCTGGCATCCAAGCATCCTCCTATGTTCAAACCAATCTGCAGAGAGATCTCTCGTGGCGGGTTCGATCCATGTTCCTATCACGGCTATTTAGAACCCCCTTGGCTAGGGTTGGTGGCCAACTGGGGGTGGTTTGGTGCACCCTCCAAAAGTTCCATCTGATTCACTATACTTATTTATGAGTTTGGGGTTACACAATCTTTAAATTTAGAAATAGTGTTCCTAAATTTACAAGCACAAACAAAGGTGCAGGTGAGAGCTCAAGACATCTGCTAAGGTGGGGTCCCTCTCTTGACCCAAGCATTGTCCTTCATGCCTTAGCAGTAATTTCCAATATCCTCTGAAGGGTAGGGAATCTCTTCGTTCCGTCCCCCTATGAAGTAACCCCAGATTGGCTTAGTTTCTTCGAAACCCTAGATAAGTTGAGTTGAACCCTATCCTTGCACGTATAGAGTTCATTTAATATTGAATGGCTCTTGAATAAATTTTTGTATTTCATAAGTGCGGTTGATAGTTATCTTCAAGATGAATCCCTAGTAGCGCAACTAGACTGATCATGATGCCACGCAATTCAGAGGGATAGCTTTCCTAGACAATACAATTCTGCAAGGCAAGCCTTTGCTTTTGGGAATTCATTTCGATGCGTTTATGCCAAACAAAAATAGAGACTTGTACACACATATATATATATATATATATATATACCTAGGGTGCAGGACGTGAAGTTATCAGTCCTAAGGAAAAAAACATATACTCCCTCTGAAACTTTATAAGAGTTGGATACCTATTTTAGTCTTGCAATGGTCTTGATATACTTAAACGTTATCGTAGCAATTCAGGAATTTCATGTACTTGATTCAAACCCTCACTCCTACCTTTCCAAATTCACAAGTTTGTGATGCAAATAAAAAAGTATGATTTCTGCTTAATTGACGAATATGCATAAGTGTTTCAACAACCCATTTTTTTAAGTATGCTAACATTCATGCATAATTTGAAGTATTATGTGCATAATCAATAAGTTCTTGGCTTCTTCTTTTGTGTGCAAGAATGCATGATTTCCAATATGATAAAATGATGTAAACTAAATGGTGGTTAGTTATGATAGACTTTTTCCGAATAGTTTTCCATTCCCAATGAAGCCGGCCTATGTGCTCTCTAATTGTCATAAAAAAACAAGGCAGCATCTTTATCCTTCATCTCCTCATGAATTTGTGGATGTGGAATTAGTTTCCGTCTTATAGTGGTTGCACTTTCAACAAGTTCTTTATAAGTCAAAATATCAGTTAAGCTAGATCTTATAGTATCCTCCTTCAAACATGTAAATTCAAATTCTTGCAAAGCCAACAACCACTTAATAACTCTTGGAGCATTTTTAGCAGATAAGAAAACCTGTGGAAGCAACTGGGAATCAGTAAGTATTACAAATGTTTTTGAGTCAAATATAATTTCCATCTTTTAACTGCATATACCAGCCCCCATATCAACAATTCTTCTTCTATCCAAGCTTTTTCAATCGCTCCAATGGATCTGCTTATATAAAACACTAGTCTCATATAAGACATCCCCTTTCCCTTCTGCATTAAAATGGTCCCCACTGCATTTTTCCCAACATTGATACTAATGAAGAAAGGTTCATCCTAGCTTGGAGGCATAAGAACTGGCAAAGTGCTTAACTTTTCTTTAATCTGCAAGAATGTATCCTCTTCAACTTGCATTCAAACTAAAGGATCCCTTTGAGTCACTTTTTGTAAAGATATACATATTCAGTTAGCATATGGAATGACCTTGATAGATACCTCAACTTTTGAACAAAGCTCATTAGTTCGTTTACAATTTTTGGAGAATTCATAAGAAATTAAGCCTCAACTTTACCTCCTCAAGTGAAATACCATTAGCAAACACTTCATGACCCAAGAGTATTACCCTAGTTCTTGCTATTTTACATTTATCATGGTTCAACTGACCACCATCCTCACCAAGTCTGCGAAAAACTTCATCAAGTCTTTTAGAGTGAAATGCCCTTGAGCTGTACACACAAAAGTCATCCATAAACACCCGCAAAGATTTCCCAATGAAAGGGGCAAATACCCAATTAACCCATCTTGAAAAGCTAGTGTATGCATTCATCAGACCAAAAGGCATCACTCTATAACAGAAGCATCCCCATGGGGTAATAAACATTGTTTTCTTATGATCTTCTTCCACTATTCTGATTTGGAAATATTCAGAGTATCCATCGCACACACTATAAAATTCATGACCGGCCACTTGATCCAAGATCTCATCCTGAAACGGAAGAGGATAGTAGTCCCTCTAGTAGATGCATTAAGAGGCTTGACATCAATACATACTCTCCACTTTCCATTCTTCTTTGGTCTGATTACAACAGGAGACACCCACTCTACATCATCAACAAGATAGATAAATCCCGCATCAAGCAATTTTTGAATTTCAGCTTTAAGTATATTTTGTTGAATTGTACCAAGTCTCCTAAGTTTTTGAGCCATTGGTTTATACCCTTCTTTCAATTTGATATGGTGCATAATGCTGTTAGTACCCCTTAGTTGGTGATATTCTGTAGCAAACACTTTCGGGTATTTCTAAAAAATGACTGAATATTCATCTCTTTCATCATTAGTCAAGTCATTTCCCAGCATATCCATAAGCTTAGGTAGTCCAACATTCATTTCAAGTTGCTGATCACATGTTTCCTGCATGAAGTCCGTACTTCTTGCAGCAATATTTACAACTTTTTCCTCTATTTTTAAACCCTGGATTGACAACCCAAAGAGGTCAACATCCCTAGAGAGTAGGCTAGCTTCCCATTCTCTATCTTCCTCATCAAGGCTGGAATTTTCTGAATCACTACTTTCATCACCTCCAACATCAGTTTCATGTTCTTTTTGAATGATAGACCTTGTTTTCATGTCAAAGATCACCTTCTTATGAACTGGCTTCTCTAGATAAAGTTCCAATTGACCTCTATACCGGTCTTGTCTCTTGATCTCATACCAATCAACCATGGTCATCCCAAAATGAGAGGATATGCCCCAAGTTTTGTAGGCATAACATGGAAATACAAACATGCCCTTTGACATCCAATGTTGATTTCCAAGTTCTCAATGACTCCCAAGCATTTCACTTTTGAGCTATTTGCCATATTAACCTTAAACAGTGACTTCCTTGTCATTTTAAGATGCATTTGGAACATTTCTTCTTTAGTGATTACACAAACTTGCACACTACCATCAACATAAACTTGATCAATTTTCCTTCTGCGTATCCATGCATCCATAATAGGTATAATGCCTTTCACATCTGATAGGTATACCACTCCAACATGCCTAGTTTGGGTTTTTCCTTTCGTGATGCTAACCAAACCATGCAATTGCCTTCTCAGAGATAAGTTCATCTGCAATAGCTAACCATATGTAACATCAGCCTTTTTATCTTTTAAATCCTCAAGCAGGTTGTAAGGAACTTGATTGACTCCCCAAAGCAAAGTCTCACATTTGAATTGTCCTTTGTTGTCTAGCTTTCCTGTTGGTTTCTGGATCGTCAGCAACCTGTTTTCCCTTTTTAATCCTTGCTGCCCTTTGAGTTTCAATTTCAATATCCCTCTCTCACACTCTCTTATTAGCTAGAACATCTTCATTTTCCCCATCACTAAACATGCTAGTTTTGATTAGATTCATACCCGATGTGCCTTCATTAAGTCTTCTTTCCAACTGTTGCCTAGCTGGTTCAAGTGGCCTTTGTTCATGTTGAGGTCTAGCATCTTGCCTAGCATTCCCTTGTGGCATTGGATACATCTCCCCTCCTATTCTTCTTGGATAAGGGAAATCAGGAACAATATGACCTCTCTCCCTGCAATTAAAGCATTCAAATTTTTCCCATCTATTTCTTGGAGGTCCTCTAAATCTAGGTTGCATTTGAGGCCGGCTTGCCTGCAATAGGCTTATATTCAAATTCAGATCTGCCAATTGTTCCTGTAGTTTATTAAACACATCATCATCTAGTTTCCTATGGCCTTGTTGAGTCCCACTCTCTGCTCTTTCAAATGCCCCATGAAGATTCACAACTTGCTGTTGTGCATTTCCTGCAACATTGTCAACTTGATTAGGCCATAAAAATGCATGCACAACAATACCTGTTGATTGATCCGACCTCAATTGTATTTTCCTTTACTTTTCTCTAGCTATTTTTACTACATCTTCATATGTATCAAGGTCTTTGATCAGAATCTTTTTTCTAATTTCAAGTTTAAGCAATGAAACAAACTTGTCCTTTTTCAAAAACATCATGGGAGGTTGCTCCATACTCTGTGCAATTTCTATCCATTTTGCTTCAAAGCTCGCAGCAAATTTAGACACTTCCTCATTTTCCCCTTGAAACATCCTTTTCAAAGATTTCCATAAACTCTCAGGAGTTTGCTTAGCTACAAACCTTGTAAGGAACTCATTTTTGACTTCATTCCAATTTTCCCTTGTCTCTTCATTCACTAAGTCCATCATAATCTTGCAAAACCTTCAAGTAGCATGCTGATCATTCGAAGCTTATCTTCATTAGTGTCCCTTCAATCTTGGTAAGCCATCCACTCCAATCTCTTGATAAATTGATTAGCATCCTCATTTTCAATACAAAAGAAGGGTTCATATCCAAAAAGCCGCCATGCTTGAGTTTGTGTACAGGTTGGTTTCCAAACCTTACACTTTCTGTAATATCTCCCCCCCCCCGATGCCTCCCCCATGAGAACCCCCTTTTCTTTCAAATTTTTTTTCTCTCTCCCTCTCTCTCCCTACCGAGAGCATGTCGGGGAGAGAGAGAGAGAGAGAGAAAGAGAGGGAGTTAAGAGAGTGAGAGGGGGGCATGAAGCCCCCCAAGTGGAGGGGTGGCAGTCATTAATGGCCATCTCCCCCCCCATATACCACCTCCTCCCCATTATAAAGGGGAGCCCCCCCCTCCCCCCACTACTTCCATTGCAACGAGATCGAACACTTTAAGAGGGAATGCCCCAAGCTTGGCAGAGGGCATCACCAAGGGCAATTCCAAGGTCAAAACAAAGCCACTCATGGCCAAGGAACCACCGTTATGGCTAGAGGGAGAACCTCCAATGTTTCCAATAAGGAGCTGGACAATGAAGAAGATCCATCCATGGATGCTGACATTGAGATGGCAATGGTTCACGCCACTCTTCACAAGAAGGGTCCAAATCGCCAATTCTTGATGATTCAAACTTCATCATAATATCGAGGTAAAAGCTTCAAAACCTTGATTGACTGTGGCAGTACACATTCCTTCATCTCACCAATCTGTGCAAAGAGATTAGGGATAGCCACAATAGATGCACCTACTTTACTTGTGGAATTAGAAAATGGTCGTGAGGTCACTTGTACTAGGCAAACTGCTAAGGTGAAATTCCTCGTAGGTGGGAAGCCAACTTCTGTGAGATTCAGGGTAATGAACCTAGGTGTCCATGAATGTTTACTTGGAATGGATTGGCTAATACCCAATGATGCCCACATCCACTATGGGAAGGGCCAAGTCTCCTTCTAAAATTCTGAAGGGGAACTAGTCACGACTCAAGGTGAGGCTGGTAAGCCAAAAATACAATTGACAAAAGCAACCATAAAAAATAAATACCCCATTCCAAGAATAGATGAATTACTTGACCGTCTTCAAGGGGCGAAGATCTTCTCAAAGATAGATCTCAGATCTAGGTATTATCAGATAAGGATCAAGGAAGAAGATATTCCGAAGACTGCATTCAGTACAAGGTATGGACACTTCGAATTCTTAGTGATGTCATTCGGGCTGAGAATGCTCCTGCTACCTTCAACATGTTAATGCAGGATATCTTTAGGCCCTATCTTGATGACTTCGTACTCATCTTTTTTGACGATACCCTAGTCTACTCAAAACAGGGAAAGGATCATGAACCCCAGCTTTGCATTGTTCTTGAAACAATGAGAGCACACAAGCTTTATGCCAAGAAGAAGAAGTGCACATTTTTCAAGCCACAGATTGAATATCTAGGATTCATTGTATCAGTAGAAGGAACTTCAATAGATCCAACAGAGACGTTCTGGAATGGCCAACACCAACTTCTATCAAAGAAATACGTAGTTTTCTCGAGTTGAAAGAGTGGTACAGAATTTTCATCAAAGATTATGCCTTGGTTGCAGCACCTCTGACTGATCTACTAAAGAAGCAAGTAGCAATTGTATGGTCACCTATTGAACAGACCAGCTTTGACAAACTAAAGCAAAGCTTAGTATTAGTACCCATCCTGAAACTTCCTCATCTTAGTAAGGAGTTTGAAGTGGTAACTGATGCTAGTGCACTTGCTTTAGGATGTGTACTTATGCAAGAAGGTCATCCCGTAGCATACTCTTCAAGAAAATTGAAGAGCCATGAAAGGAATTATGCTACCCACAACCTAGAGCTGTTGGCTGTCATCCACGCTCTCAAACTTTGGAGACATTACTTGCTAGGAAACAAATTTTTCTTAGTAACGGACCACAAGAGTCTTAAATGATTTTTCATCCAAAATGAGCTCAATATGAGGCAATGTCGATGGATCGAAGTGCTGGAAGAATATGATTTTGAAATCAAATATAGGCATGGAAAAAAGAATGTAGTTGTCGATGCACTCAGTCACAAGGCATTTCTAAATTCTCTCATTTTGCAAGATCCATCAACAGCAAGATCTCTACCCACAAAGGTATCAATGCCAAACAACCCGAGCTAGTAAAAGAAGGGGCATATCATGACCCAGTCTATCAAAAAAATCTAAGGGAGATCCCCATCAAGGATTAAGACCCGAAGCTAAAGACGAAGTATCAAGAATTCTCCATCAGTAGTGGACTTGTCTACTTTAGGACAAGATTATGTATCCCTGCAAGCCAAACTCTCAAGAAGAAGATACTTTGGGAAGCCCATGACTCCCCTTTCTCAGGACATCCTGGTTATGTCAAGACCTTTAATACAGTTAGAAAGAGTTATTATTGGGAAAGGCTCAAGGGAGACGTACTCAAATATGTCACGGAATGTTTGTCTTGTCAATGCATTAAGGCAGAGCATGTTAAAATGCCTGGAAAATTGCAACCACTTGATATTCCACAAATGAAATGGGAGTTCATTAGTATGGACTTCATTGTTGGCTTGCCCCAAGTTCAGGGAGGATATAACTCTATTATGGTTGTAGTAGATATGCTCACCAAGGTCACACATCTCATCCCTGTCAAGATGAATTATAAAGCTTCAAACATCGCAAGATTATTCATCAAGGAAATATTCAAACTTCATGGATTACCAAGAAGAATCATTAGTGATCGTGACTCTCTTCTCACATCACACTTCTGGAGGGCTATCTTTGAGGCTATTGGAACTCAACTCTGTTCAGTACAGCTTACCATCCCCAAACCGATGGTCAAATAAAACAAGTCAATCAAGTCATTGAAGATATGCTTAGGGTATACTGCTGTCGTGAACCCAAAAAGTGGATTCAGTACTTACCACTGGTTGAGTTTGCCTACAATGCTTATTACCAACAGAGTATTCAGATGACCCATTTCCAAGCATTGTATGGGCATGATTGTCGTACCCCTTTGAACTTCTCAAATCCAACTTTGAGGGTAGAATCTTCAAGAAAGATGTTGGAAGACATGGATGATTAAATCAATAAGACAAGACATTCAAGTTGCTAAGGATAGACAGAAGGCTTACGCTGACTTGAAACGGCAAGACAAATCCTTCCTCGAAGGTGATATGGTCTTCATCCATGTATGCCCTAAAAAGAGTTCACTGTCCTTGGGAGAGTACAAGAAGCTAAGTTCGAGGTATTGTGGACCTTATAAGATCATCAAGTGCCTAGGGCCTAATGCTTACAGACTATAACTGCCCGCAACTCTAAAGATTCATAATGTATTCCACGTTATCCTATTGAAAAAGTATCTACCTAATCTGAATCATGTGCTTGATGATCAACAAATTGTAATGCCTAGCCAAGGAGTCCTTGAGCTATGGCGGCCTGATAGAATCCTAGATGTTAGGGAGAGGCATTTGAGATCAAGGACCTTGAGAGAATACCTCGTCCAATGGAAAGATTATCCAGAAGAGGATGCCACCTGGATGGATGAAAATACTCTCAACCAACAATACCCCCAGGTCTTCTCGAGATGAGGACATCTCGATTCCTCTAAGGGGGAGAGGATGTAATATCTCCCCCCTGTGCCTCCCCCATGAGAACCCCCTTTTTTTCAAAATTTTTTAAATTTTTTTCTCTCTCTCTCCCCCTCTCTCTCCCCGCCAACAGCATGTCAGGGAGAGAGAGAGAGAGGGGGTTAAGAGAGTGAGAGGGGGCATGCAGCCCCCTAGGTGGAGGGGTGGCGGCCGTTAACGGCTGTCTCCCCCCCCATATACCACCTCCTTTCCATTATAAAGGGGAGCCCCTCCCCCCTGTCATCTACAGTAGCCCCCCCTCGTCGTCTGAGGTAGCATATCCCCCCCCGTGATCAGAAGTGCCTCCCCCCCCCCGCGCCTGGAACGCAGCATCCCTCCCCCCTCATCGTCAGGAAACGCTGTTCCCCCCCCCCTTTTTTTCAGAAAACAAACAAATTAAAGAAGGTTCTTAAGATTCCTGGAAGCTTCCAAAAGAAAAAGCCTCCTAGGGGGTGTTCACGCGCAGACATGGGAGGACACAATTCGTCCATGAAGGGAGTTCCCTTGCGAGAGGGAAGGATTGCCAGTTGCAAGGAATTCCAGCACACCCTCCACCTGCCCTAGCCCCGATTGCAATGGCCCCAAAGTGCTACACGAGAGGAGCACATGCAGGAGTAAGAGGGGCACATGTAGGAGTCCCCACCTAAAGCGCAAAAGCCAATAATACCCCTCCTACGGAAGTTCAGGTTCTATCAAATTCATCCTTTTTGTTTCCACATGATATGGGTGCAATAAGTATAAATTCACATAGGGTAGTCTTAATTGCATTGAGAATTTACTAAAATTGAACGCTTTGTTTTAAAAAGATCATAGGAATGTTCGGGAAAGTTTTAAATCACATCACACGGTACTTATAATTCCCGCACCCTCTATGTGAAAAGTTGTATATTTAGAAATAGTTTGATGGCACGAGTATTGATGGTTGTAGGAGAGGGTTTGAAAATGATAAACCCCTCCCTATTTGGCTAAATCACATAGAGTACATCTACATTGGTTGCTCTCACTTTTTAAAAAATATTTTTAAAATTGAAAGGGAATTTATACCTTCCCCTTCTATGTGGATAGATATGAAATCAATCCCCCATACAAACTTGATTACTAGGCTTGAGATAAGCCTTTGATTTTATGAATGCAAAGGATGTTTGTCTTGGGAAGAGGAGTGCAATCCCGAGTTAAATATGAGAGAGAAGTTTGGAACCACAAAGTGAGGGATAAAGACTTGGATTGGTAGATAAAAGAAGGAAATTTTGATGATGATGATTCTTATGCACGTATGGAACCCATGGACTAATAATGATGACTCCACCAATTAAACCTCTACTCTAATATCAATGTTGTTGAATAGAACCTTAAACCACAAATTGCACAAATTAAAACTGCACACAAGAGGAGAATAGAGAGGAGAGAAAGAATAGGAGAAGAGTGAAGTAGAAGGCTAGTTGTTGTTCACACTAAAGGAGGGAAAGAAGACCTAGGAGGAGTCAATAACTAATTGAAGGGAGTTCATCTCTTCTGGGTACACAACCAACCTGTATGCTCTCATATGATCTCTATTCTTCCTTACCCATATTTTTTTGGGACTATCTTGAAGGCACACTTTTTTTTGTGGTTCTTCTCACCATGTAGGCCTCTCGACTTGAAAGAGACTCCTCAATCAAGTAGGACACTATGGATTGTTTTCCCTTAGCTTAGACTACTTGAGATCTTGAACTACCTAAAAACCCTAACCCAAAGAAAAAGGGAAAAAAAGCAACCTAGCTTGCCAAGCCCTTGGAATCTCTCCAAGTTGCGAATGATCTAGGATTGAATGCTAAGAGTATTCGAGAAGAAGGAATCACACCTTAGCAATTGGTCGTACAAACGACTGCTGAAACGATCGTGATTGTACACTTAGGTACATTGTTTGAACTTCTTTTCTCAAGGAACTAATTCAAGGCCAAACACTTAATGCTTCAGGTTAATAGCCTGGAGGGAGAGGCAGGTTCAGTTACCTTGGACTGCCTGCCTGGCCCTATCCAAGGGGGTTGTTAGCTACGCTGGGTACATGGACCGAACCCACCGCGAGAGGTCTCTTCGTGGGTGCTACTTGGAGCAGGAGGACGCTTGGGTGCCAAGGAAGGCTCTGGCCATAAATTCCTTGCCTTTGGATCCCGCACAAGAGGCCGACTTGACTCGAGATGGAATCTCGAGGCCCGTGTAGTAGTCTACGGGAGAAACTTGGAGTAGCAATCCTGATGATTGCTGGAATAGCCTTCGGGCAAGATACTTGATGTATTCTAGGACTATGATAAATAAAGATCAGATATTTGAAAAAGGAACTTGCTTGACATTGTTTTTGTGTTAGTGCCTAAGTTATGTGAAGGAACCCATGTTTAAATTGATTAATTAAGGAAGCTGCTTTTGCATGTCAAACATAATGTGGTAGGTAATTAGATAACTAAGCAAACCGAGGAAAGTGCGGTGGACGTGACTTGGGTCCGTCCTACGGAAGGGTGGTCCCGGTTAGCTGGGAACTTTTCTCAAAAGACGTGATCAAAACTGTGAAGACCTAGAGTTAGTAGAGTTAGAATCCCGATTTATGCTATTTTAGGGGAGCGGAATGGGACTATGCCTTATGGGCAGAGAGGTTGAGCTTCACATCCTTCTCGTTTCCCATTCTCCATGAACCAAGTGGAGCATAATCCACTTCGACTCTGTTGTTCCTACTCAAAGTGGGTCATCTGGAGCTCGACGCTAGCTACTTCCTAGAGACTTGGCTGATAGGAAAGAAACCCTAACTTCAGGTCGGTCCTAAGTGGGAACAGTCGGATACTTCTGCTTCGAGGCAGACTCGAGAAGATCTAGATCGCAAGCCTTGTGACATTCCTTGCGAATGCCAGGTGGTGCTTTCTAGACTCCTCTCCCGACGGGCTGCTAAGACATGTCCCACAGTGGGCAAATGGACACATTACACTTTCCAATTGATAAGATCAGCAAGAGACCTTCAACATGGAAGCTCCTCAGAGGTGGCACCAATCTATGGTAGGTGAATTGGGTAGTTGTCCTAAGAGGATAAAGATCGAGAATCTCACCTCAACAAAACCCACGAGATATCACCACTAAACACATAATTCAAAATTCCTAATCACTCACTCCTCACTAAAACTTCAACTCAACACTTAAACAGTTCAAACCTTCAAGCTCAAATTTTACCACTTTTAGAGAGAATCTAGCATTGAAACAACCATAGCTGAAACTTTGACAACATGAGCTTTCAGATTCACACAACTCCTATTTTTTAGGGATGGCAACCCCATGCAACAAACTGCCCCACAAAGTGTGGTTGCCTCAATCAGTGTAAAACTAGTTGTAGATCCTTTTTTTTTCTATTTTTTCAAAGCATATATAAATACAATCCAAATACACAGGTAATCAAAGCTTTATATGGCGAATTTTCTTACCAATTCAATGGCTACAACAATTCACTGTTGTAGCCATTGAATTGGTACAACAATTCACTGTTGTAGGCATTCCATTATTGTATCAAAACAGAGTTTGCACTGATATAGCAATGGAAAACCATGATGACTTTCATGGAAAACCAACTTGGTGATGTAGATGCTGTTGAATTCACATGTTTCCTCATAGAGCACAGAAATTGCCTCATAGAGCATGACACAGAACAGTTCATAACTTTCTAACTAGATCTCAGATTCGTCAAGCTTCAAAAAGGAAAGTTGTAGATCTCTTTCCAATCTATAACTCTTTAGAACAACTTAGAGTTAAATTCCTTGATCTACTTCCCTGAAACAACTCTGCACAGTCTGTAGTCCTAAATTCATGCATGCTCTATACAACAAACACAAATACTTTGTTCAAAAAACACAAACTTGCAAATGGGAAGACACATTATTTGATTTACATTGTCATTTCAGCATACCAGCAAATACATTTTAGCATATCTTGCATTGGTGGAGAGTTGGGGAGCTTCGAACTTTATGAACTCTGATCCATTATTTTATTGGTTTTGCAAATCCTTTCAAATTTCCACTAACTCGAACCCATACATTCAACATATGCCCATAACACATATTCTCGACCATATACCCAGTTTCAAATGTAGAGATCCTTTACTTCCATTATTCTTTGCTGATGGGAAGCCTCACCCAACAACTAACATACATCACTCTCAACATGATGAAGAATAGCCCTCTGCTATCTTTCACTCATATCCATACATTAGAATTGATTGGTGAACTCTTTACTGCCCCATGCAGCAATAGAAGAAAACAAGTCAAAAAGAAGACTCGTATTACCATCATCTAAAAACTGGGAACTCGCATCAGCTCATTGACTTCAGCTGTCCTACCATCCTGCTCCTCGGCTCCAATAAGTTTAGCTTCACGGTCTCTTTATCTGACAATTTGTTCTTCTTCTTCTAAGCTTCAAAATTCTCCCTTCTTCAACCTGCAATATTCTTCTTCTCCCTCACTCCCTCTTTCTCTCTCTCTCATGTTTATTGTCTTGTGTCAAACCCTCTTCTCCTCTTTTTCCAAAAAACTCCTCACGCTTTTGCCTTTTTCCTTATTTTACTAAGCTTTCCTTTGCTTCTCCTTAGTTGCTAGATGGAAAACATGCCCCTTGCCACATAAAATTTCACTTAGGGACTCAAAGTCGGAAGCGAGAATACATTTTTTTCTCTTCCAGCATGAGGTGCGTGTCTTAAAACGGAAATATCACAACCATGTGTTGAACATGCATGATACCACTTGGGATTTCCATTTATCAACCCGATTCCCGCTACGGGTAAGTGTTAAAAAGACAAAAAAAATGATATTTGCATGTGTTACCCGACTTGACTTCACACAACATCATGTCCTCGGTCGCTCATTTTCACTCACCAATGTCTCTTGTTTATCTCCTAACACCATATTGGGAAATATGGAAATTTCTCATAAGTTGGAGACACGTGGTTAAATCTTTGGATTTGTCATAACTAGAACACTGTAACTCCAAATTGAGTGCTCTATAGCTCAATAGATTCCATTTTTAAAGGGTTTTCCAATGATAGGTCACATCATATGGTTTTGAGAAACTTATGGGCATGTTATCTAGGTGCCACCTTTTTAGTATTCAAAAATGGGATTTGGGAGATTCCCAAACTCACTAATATTGTGTTTCTTAGGAAAAGTTTGAAAGCTTACGCACATTGAGCAAAGTCTGTGAGGTTGTTAGCCTCGCATACTTGCTTAAACTACTCCCAAAAGCTAGACCATCAAGCTGATACTTGTTGAGATGCTTAGCAACCATAGGCATCCTGATCTAGCTCCTAGAATTTGGGGTGATTCCTAGTCGTGCTAGCAAACGAAGTTGCCAAGGCTGCTCCGCTTTGTTCTATAGCCATGTTGTCTAAGAGTCCCTTCATAAGAATCTCGCTCAACATGAGTGAGAGCAGAATTTTAATGTCCAAGACATGCCGGAAAGGTATGGAATGATGGAAATTTTATGTAGAACTCAAATCTTGACAAAAGCGGAAGACACAAATTCGATGATTTTAAGTGACCGTGAAAGATGGGAATGCAAATTTCGAGTGTTGCAATTTTTGTAAATTTTTCATAAATTTTTTGACCACCGAATTGAAGTAAGATGACTTCTTGGCCATTTGGGACATCAAGCTGAATGCACATGATTTTTTGGATTGTCAATCGAGTGCCGGATAGGAACAAAGTGGGGGGTCAACGAACATTCAAAGGGCCAAAATTTGGCCAAGATTGCAAAGGGCATGGGCAATGGGCCTTTTGGGGGCCTAAATGCCCTAAATTTTTGGCAGGGGGAGGCGTTTTAAAAATGGTACTAAATAGACACCCCCCCTCTCCCATCATGTCGATTTGTAGCAAAGGGGGGTGGAGAGGCTACACACTAGTAATCAATTTGAGCACGGCAATGTTTCTCCCAAATTTTTTGCTCTCTGTCACTTGTTGTATCATGGAAAATGTCTGCTCAATTTGAACTTTCAAGAATTAGTCTTTCTCTCTCCTCCCTCTCTCTCCTCTTGATGCATGTTTCTATGGTTCGATCTATGAGAGAAGGCAGTGGACTAATTTGAGAGATCTCAATTTTGAGAGATGATACTGAGACATAATGGAGTGTAGATCAATATTTGGAGGAGCGTTAATGGCCTTACAAATACAAGATACGTGTAGAATAAAGTGAAGTTTTATGAGTAAGTGATAAATTTCATTGTTTTAAGATAAATCTCGGTTTTGCAAATGGGTGGAAATGGCTATTCTTGATTGTTAATGATTTGATCTTAAAAAAACATTAATAAAAGCAGCAAGAATGAGTCATTTATTAACTTTTCTATAGACATGCAAAACCCTAAATTGTGGTTTGAAGGTAAATCATGGATTTTGGGGATTTTGATGTGTTAATGGTATTCACATGGGATGAAGTGAGGGATAAAAATAAATCTCAACAAATCTAATCAAGTAACATCGAGAACTCAGAAATTATCAATATTTATTGATAAATAAATAGAAAAGTAGAGAAAAATAAAAAATAAGTTTTTTTGTATTTTAAAAATAGGAACAAATAATATGTATGTAGATATATGATATGGTTGAAGCATGAGGTTTAGCCTTTGGTTCTATATTTATGTTAAAGTGAGTATTTATTGCTTTTTATGAAGAAAAATATATCAAAACACTCTCTAAACCTACCATAGAATGCATAACTTTAAATGGTAGGAAGAGGAGGGGGTAATAAGTGTCGATTCAATATTGAAGTAGATTTTTCCTAATGCACTTTTCATATAGGATATGTGTGTTTTAAGAATCAAAGGGTTCAGTAGCAAGAGTATGCTTGGTGATGACCCTAGGCAATGTAGGAATTACGCTTAGAATGAAAGCATGAAAACAAATGGTTTCTCATTGTCACGGTGATGTTTTAAATGACTAAAAATAGTTGATCACTATGAATCATTCACAATTGCATTGCATTCAACACATGGTATCATCCTAGATACATGGAAATTGTATTCATAAACATTGATCCACGTTGAGAGTGAGGTATCTCGAGTCGTAGGACTAGTGATCAGTTTCTTTGGGGAGTGTTCAGTGAAAATTATCTTTTATCTCTTGGAACAATTCATTAAAAGATAGGATTAAGTATTGTATGTACTTTATGTGTTCACGACACATCTTGGGGCCAATCCCTGAGGTGTAGGAGAGCCATTGTGGGGCTACATCAATTACCTCACGAGTGCTCCATGTGTATGTTTTACGTGGTGTACAACACCAATATGTGTAGGGGCTCCCTGTGAGAAGTTTGGAAAGGGTTATCCATTGGACTACGAGCCATACAAACACTTATTTGGTTATATTAGTGTGTAGCCTTCAAACACTCTTGGACCCAAAGCCGTGGGGTGTTTTGGTCATTATGGGAGTTTTGAGGTCTCGAAAATGCCTTTTAGGAGATAGAAAGAGAGTGCTCTAGGCCAATAGGAGAAAAGCCTCCGTAGTGAAACTTCTATATATATATATATATATATATATATATATATATATATATATATATATATATATATATATATATATATATATATAATAAATTTGTATTATTAGTATCTATTTTTAGTTTCTTATATTCGTGATTATGACATTCTTTGCATTAATGATATATAGTCTTAGTCACTTTTATTTAATGATATGTTTGGATTAATGATAATGATAGGTTTACTCTAAATTCAAATTAGTAAAAAGCTTGGCACATTTTTTCCCTTTTTTTTGTCCCTCTCGTGTTTTTTCCTCATTTGTGGTAGCCTAGTCCTCTCTCTCTCTCTCTCTCTCTCTCTCTCTCTCTCTCTCTCTCTCTCTCTCTCTCTCTCTCTCTCTCTCTCTCTATGCGCCATGGATACAAAATTTCGACCTTCAACAAAGCATCCAAGCTCCAAAATCACATCCATATCAGTGTTTAACTCATTCCAAAAAGATGGAAGATGGATTCCTACAATTATTAGAAAATGCAATTAGTTCACCATGCAACATACAAACCATAGGAAAAGGTGAAGATATGAGAGCTCATTCATCTCTACTTGGAAGGGTAGAATCCGAGATTTCAATCTTGGAGTAAGTAAGAATAGCATAAACGAGGTTCTTGTACAACATGTGTTTATGCATAGAGAACTATATTTGAAACTAGGAAGTTCAGATCTTCTTATGCATAAACCAGATTGTAAGGATTTGATTCTTAAGGTCTTTCTTTTCTTAGACTTGGTTTAAGGTTTTCTATTATAACATTTGTTCATTTGTCTTGTAAATTTCTATCTCTCTAATCTTGAGGAATGGCAATCGGACGAGTCTATTGTTGATGTGATTGATATGATGCATGGTTGGATTGGAGAAGAGATGTACAATGGTAAAAAGAAGATAGAGCTTGTAGAGAATGGAATATTCTTCTATGACCATTCTTGTATTGTCTCCATGCAGCGTAGCCAATAGGGATCAATTTCCCCCCTTCCTTTCCCTGATTTTTCAAGGCCTTGAGTGGCCTTTGCCAAGTCCAGCTACTAGTGAGGGCTATAGATGTAAAATATTTTCTGAGATACAGAGAGCATTAAAACCTAGTATCTCAAGTAGGCTAAGCAAAGTTACTTTGTTCATGCCTATTAATATACTTGTTGACTTCTTTTCTAATGTTGAGATAAGAAGATCAAAGGCCATGCTTTTAGTGAAGAGACTAACATATAATCATGTTATACAATTTGTTGATGAGAGATGAGACACTAGGACAAAAGGAAAAATTATATGTAAGATAGATAAAGACTCTATAGCTTGTAAATATATGATTGCTACTCAAAATTTCATCCATAGTTTTTATTATAGTACATGGCATTATGTTGGTGGTAATCTGATTGCTTTAGATCAAAATATTAATAATTTTAGCAAAGATCCTATAGTGGATCTTGATGTTTGGTACAATGAGGATATTATTGCAATCCTAAATGTTAGATCATCATGTACACTACATCAAGCAAGGATGTATTTACAGAATGAAGATTTTGAACTACCATACTCATTTGTGTTCTAACTTAATAACAAATGAGTAAGTTTTTATATCATATTATATCCACTTGGATGTATATCTAATTTCACTTCCTAATTAATAAACATTTGCAACCTATTTTTTTATAGATATCAATGAGGAGATAGAAGAATATACAATGCAAGGATATTGAAGAAAAGATATCTTTACTATCAATATAAAATACATGTACAAATTTTCTGGTAATCTTTTGTTAGTCATCTCCACGACTTATACACAAGGGCTTAAAATCAATGAGCCAAAGATACTTTTTTTGAAAACTTTTCTTAAGAGAAGGGACATCCTTTCTAGGAGTTCTTTTGCCTATCTTTGATGCTTTGGTTGCCTTGGGTGTGTTGAAAGCATAGCTTCACTTGCTTTAGTTACATGTACCTCCTCTCCTTCAATGTCCAAGTCCCCACTATTTTCCATTCTTGTTGGTTGTATACAATTGACCATTATGTACTTCATGAGCTTTGCCCTTATATACCAAACATGCTCACTTGTATAGCAATCCCTTGTAAATAGTCATGCATTTGTAAGAAAAGATTTTTAGTTCATTGTTATTTTTTCACAATGGACTTTTTTGTAATAAACCTCTATCTTAAAGTTTAGTATGTTTCACATTACCTTTATAAGTTTATCATCATTGAGATAAATAAATTGAACCAATCTTCTAGCATTTGCAATTACTCTCCAGCCACAATAGTAACTATTATCCTATGAGGACACTGCAATAAAAAAAATAAAGTAAAACTATGAAACTTGTTTATGGTAGTTTTTAGAATAAATTTTCATATTATGTTCCAACCATATTAATCAAGAACTTACCGCAACTTGTTTATATTGCATTGTTGCAAGTAAGTCAGAAGGCATGGGAGGCTTTTTCTCTAGCACTTCAATCAATATTTTTACAGATTTGTACCAAAAAGGCAATAAAATTTAGAGTAATTACAAAAGAAAGATCAAAATATTTAGAGTACCTATTAAAAAAATATCAAAATATCAAGGAGACCCTAGATTATTAGACTTGCAACTTGGCATTTCCATGGCTTCCTTTTATAGAATTGATGAGGAAACATTGCCTCTCCACATAATCTATTCCAATTAGGCTCCAATGAGAACTGAAAACAAAAATATTTGAATAATGTAGTAAAACAAGATCTCATAAAATCTAACAAAATATTAAATTACTTACTTTTCATTGTATGGAATTAGATTCAAAGTCAATTGAATTGAACCAATGGTCAAATACACTTGCATCAAGCTCACTCCTCATATAGTATGAGATAGATGGATTAAGAACCTCAATATTTTGTTATATATCAAAGGGGAGCTCATGCATTACACACCTAACAAAGGAATGGAGATAGTAATCATCAACATGAAAGTCTATTGCTAGAAAAATATGGTGAGTAAAAACAAATTTGATATACTATACCTCATCCTAGCAAGAATAATTGAATCATTTACTTCTCTCACTTTATTCTTGAGAATTTGAACACAATCAAAGTCCAAAAATACCATATCAAATCTTTTGTTAATATCACAAGGTAAAAAACAACAAACATTGAAGCCCTTAGGGTCAGCCCTTTCAAGAAGTGTAGATAACTTCTCTTCAAAAGATGGGAGTTGTTTTGCTTCCTTTTCTTCTTCTTTCTTTCTTTTATACTCCCTCCATTTATCTGCCTGCTCTTCTGTGGCATTTTCCTCTTTCTCATGTTGTCTTGTGTCCTTTTCATGCATAACATCTTCAACCTTCAAACCTAGATCATTTTTCTTCTTTCTATATGGAGGCACATTTAAAATATTGAAAGCCTTCACATTAGAAAGAGGGACTGGCTCAAGGGCCTTTAAAAATCTATATCTCAATCTCTTGAGAATTATCATGTCTTTATCCATAAGTGTAAGCCTATGTGCATGAGCAACACATATATGAGAATCTTGGAAAAACTCAATAAAAAAATCTTCTATAGCCTCCTAAATACAGTTGAGAGCTGTCCTAGTCCATCTAAAACTATCAAAACTATGCTTGTCACAAATTTCTTTGACAAGCCTCTGAAAAGACAGCTTTGGAATTGCATTATTCAGAGCCTTCATTGCACTTCTAATTGCCTTTAGGCACCTAACATGTTGTGAGAACCTTCTTCTTGGCTTTGATTTCCTTGTAAGTTTGAAAGGCTTGGAGGACTGATGGATCTTTGAAGCAAGACCTCTAGGATCAACTTTTTATTTCCTTACAGTGGCCTTAGTTCTAGCCATCTAAAACATCCAAAAAAATAAATAATACAAACAAATTAGGAAAGATCTCCAAATCTCTCATATAATTTTATCTACAATCACTAAGTAGCAAGAAAACACTAATCACATAGTCTAAATCCAATTTCAATAAAACAATTCACAAGACACATGAAACGTGAGGAGGCCTTTTGGGCCAAAGAACATAACACCCTCTCGTGTTTCATATATCACAAGGAAACAATGCATGCCTAACTCGTATGAAACACAAGGAGACCTCACATGGACAAGGGAACCTAACACCCATCGTGTTTCATACATCAAAAGAGAAACAATGCAGGCCTAAGTCATATGAAACACAAGAACGTCTCACATGGACAAGAGAAACCAACACAATCTCGCATTTAATACATATTTGATTAAAGAGAAGCTTGCTCTCCAAGCGACGTGTGAAATGCAAAATAGCTCTTGTCGATGGGAAGAGCCATGGCTAATTTCGTATCATACATTCGACATTTTTGGGGATGATTTGATAGGAATTGTCAAGCGATTCAGAGCTAACTCATATTTTAGCAAAAAACGTACATTCTTGAGGGTTCGATGCATATGCTAGACGATGAAGCCTTCTTTAGTAGCCTTGCACTGAAGAATCATTTTGCACTATGATCAGATTAGCGTTGTATTGGTCTAGTTGAGCATGGAGAGAGCTTTGTCTTTGAAAAAACTATTTTGCGGTTCAGAAATTGGGTTAATAAGGATGTTGGTTTACACATGTGGTTGCTGTAATGCGTAGTTAATTTCACACGTGAGATTGTAGACCGTTTTTGCCTAGGAAGTTATCCACGTGTCACTTTTTTGGCATGATGGTACTTTTATGGCTTTGATTTTTGAGTTTTTACCATTTTCTTTTTCATTTTAAGCGCACCTCCTCCAAATTAGTGCAATGTACTTTTTGAACGAACATGCGGTGACCATTGGCATATATATATGAATACTCAGGTTTGGGTTTTTGTTACTATTTCTTTCACGTATCTTATATTGTCTTCAACTAGCTATTTATCTTGTAAGTATCACAAGCCAAACCAAGTATATTCTTACAAAAAACCATTTATTCTCAAGAGAAAGGCCTGCAAATATCAGATATCACACTTTTCTTAATATTTTTCTTTGCAATCCTGAATTTCAAGGCATTGAAGATGTTAGTTGGTTTAAGAGGAGAAATATACATTAGGAACTTAGAAATTTTGTAAGGGTTTTACTTTATTTTTCTATCAATATTGGTCTCGTACGCATGTTAAATGATGGGATTTTGATGTTCTTGATGCATTTTTTTGTTCAATTTTTTTCGGATGTATAAAACATGAATTCGTTAGTTTTTTTGTCAAAGTGATGTGTGAAATGAGATTTTGTGAACTGTGAGGTGGTTTGAATCATTGATTTTGTATTTCATGAGTCGCGAATGTTAAGCAAAGTTTGATCAATGAGACTTGGAATTTCATGCTTTCTCTGTTGCATAAAGTGTGAATTCATTTCATTCATCTTTTATTTCTTAACAACCATGTTAAATTTGTCAAAATATAAAAGCAATGCCTTATAGTTTTTGTCTAATTTTTTAAAGCAATCTTTCTTTAGTCTACTGGATATGAGAAAATGTGGATTTGTATATTATGTCCCTAATTTTAATTTTTTATTTTTTGGATTTGGTTTTGTGAATAATCATGATGATTAAAAGGAAGTTGTCTTTAGAGGGAATGGAGGAGGAGAATCTAAAGGATACCTCTGATGAAAAGCTGCTTGATTTTCTTCATGCAAGTGAAAATTCATCTAAATTTATTTACATTAGAGATATGCTTAATGTTCCCTTTGATTTGCAATAGCTTTTGAAGGATCTTGAAGATAAATTGAGGGATTTTAGAGAGTTTTATGATAGACATGTGGAAGACTTAGAGATTGAGGATTTGTCCATTATAGCGATGTAATGGAAACTTCCAATACTGCTAAAACAACTTTGCAAACAAGGTTTAGCCTTATTGATGAAGAATTCAAGAAGTGGAAAGCAGATTTCCTTTTTCATCAAAATCAAAATCAATGTCTTCTTGTACAGAAGGATGTTGGATTTCTTGTATATCTTCACACATAAACCCAACGCAAAGTTTGAAAGCACCTACTTCAAAACAAAAACCAATTGCACGAAAGTCTCATACCTTAATAATCTTAAGTCGACATTTGACACTTCTACATCTAAATGCCACCATCGTAACAAGCATGTCAAAAGTCCTCGCTCTCACATGCATGTGACCCTCCACTCTCCTCACTCAAGTTACAAGAAGATTTGTAAGGATGAGGGTCCCGCCAAACTTCTCTCACTCCCACCTTTATGTAGTTTTTCAGATAGATACATTCGTATGGTCTTTTTCAAAAAGCGTAAGGATTTACTAATGCCTCGTAATGCTTAATGGTGTTTCAAAACTTTTATTTCTTTATAACATCTAAGGCTTACTTAGCTCATTGCATTTTTAACGCCAACCTACCCCACGCAGAATATGCCGCCAAGAAGCCGCGGTCATTACTTGTGTCATCAACCCGCCATCCTAATTTACGATTATGCCGTCGTCACTGCTAGGTGAAATTTTTTATAAGAGCCTTTACTGGAAACCCTTGATACATAAAAGTTAGATCTCCAAACTCATTTTCACTTTTATTCTCTACTTCTCTATAATTGTGCTCTTCTTCCTTCTCTCTCTTTGTGCCATGGCTCTATTACCCCCACCTTCATCGCATGGAGCAGCTCCACCAACTACATCCTAATAGGAGACCAAATTTACTCGTGTTTTTCCATGATTTGAATCAAGAGAGCTCACTTTCCATTATAGATCCTAGCTCTAGCACAGTGGGATCATTTTGTGATGCGACAAACCCTCTCACTTGCTCCATTCTAAACTCTGCTCTCTCAGCTGGATTCCTATGGATTTTTTGTATAGTCTATGTGATGGATGAAGTCATGCAAAGGTCATAAATCAAGCTCTAGTACATGTGGGGCAAAAACTCCATGATAGAGATGTACCCATCTCATCCCAAGACCACACCATGATGGATCTCATCAAGTGTGATGTAGCCTTTACCATTTATGTTTTGTGCATTGATGTGCAAGAGGACAATGTGGAAGACATTGATGTACCCTCTTATCCACAGCTACAGTATTTTGAGAGGGAGCCTAAGAAAATTGTTTTCAATCCAAGGAAGAGGTAGCACAAAGCTTAGCTATTGTACACCCACCTCCTTGCCCTACTAAGATGCTAAGCAATGAGCCATCCCTTGCTTCTCTCCACGCAATCACTATCAAGGGGATTAAATAGCTATTCATGCAAGATATACTAGAGTTTTTGGAGATAAGAGAAGAATAAATATATTATATCATAGTGCATGATGCACATATGATTTTATAGATTTTGATGTACAATATGCCCCACCACATGTGGATGAGGTAGCTCGATATGATGGCACAAGCATTAATGACATCTTTGCTATTATGAGTATCCAAAAGAAAATTGAGGATATGGCACTAGAGTATGACATCTTAGATGAGGACTTTGAGTTCTCATGGGAAAGCTGTTTTGGTCTAGCACACAATTTCTCATGAATTTTTGATCACGTAATGGAGCACCTTGTTGTCCTATCTTTGCAAGCCATTCTTTGTTTCCATCTTTCTGTTTCTTTGGTTTGCATACAATATATGCATGGAGATTTTGGCATTTGCTACATTTGATAAACCAAACATACACTTCATTGTATTTAAATCATCTACAATTTGGGCATAACTAGGAGATCCTTGTATCATCTTGCATACTTGTAGAGGTGGTATCTCTTGGAATAGCACTCATAGGGGTGTCACTTATTGCGGACTGCTGGAGTTAGGGGAGTAGAAATCCCTATAGATGTAGCAAATCCTAGAGGTGTATCACGACCTAAAATGGGCTTGACACTGGCACTAGGACTCTAGTCATGGACTCTAGTCATGCTTCTATGCTCACTAAACCACCATTACGCCTTGTGTTTGGAGCATCTTGAGGTTATACACTACTCTAAATAAATCGCTTGCTTGTACCGATTGATGTCCAAAGGTATTCCCTTTCCAACTCCAATAGAGAAAGCATCCAAACATACAAGTGATTAACACCTTAATTTATATACACAAAGAGCTTCTCTTCCAACAAAATATAGTGGCTTCTACAGCTCTCCCACCCTACAATAAAGGTAAATCTTACACTCTCAATGTTAGTTATCACCTAGACATACAATTGTAATACATCAAGGAATTTATCTTCTGATACCATATTTATATTGCATATGTAAAGTGTATGGCATTTTGTGCTCACACAACTTAACTAAAAATCGACCAACTTGAAGTGCACAAACAATATTTTCATGATTTCTCTCTGTAACTAGTATCATGCTATATTACTAAGGCATAGCACTGGGATAATCCCTACTACTGTGAACCTCTTAAAACTTATATAAACCATGGCCTATATGCTAAGATATGCAAAGAAACTAGCAACTTAATAAAAAATTGTCAGAGAGAGAACTAGGGAGAGAGAAAGAGGAGAGAGAAGACTGCAGAAGAGAGAGAAAGAAGAGTGATGAGGAGAGAGAAAGACTAGTTTTAGAGAGAGAAAGACAGAAGAGAAGGGGAAGCCATAGAAGTTGTGAGCAAGAAGAGAGAGAAAGACTGTAATTGTATTAATGTGTCAAAAAGATGTGAAAAATTACATCTTCTCTCCTTTTATACCAATGTCAGTGTGACATGGTATAATATCAATATTATTAATACTAATTTGTTATTCCCAGCTTCTTACAATCCATCCCTTCTCAAAAGTTTTTGTCCTAAAAAACAATCCTAGAAACAACTAGAAAGAAGATGGATAGAACAGAGTACTACTCTGTTTTACAGCTTTACAAATGGGAAATGAATGAAAAATGACCACTACATGAGCTAAATTTGAAGAATGGAAGTAAGCCCCAGCTATATACATGATTTGAAATACTTCAGAAGAAAATGGAGCCATAAAGTCTTCAACAAATAATCCGAGAACAAAGTAGACAGCTTGCTGAGTAAACAGTCCCTGCTGGACCAAATCTGCCATAACTTTTGATAGAAGTGTCCAAATGAGATGTACCATATATCAAAACGAAGCTCTTGAAGAGTACTTTAAGCCCATATAGATAGCTTAATTCTGAAAATTAGATATGATAAAAACTGTTCTAAAACAGCGTGCTGTCCTAAACCAGTCTGCATCATTACTAGCTCCATAAGCAATAGGCTTCAGCCACCAATGTCTCCCTCAAGTATGGATACTCATCCAATATAGAATCAGGTCTCCAAGAAGCCTCTTCAGATGGTAAACCTCTCCATTTGATCAAATATTCTACAATAGAACGTGATCGAAGCTTCTTTTCACGCTGACCTATAACATCCTCTGGGATGTACTGAACAAGACTATCTTCATCAATAGGTGGTAGCTCATCAACTATATCCACTGGATCACCATAATAGGGCTTGAGCTGACTAACATGGAAGACATTATGAATCTTTGTAGAAGAGGGAAGCTCTAGTTTGTATGCCAAATCTCCAATTCACTTAAGGATCCTGTAAGGGCCATAAAACCTGTGGGCAAGTTTATTACTGGATCCATCTTTTAACGTAGACTACTTGGATTTGGGCACCTTCAACAAAACCAGCTCTCCTTCTTGGAAATCTAAAGGCCTCCTCTTCTCATCAGTATACATCTTCATTTGATCTTGAGCCTTCCTTAGATTTACCTTGCATTGCTGAAGAAGGGTTTGCATTCTTTCCAACTCCTCCTTCCCATGAGGATTGAACTTTTCATTAAAGATGACTATGGGTAAGGGCACCTTGTAACCATATAAAGCCTCAAAGGGTGAAACTCCTATGCTCGCATGAGTGGAATTGTTGTAAGCAAACTCAGCCAGGTGTAACCAAGAATCCCATGAAGTTTGAAAATCATAGCAAAAATGGCGAAGATAAGTCTCCAACCATTTATTAACTCTCTCTGTCTGTCCATCAATTTGGGGATGATAAGCCGTAGATGGAGCCAATTTAGTGCCCATAGATGTAAATATTGCCTGCCAAAAGTTACTCATAATCATGGACAATCACCTACGGTAATCCATGTAGTCTAAAAATATGCTCCATAAACTGGTTGGCCACTTGAGAACCCTGTTCTTCACTGTTATCTTATTGAGATCCCTGTAGTCAATGCACATTCTGAAAGATCCATCTTTCTTTTTGACTAACAGGACTGGAGATACATAAGGTGAAGAACTTGGTTCAATGAATCCCATTTCAAGAAGTTCTTTGATTTGCTTGGCTACTTTCTCTCGTTCACACTTTGATAATCTGTAAGGTAAAGTATTGATTGTCTTTAAGTTGGGCTCCAAATCAATGGGGTGATCCACCGCTCTCTTAAGAGCCAATGAAGTAGGTACTTCAAACAAATCTCTATACTCCTCAAGAAGAGCTGTCAAGGCTGGATGGTTTGCTGAATTATTGGGCTGATCCTGTGTTTCTTTGTTCAAATGCAAAACAAATATTTGTGAGCGCTTCTTGTACTCTCTTTTGAGTTGTTAAATGGTGATAAGCTAAAAATCAGATCTACTAGGAATTCCCTGTAAATGGATAAGCTGTCCATTGAAGATAAACTCCATATATAACTGTGAGAAATCCATAGTGATCCTGCCTAATGTCATCAACCAATCACAACAAAGTACAATATCTATAGGCCCCATTTCCAGAGTGATCAGGTTTACTTTGGCTTCAAAATTTTTAGCCAACTGCAAAGAAACCTGTGGGCAAATCTGTGTGCTGATTTCTTCTTCACCATTAGCCACTTGTACTCTAATGGGCTACTGTAAGTCTATGGGAACACAATTTAACTTGTCCATGATGGACTTATTGATAAAACTATGAGTACTGCCAATGTCTATCAGGATGAACACTAGCTTTCCACATATGCTTCCCTTCATACGAAGTGTATTAGGGCTCTTAGATCCCGTCCAAGCATCCATAGAGATAGAACAATTAGTGGCAGCAAGTGACTCATCACAAGATCCACCAGGGTCAAACGGAACATTTCCACCTGGATCAAAAGGAAAAGAGTCGACTGGATCATAAAAGTACTCCTGTCCAACTTCCTCCTCAAGATCTTCATTTTCAGCATTAATTGCCACTGCATTAGCTTCATCTATGTCATCTTCAAAGTCCTCAAAAACTAGCATACTCTGAAGCTTTGGCTTGACATTTTTGTATACACAGTTTGAAGCATGATTAGGTATATACTTTTCTGCACACTTGAAACATAAGCCCTTGTCCTTCCTTTCCTTGTGAAGATCCATGGGAATAGATTTGGGATTTGTATTAGCTAAAATGGACTTAGGCTTGTTGTCCCCCTGTTTGAATTCAACCTTTGGACTGTTTGCTGTCCTAAAATTACTTTGAGGCCTAGAAGCATTAAATGGAGGGTAAGTTGGTACTCGTAAGCTCCCATTAGGCACATGATTGCTGCCATAAATGTTACCAACTTGTCCCTGCTTTAAAACAGTCCTTGGCTGTCCATAACTAGGCTGAAATGAAGATTCTTTCCTATACTTTCTTCCATAGCGCTCCGCAAGCTCAATAGCCTTGAAAAGTGAAGTAGGATTTTGTGCCATAACATCAGCTGACAAAGATGGCTCCAAACCATACATAAACTTGTGAAGCTTAGCCTCATCACTGATGCTTTCCACATACATGGTCAGGTTGAGGAATTGGTTTGTATACTCTCTTACACTTAGGCCCCTTTGTTCCAAACCATACCATCTCCATGCTAACTTCTCTTTCTCAAGAGGCGAAACAAAGACTTCAGCCATAAGTGCCTTGAAAGCTTCCCAATTCTCTAAAAGTATATTCTCTTTCTTGATATACCTCCACCAAGTATGGGCAAATCCTTCTAGATGCAAAGAAGCAAAGTGAATCTTCATATCATCAGTTTTAGGGTATATATCAAAGTAGGACTCCATCTTAGAGGTCCATTCCTCTAAGTCTGATGGTAAAGATGACTGGCCATTAAATTTGGCTAAAACAATTTTGTCCTTAAACTCCCTTTCATGAAAGGGTTGCTGTCCCAAAATTGGCTGATTAGGATTACCAAGTACAGAGCCTCCAAATTGAGATGGGAATCTTCCAACATGTGGCTGAGAATTACTATGTAATCTTCCTGTTGGTAGAGTACCCGTGGAATTTTGAGTATGCAGTCCAAAAGCTTGAGTATTGGCCCCATTTAAACTGCCCAAATAGTCATCATGCCTTTGTGAAGCTTCTCCTACTTCATACTGACTATTTGGAATGCCTCTTCTTCCAATAATCCCATTTCCATGACCATTTTGGTTAGATGGCTGAAGTGGGGCTGAAGGGCCACTGTTTGAACAAGCCTTCTCATTAACTTCTCTTGATGCCATTTGCAACTGCATGAATTTAGAGATTTGTGCCATGAGTTGTTCATTGGATTCCACCAACTTATCAATAGAAGCCTTGGTCTGATCAGTAGATAGAACCATCTACTCCATTCTTGACAAGATGGCCTCATGTCGTTCCCTATGTCTTTGTTCATGGGCACACAAAGTATTATTGAGTATACTGACTTCTTCTTGTTGTTGAAGCTCTTCAGGGTTCTCTTGAAGTGTACTATCCATCATGGAATCCCTGATTTTCTGAACATAATCCTCCTGGACCTTATTTTTGCCTTTATGTCTTGCCATATTAGTGCAGTCCTGCAGTACCCCCTGTCAGAAAAACGGCTATAACTTTGGCTAGGAAACTCCGATTTCAGAACTTTTTTGTGCAAATCAAAGCTAAGAATGCCCTCTTCGAGATGAGCTATAGCACGCTATAACAGTTTTAGGACAGCTATAATAGGTTTAGGATAGAAAATTCTGTAGCTGGATTTCAGAGTCTGAACTGTCCAGTCTTGCACCCTGTCTAGACCTGTAAGTGCCATGTTTTGACCCTGTGATGCAAGATAGTAACCTCAAATGGCTACCAAACCCTGCAAAAGGCTATATAGGACCTGTGGGTACCCTGTAGTACCTGCACCTGTACTTCAGTAATAAATGGTGTACCTACAACCACCTGTAAATACCCTATAAGTGACCTGTAAATTCCCTGTTTTACCCCGTTTTGGTCCTGGAGGTACTTGAGTCCTTGGAAAGACTTCAATCTTCAATTCTCCACTTGTTGTACCTGTGTGAGGGATAAAACAGCATGACAGGCTCCCTACACGGGCTCCGAATCATCGAGAGGTGGGCAAAGTTCCCCCCGGGTCGGTTGGTTGCACCCCTTCGGGATCTTCAATAGTGAGGGAGGGTCACCTCTCTTTTGTCCCACTATCTCCCCCGGCATCCACCTTTTTCCTCGTTGGGAATATCAACATGGCAGAGGCTAGTGTTCTAAGCAATCAACATGATATTCATTTCTAAAATATTCATTCAGCCTTTCATGAGATGCAATTGAATGAGATTTGGAAAAATTGGAATAGAAGAAGGGTCTTACCGATGCAATTCAGTGACTCACTGATTGCTAGTACTTACTCTTTTACAATATTTCAGCTTGGGTGAGAGAAATTCAACAAAACAAATCAAGATTATGCATCAAGCTGATCAAATGATACCTATGATGAAGTAATGATTTGAATCAAAATGAAATTCAATGAAATAGGCTGGAATCAAGGAGAATTAACACTAATCTCTGATCTATTGATCAATCCAGTGAATCAATTGATCAATAATCTCCCATCAACAAGTGGAAAAGCCATTAGCAATTGGATTATTGAGAGATTTCAAAGATTAGTAAAAGAAAATACCTCCATTAAGCTTGAAGAATATGATGGATGCCAGCTTCAATCCCATTGATGCAAAAGTTCTTCATAATCCATCATAAATCCGTCATAAAGCTTGAAATCTCCATAGAATCAGTCCATACAAGCTCCAATATGATGAAATCCTTGAAGAATCAATGCTCCAGCCTTGCTTGAACACTTGAACATCAAAGATTCAAGCTCCTTGATAAAAAGCCCCAAAATAATTCTTCCATTTGAGCTCCAATGTCATACACGGGCTGAAATCTCTTCAATGTCTTCAATCTTGAAGTCTATCCGGCTTGTACTTAGATTTAGAGAAGCTTTGGAGGTTGGGGAAGTCCAAAATTTTGAGAAATTTGAGCTTCCAAATCTGTGGCTATGGCTGCCCTACTATGTATTAGGGTTTGAGCAAGAGAATGGCTGATCAGAGTTCCTCTATGGATGAAGATGATTGTAATCAAGTGTCTGATGAAGCCTTCAAAGTCTTTGATCAATGTGCTGAAGATCTGGAGCAGGCTGAGCACGGAGGAGTAGGGAATTCAGCGCATTTTTCGGGCTGTTTCTGTGGCTGGTAATTTGCAGCATTGCTTCACTATGGTACTCCTCCTGAAGCTCATGCAACAAAGATCATTTGCCCCATGCTTTGACAGTGAGAAATGTTCAGCAGAGAGAGGTATTTGGGACTTTCTTGATAGCCACCATGAAAGCTTCAGCAAAATCTTGAAGGAGAGAGAAGAGAAGCTCTCTTTTGAAAAGTAACTATAGTTTAGCCTCTAACTAAGCCCGGTTAACCATCCTTTACCCTAGTTACCTCCATTTTTGCATGAAATTTGATGACGTCCAGCCATTTAAGCCATTATCCGCCATATCTGACCTTGGATATCTCCAGATGTAGTCTCCTACTAACTGTAGATGTCCTGCAGCACTCCACTAGTCACTGTCTTGTACCATTTTTATCTGAAATTGATTTTGAAATAGGAAAATGGGACTGAAAATGGAAGAAAAGAGTGTGGATCAAAGACTTAAGCTGTGATACCACTTGTCAGAGAGAGAACTAGGGAGAGAGAAAGAGGAGAGAGAAAACTGCAGAAGAGAGAGAAAGAAGAGTGACGAGGAGAGAGAAAGATTAGTTTTAGAGAGAGAAAGACAGAAGAGAAGGGGAAGCCATAGAAGCTGTGAGCAAGAAGGGAGAGAAAGACTGTAATTGTATTAATGTGTCAAAAAGATGTGAAAAATTACATCTTCTCTCCTTTTATACCAATGTCAGTGTGACATGGCATAATATCAATATTATTAACACTAATTTGTTATTTCCAGCTTCTTACAAAAATCTTTCCATTTGAGTCCCACACCGCCTACCATTTATTCTTTCATTGCTTGCACAAATGTAGGAAGATTTCTGATAATTTTTCATAGAAACAAGTCCTAAATATCCACTTTAACATATAAATAAAGGCAAACTGAGATAAACCCTCATGCTTTATCTTCACATTCAAAAATACTATCCTAAATTTTTGTAAATTTTAATATACTAAAACTATATTTTTAAATATTTTTTATTTATTTAATATTTTTATAAAAACAATTAATTATATTTAACATAAATTATTTATTTTCTTGATTTTTTTGATTTGTATGACTTATTTGATGTGTAATATATCAATACACTTATTTTCATGCCATATGAACATCATTTTATCTCCAAAATCCAAAGCAATCCCATTTTTTCATTAAATCTTGTGTTTTGAATTTTATGAGTTTATTAGTTTCAATTTAAAAATAAATAAATTTTGTAAATTTCTAAATTTGCAAATATCACCCAGCATGTTTCAATCATTTGCAATCATATTTCCATCATATGCACTAACAATTCATCATAAAAAGTAAATAAGAGTCCCTTACTCTAAAATTCACATACATATATCTCATATTTCAAGTAAATGGGGCCACTAATGCTATTTTCTAGCTACTATTGATGTATGTAAATTATGTGATCTACATGCCATTATGCTTTTGAACCATTGTCCATTCCCATTTCATTGAATAAGCCCTCTCTCTCTCTCTCTCTCTCTCTCTCTCTCTCTCTCTCTCACATGCAGCCATATGAACAAGGAACAAAGAGGAGAGAGAAATAAAAAATAGATCTCTTCATTCACTACATCATTTTCACATAGTTTGAAGTGACGAAGAGTGAGAAATGGATGGAAGTCATGCCTCAGAGGATAGAGAAGAATGCTGCAGAGGTACAAAAATCTAATTTTTTAATGGGAAGAAGGGACACAAAAAAAAACACCTCCCATCTCTTGATTTTTTTTGTATCTTTTAGCCTTAATCATAGTTAAACCACTAAGCAGCCAACTAATTAGTTTCAAATTTTCCTTTTCACACTGGACTCAAAGTGGTTCTGGCCTAGACAGAGGAGCAAATGGCCTTGAAATTGCGATCCAACTAGACAGGAAATTTTTCACATTGAAATCTATCACCTTGCCTCTATCACATGCTTTTTGTTTTTTGAATCTAGTAGCAGCTTCATAATGCCAAACATTGTGTCCATTGAATGGGGGGTCAAATGGGCTTCAATATGAACAAACACTTGTGTAAGGTTCTTGGCGTTGAAATGCATAAGAAAACTCCAACTCATTGATCTGTAACTCTTACATTTTTTACGAAAACCACATCTTTTGTGAGTCTCGAGCCACTTTTTCACTTGAATTTCCGCTTTAAAACCCACTCTCATTGGCGACCATAGAGGCTAGGGTGACTTAGCCTATGGAACCCAGAACCGATTTGCATAAACAAAAACCATAAAAGAGCATCAAGCTGCTACAAATAAAATACACAACAAAGCACAACCACATCTCTCACCCTATCCCCCAGACAAAATCAAAGCATGAAGTCCAAGAGGGATAGGCAAAGCATAATATAACAAAGATCCGGAGCTAATCACCAATTGCTCCAATACAAACCGACTAAAAAGAACTATCAAATGAGTCGTCCTAAGTGGTGGTTTGACCTGTCTACCTGATCTAGGACAATTGGACTAGGAACTCCTACTAGATAAGGACTTCTATAGTGTGGTCTATATATTTTTCCATTTTATCATAATTTTCTTCGGTATTTTATACTCAGGCATGTAAAAGGAAGGGAGCTGAGCATATTGTGTCCTAAGAAGAATAGGGCATCAGCCTCAGATCTTATCTTGATATCCAAGAGCCTACCAAGATCTCACAAGGCGATACTAAGTTTTTTCTCTTCCACACTTTTATTTTTTCTCCAACTATCCTTATTTATTTTTTAACTAAATGCCACCCCTAGGAAGACAAGGCATCGACCTTGGGTTTGACTCATCCGTAATAATCTACCAGACGTTCACAAGGTAATGATAATCTACTCTTGGAATTTTTCTTCCTTTATTTACTTATTTTAGGGGTTAGAACCCCTTTTTACACATCTTTGTATTTATTTATTATATATATATTCATCATTTGTTCTCTTTTATTTAGTAGGCTTCCTTAACTGCCTCATAACTGATAGGGGTTCCTATAGAAACAACTGACTAGTAGGCTAGCAGAACATGGTCACTAGGACTACCCTCAAAAATAGCTCTTAGAATGTTTGATAATATCTTTACACGAGGTAGATAACTACTCAAACCACCCCTTCCCCCTGGCCCCCGACTCCTAGAACTTCATGCCTTGAATGCCACTCCCCAACAAAAGAAAAATACTCCACATACATATACACATAAAGCTCAAAGGGAAAGAAATCGTAAAGGAAGGATATTACCTGGACTTGGCCACAAGAAGCTTTTGTGTAGCAAGAGGTTCGCTCCAAGTACTTCGTTGAATTTGCTTAGTGCCGTACTCAAATAAGAAACCATTAAGACCTACACCAAACAAGAAAATGGCCCTCTTATCCTAACAAGATAAATTATTTTATTGCAAAATAAATAGCCCTCTTGGATTGATGAAATCAATTATTAAATCTAATAGGAATGGTCCTCTTGGCCTGATGAAAATATGACCCTACAACACATCATTCAACAACCTATAGCTAAAAGCAAACCCTTGCCTTCCCACCCACCCCCTCCAATAGAAATCCTACTAAAGCACAGAACTAGACTAAGAAGGTGGGCTTTTAGGCCCTACACTAAATCCATCAAACTAATAGCTAACCCTCCTACACATAAATAGCAAGGGGTATCTGACGAATATACTGTTGAATGATTCAATGCATCCATGATAGAATATGAAGATAGTGTAATGTCCCCATTACTTAGTTTATTTTAATAAAAATGTGTGTATACATTCCAAAAATTGATTTATGTTATAAATAAAATTGCACATTTTTAAAACTAGCTCTAACCATGAAGATAATAATAATTATTAATGAGGTATTATATGCTAGTTCATGGAAGGAAGGCTTGGGAAAGAAACCCTCCCAAGTCAATCTCATTAAAACTATGTTTGTAGTATAGAATAACAAAAAAAAAACTAGTCGAGTGGATAGTCACTTGGTCATTAAGTGAACTTGGGTGACGACATTGCCGTGATGGGTGACCTCATAGGAAGCTTTTCCTATAACTAGTGGGAGCTTCTCGCGTGCAACCAACAGTGCCAATGAAGCCTTCATAGCCCATTGTTGCCAAGTATGCCAAGGCCAAGATGCCAATGTTTATGCCTTGTTTGCCGCCTTAGAGTGATGCTCACCCGATGACATGATGCATGGTACACGCCCATATATTCATTAAATTTTTATCTTTGCACTACAAAAACAGAGCCCCCTCTTTGATGTCATCAATGATATAATTGAAGATGCTGAAAGAAAGTGTTCATTCTTTATCATCGATGATATTATCGAAAATGCTAAAAAGCAAGCATTCTCTCTTTACCCCCCCCCAACTCTGAATTACTATATAAACAAGGATAGAGTGTCACGTCAAAACAACAACCCATGAGTAAGTCTCTGTGTTGTTGATGCAATGAATCTCTCCTACAATCAACCGAGCCTCTCTCTCTCTCTCTCTCCACACCTACGTGGAAGCGTTGCTCAAATACAACAAGCTTCTTCCATGGCTCCCAAGAGACATCAAGATGCTTAGGTAGGTCATGCTTGGAGAGCTCCCCAACAAGCGAGGAAGTAGCTGCTGTTGATAAGGAAACTCAACATGAAGCGGAAGCACAAGGAAAGTTACCCCCCGAATCCATTCAACCAAAAGGACCAGTTATTACATAACAAAACGAAGTTACGGCCATTACCTGTAATCACGATGGATGGCCGAACGGAGATAATCGGGTTTAGTATATAAGAAAATGATTACTTTTAAGGTATTAACTCTACAACTTCCTAATGAGGGATAAGTTAGTCCGTTACATAGATTACAATCAATTAGAATGTACTTAAACTTACAAAAACATGTTAGTATTATCAATTTCTTTCTAGGAAGGAACACGGGAATTGATGGAGGGGATATATTTTATGCATTGCATACATTGACAAGAACACCATATTAGAGATTTTGGGAATTTCCCAAGTCCCACTTTGAATGAATGTCTTACTTTTGTGAATGAAAGAGAGCACTATGTTTATGTTTATCTTTAAAGGGCACTTTGTATGTTACAAATATGAGATCATACATCTTGAGAGCTTAAATGATGAATGTAAGCTATGTGGCTGTTACGAGATTTGGATTTCACCTCTATCTTTTCTAGCATACTAACAAAATATGATGTTGTATGGTGGTGGAAACATCAAGGAGGCTTAACTAGTATATACCTAGGAAATTTCCAAGTTTAATGTAAGAATACAAAGGTTTGATGGAGTGGAGAGAGAATTTAAAATACAAGAGCCTTAAATATTGTATGAAAATATATTATCATGGCCAAAATTTATAATGTTATGAATTTGAAGATATTATAGTAAGAGTTTTTTCTTTTAGATATAGCATCATTTAAAGTGACATGTATAAGTTTCATGAACTAGGACCTTAAAAGAGTCACCACTAACTAGATGTGGTTTAATAACTTGATCTAATACCATATCGTAATAAGTTTGGATAACCTATGATGTGATGGTTCTTTTTTTGTGTAAACCAATAGACACAAGTATGTCAAATAATTGCTCACTCCATTTACATTTTTTGTATGTATATGCATGATATATAAATATCTTTTATTCAAAATTTCTATCTATCTTGACAATATATGGACAAGATGGATATTGACTTTGGCCAAAATTAACGAGTTTCACACTTTGACTAGCTAAATGAATTTTTATATCATAAAATAAAGATTTATATACCAAGCTAGAAGTTTATGATTTTTCTAAGACTAAAGATTTAACCTTTGACCAATGGTTTGTGTTTCCAAAGAAATAGACATAAATTTTATAATCAATCAAGACTTATTTGTTAGCTAAGATATAAAGTACAAAATTGGACTTAAACCACTTTATAAGAAATTTCAACACAATCAACTAATGTTATTGAAAGAATAAAAAACATTAATTAGATTCTCCTCATTGATATTAGTGGCGTTTAAAACACCAAGGTAGCTACACAAAACACTTTAAATTTTTAACAAGCATATATTTTATAGCCATGCAAAAGCCCTTAATGTAAGGAATATATTTACTATGGAAGTCAAAATTAGTCCATATAGAGTCATTGTCTTGTTGCATCATGTATATTGGAAAAATACAACTTTTGTAGTAGCTGCACTACCATTTATGAAATGTTTGTGATATTCTAACTCATGAGCAAGTTGCATTGCTTCCATATCTTTCAAAGTAGAGACTAAAGGAGTCTGCTTCAACATGGATAATTGTGAGTTGTTCAATGTAAGTGATAGAAGATGTGAGGCATTTGTTGAGTATGCTTGTATAGTAGATGGTTATAAAGTGCAAAATAGGATTTAAGCCACTTTATAAAAAAATTCAACACAATTAACTAATGTTATTGAAAGAATAAAAAACATCAAGTAGATTCTCTCATTGATATTGGTGGTGTTTAGAAACACAAAGGTAAGTACATAAAACACTTTAAATTTCTAACAAGCATATATTTCATAGCCATATAAAATACTTTAATGTAAGGGATATATTTATTATGAAAGTCAAAATTAGTCCATATAGAGTCAGCGCCTTCTTGTTAATCATGTATATTGGAAAAATACAAATTTTGTAGATTTTGTATAAAACATTTAGCTACACTACCATTTATGAAATGTTTGTAATATCCTAACTCATGAGCAAGTTGCATTGCTTCCATATCTTTCAAAGTAGAGACTAAAGGAGTTTACTTCAACATGGATAATTGTGAGTTGTTCAATGTAAGTGATAGACGATGCGAGGCATTTGTTGAGTATGTTTGTATAGTAGACTATCATAAAGTACAAAATAGGATTTAAACCACTTCAGAAGAAATTTCAATACAATTAACTAATGTTATTGAAACAATAAGAAACATCAAGTAGATTCTCTCATTGATATTGGTGGTGTTTAGAAACACCAAGGTAATTACATAAAACACTTTAAATTTCTAACAAGCATATATTTCATAGCCATGCAAAAGCCTTTAATGTAAGGGATATATCTATTATGAAAGTCAAAATTAATCCATATAGAGTCAGCGTCTTCTTGTTACATCATGTATATTGGAAAAATACAAATTTTGTAGATTTTGTATAAAACGTTTAGCTGCACTACCATTTATGAAATGTTTGTGATATCCTAACTCATGAGCAAGTTGCATTGCTTCCATATCTTTCAAAGTAGAGACTAAAGGAGTTTGCTTCAACATGGATAATTATGAGCTGTTCAATGTAAGAGATGGATGACGTGAAGCATTTGTTGAGGATGTTTGTATAATAGATGGTCTCTTGAAGCAAGAAGTAATTGAAGATTGAACATATATACCATCTTTATCAATCATGGTCTCGTGCGGTGCTGATGATGAAGATGAAATACCATCATTCTCTGCTCTAGTCCATTCATCAATGACAACCTTGAATTGAGCATATAATTCATGTCCATATTGAACTAGATCCTGTCCTCCAATAACTATAAGTGTCCAACTTATTAGCATCCACCTCATCACGATGCATGGGTCTCTTCTCATTGTTATCTTGTACAAAAGGCATAAGATATGCTGCTGTTGCTGGGTTCATGGGAGTCTTTATGAAAGACGTGGTTAGCTTCTCTACATAATCCCAACATAGTGACCTATAAGCATACAAAGGAGGTGCCTCATAACACCTATCAACGAGAATAGAAAATTGTGTTGTTGGCCCAAATGGAAAGAATTTTTCAAACATGTGAAATCCTGATTCTTCCTTCTTTCCCTTCTTCTTAACTCTTTCAGGAAAATCGAATGTTCTTTCTACTCCCTTGACCTCAAGAGAAATTATTGGCTTTGCAGGTGTAACTTCTAACATGGAAGGTAAAGTGGCATCATTCTTAGTAGTGTTAGCAGCCATACTAACAACAAGAGCTTGTGACAAGGAACTTTGTTGAGGTGATTTTGACTTTGAGCTTGTGGGATTCCATGAATTATTTTCTTCTTGAGGAGAAGATGAAGATCTCAAGTCTATTTGTTTATCTTGGAGCTTCATTCTTTTGTTGGGGCGATCACATTTTCTTGATAGGGAAAGTAGCTCACTATTTTGAACAGCTTGGAATGCTAATATAATGTCTTTTGTGCCCTTTACCTCCTCAAATAAGATCCATCCCATTGTTTTCAAAGAGTATTCTTCATCCTCTTTAATACTGGCAAAGTGAAATGACAAAGGATCAAGTTTGTATCCTACATTTTTCCCCTTGATCTTAACAAGATTACATGGTATTCCCTCTTTCCCAGCACATCCATCTGTTATCTTCTCTATGACACCATCTTGTTGAAAAAATGCAATATCACTCTTCAAAGTGAATAAGAGAATATTGTCAGCTCTTTTTCCTTGACTATCATAAACATCCACATACCATGGATACACAAAACCACCACTAACTCCATCAATGGTTTGGGTCTCCTTTTTGGATGTGCTATCTTTCTTTGCCATTGAATAGTTTTACAAAGAGAAAAAATATTTGTAAGTATTGTATAGCCATATGCTTATTGCAAAATTATAAAAAGTGTAACCATAAAATCTGATGGTAATGCTTTTACTATGAAAATACAGTATAATGGAAAGTTCTACAATGTATAAGAACTTGATAAAATGCTCTAATATTACAGAATGATACAACAAATATAAGGCTAGTTTTAGCCTTGAGGCAAAATCTTGAGGTATATAGCATCACAAAATAGAAAGAAAGGCTAGTATTTTGAAAGCACTCATCATTGATAAAAGCATTGCACAAACCATTTATTCCATATTCACATCTAAGAGACTTTTTTCAACATTACACAAATCATATACTTCATATTCACAACAAAAAGAGTATTTTCAACAGTGCAAGAAGTCATGTTTTCAATATTGACGTAGAGTGAAGCTATCACTTGCAAGGTAGTGGTTGGACAACAAAAAACACAAGCACTCCAGGAGATCAATCAAGCAATTGAGAAGGAGAAGAAGACATTGAATTCTCAAGAGTGAGTGCCTAATCTCATTGCTACAGAAATACATATACAGAAATACATATTGCATTTAGTTTTCATACACGATTCTTATTTAGAAAATGCTTTTGATGTTTGATCTAAATATTATTCAATACTAATCATACAAAAGAGTAGTAGTGTGATTTGTAGTAATTGTATGGATTGAAATGGTCATAATCAATGTAGTTTAACTCAAAATCAGAAATGAAGTAGGGAAAAGTTGAAAACCTGTTGTAATTAGTAGGTCAGTAATGTGTGCCAACATAACAGAAATCACCCGTGAAGTAGGAGCAAGCACGGTGTGGACTAGCGATCATTCACTAGCTTGTTGAATTGCTGAAGCCTTAGAGCAAGATTTTTGATTTGAAGACGCACGTACTTTTGGTCATAATACCCTGATTCAAACTAGAAATTGCATTGCACAATCTGTTTCAGTTTGAGAAAATGAAACAGTGAAGAGTAGTCAAAGAAATATCCTGATTCAAACCAGAAATTGAACTGCACAATCTGTTTCAGTTTGAGAAAATGAAACAGTGGAGAGTAGTCAAAGCAATACCCTGATTCAAACTAGAAATTGCACTGCACAATCTGTTTCAGTTTGAGAAAATGAAACAGTGGAGAATAGTCAAAGAAGAGGAGGGGGATAGAACCACCAAAGATTAGGGCTGCAACACCTGTAGTAAGAGAGGGGCGACAGGAGCAGAGATAAAAACGCAGAGGATCAGAGATGCGAAACCTGCAACTGTAAAAATGCAACAGAGAAAACGCCCAGGTTAGAGAGTTACGTGCAAGAGAGAGGGAGGGGAAGTGAAACTCATTTTGAAAAACGTCATGATTAGTTGTAAAGACCGACTCATGAAATGAATCATTTAATGTATCACGCTATTCGAATAACCATAACTTGTTACGAAATACGAGTAGATTTAGATCTTATTTTTGTGTCTATTTTTTAATTTTATTAAAGATTTCAAGTCGCGATTTTTTCAAAAATCACGTAATGGCTATACCGTAGGCCGCTTGGGGTCTACCGGCAGCCCCCGGACCCCGCCATTGGGGGCGTTGCCCCCAAAACCCCACCGGGGGCGCTGCCCCCGAACCCCTGCTGGGGGCGTTGCCCCCAGACCCCCACAGGGGGGGCGCTGCCCCCCAGACCCCCCGTTGGGGGCGTTGCCCCCAAACCCCCACCAGGGGCGCTGCCCCCGAACCCCCGCTGGGGGCGTTGCCCCCAGACCCCCACAAGGGGGCGTTGCCCCCTGGACCCCCCCCGTTGGGGACATTGCCCCCAAACCCCCACACCAGGGGCACTACCCTCGGACCCCCGCTAGGGGCGTTGCCCCCAAACCCCCATCAGGGACATTGCTCCCAAACCCCCACACCAGGGGCACTACCCTCGAACCCCCGCTAGGGGCGTTGCCCCCAACCCCCTACTAGGGGTGTTGCTCGCATACCCCCACCAAGGGCCCTACCGCTTAAATCCCCCATTGGGAGCTTTGCCCCCAAATCCCTACAACGAGTGCTATCTTGAAACCCCAACTAGGGGCATTGCTCCCAAACCTCCACTGAGGAAGACATTGCCCTCAAACTCTTACTAGGGGCATTTCTCCTAGACCAGCTCTTTCCCCCTCGCCCCTCCTTAAGAACCCACCATTGTGATATTGCCCCTATTTCCACAGCTATAGATTTTTCCTACATACTCTCTATCCTACCCTACTAGAGATTCTACTCTCGAACTATCACTGAGGTGGGTTCAAAATCCTCAATGATATTATACATTACATATTAGATACATTTAATATACATAATCTTACAAAATATGATTTAATATATTTAAATTATATTTATTAATTATTAATAAATTAATTTAATATATATATTTTTAAATTATATTTTGATAATATATTCCATAATATGCACATAGTACGATATACTAATATAACATGATTTAGACTAATAGTATAACTTAAAAATAAAATGTAATATGATACATTTTACTATTATCAACAAGTAGGTAGTATAAGATTTATAAATATTTAACCATGATAAAAATTATCTTTCCTTCTCAAATAGCTTCTAATTGATGCTAAAATTTTCTCAATATTTATAACTTTGTGTCATAGTGAATGAAATCTCCTATTCTTTAGAGGTCATTGTGGTTTCAACATTTAAGCACAAGGTCAAAGTTTCTCAAAAATATCTTTTTCCTTGTTGTCATGTGGAATACATGAAATAAAGGTTTTGATCATTTGATCAAATATTTTCCAATGGAGATCACAGAAATTATTTATTCTTGTTGACATACAATAAAGGCTTTGAACATTTGGCTAAATCTTGTTCTATGGACATCACAAAAAATTATTATTCTTGCTATCATCTAGGTTAAATACATGTTTTGACCATATGGCTAAATCTTTTCTTGTGGATATCACAAAGAATTTTAATCTTAAGTCTTGTGTAAAATAGTTGCAATAGAGGTTTTGGCCATCTGGCTAAATCCTTTTCCATAAAGATCACAATGAACTTTTATCCTTGTTATATGTATTTCGCTTGAGTTTTGACCATTTGGCTAAATATTTTTCTATGGAGACCACAATGAGCTTTTATCATTTTTCTCATGTGAAATACATACAACAAAGGTTTCAATCATTTGACTATGTTTTCCCCTATGGGGATCACAAATAATTTTTATATTTGCTATGGTATGGAATACATACAATATATTTTTGACCACGTGGCTAAATCTTTTCCTATACACATTATAAATAATTTTAATCATTGTTCTCGTGTTGAATAGATATAGTACAATTTTTGAACATCTACTATATCTTTTCCCAATGAGAACACACAATGAAGTTTTGCTTACTCAAAGAGTAGCTACTAAAATAAAGTAAAATCAAGGCAACTAAAAATAATAGAAGAAACTTGTCTTATTTACTTTAGGGCGGCACAGTTCATGAGAAAGTTTGTTTTTGGCCATATGGTCAAATCTATCCCCTTCTTTCTGTACGATGTTTCCATTAATACTTTCTACTATGGAAGTTGGACTCATTCTATCTAATGTTTAAGTACTTTTTTTGTTTCAATGAAATTTGATACTTCATTGTATTTAGCAATTTCATCACTATTTTCTTCTTTCTGAGAGGTGACAACATACAAATGATAAAATCTCCATTTTCTCACTTGTACAGGTATCATGAATAACGAATTTTATTTTGGAGAAACTGTGAATTTGCTAGTTGATCATGAGATTGTTGCACTTGGTAAAGTGCATGCAATACATCCAAATGAGACATGCCATGGAGAAACACTTGAAGATGGATATATTTCAGTGGCTATTGATAAATGTTTAAATGTAGCAGCGTATTTGCCATTCCCAACAATTGATGCAACGAAGGTTCATGAAGCTGTAGTAGGTGGTTTTGCAAAATGGGGAAAGAAAGATGTGGTGGTTGTTTCAAACTCAATAACGATTCATGACAAAGGAGATGATTACGAATCAGACCGTGTCCTACCTTCTGAGGATATTGATGTGCTTAGCATTCGTGAAAGTTGGAGAGAACGTAGAGTGATGCTATGGACAGAAGGCAACACTGTGTGTGTTGGGACAGGGGTTATATTATTGGCTTTTCCATATGATGTGATAAACTTTGAATTGCTAGGAGAAGAGGATGTTGGTGTGGTGGTAGATAAAGCCCTTGATCAAACCACAGGAACATACATAGATGACAACCTCCACTGTGTCACTTTGGAAAGATGGCCTATTAAACAAGCCACCTTTGATGATGGAACATCACTGCTACAACAACAATCATACATGCAATTTGTCTCTACAAATGCTTGTGCCAAAAACATGGAAGATACCAATGAAGATTATGTTTCTACAAAAAAATCAATTTTTGTTCAGAAGAGATCATATTGTATGGTCAATAGAAAGCCTCGAATTATTGCCCCTAAAGGTGCAAACTTGAGGACTTCTATGGACTCCATTTCATAGGTTTCCATGATTGATTGTTGCCAAGAAAAGTGTTGTCAATTTGCTGATAGAGAAGCAATGCAACAATTACGTAAATACTTTTGGGGATTGCAATTTGAAGACCGCACAAACTATGTTTATGACAAGTTTGAATCATCATGCAGGATTGATTACTTGGGAACAAGGAAGTACAGCTTTATCTTCAATGGACAAGTGGTATGTGGAAGGGCATGGTATGAGATTCATGGAATCCCAAAGACATCTTTTTACAGGTACAAAACACAATTTGAGCATGGCGTGAGGAGGGCAATGCATGGAAACAAGGGGGTAATAAGAGCAGCTTGGGATCACACAGAGATGGGAAGAGCCATCCTTAGAGACTTTTTTAAGAAGAATGCAGAGCAAATGCCACACAAGAGTAGAACAATGCAAGATGGATCAAGGGAGACACAATTGGTCATCCCAGATGTTTATAAGTAGGTAGATATATGGGCAGAAGTAAATACAACATTGAGTGGTATTGGATGTAAGCAAATGTCCTTGTCCACCTTCAATCGTATTTGGAACACAGAGTTCAAGCATGTAACCTTAGCAAAGACAAGTGAGTTCTCCAAATGTAGTATTTGCTCAGAGATCAAAGAGCAACTTACAGCAACAAAGTGTCTTCAAGAGCGAAATGTGCTTCTAAAGAAGCGTCAATGTCACATGCTACAACAACAAAGTTGTCGGAACATATACTACAGTTGGCGCTTGGCCTCAGCATTAGATCCAGATAAAAACTTGTGCATCATACATGATAAAATGGACCAGCAAAAGATAGCTATCCCTAGGTTAAGGCTTTGATCAAAAGAGACTGAAAGATCTACTCAACTACCAGTTTCTTTAACAGGCATGATTACACATGGACATGGAGAAGGTAGATATGGACATTTCTCACTTGATCTATGGCCTCATGATCCTAACTTCACAATTGCCTCATTGTCATTGTGCTTTAGGAACTTGGAGCGACTACATAGGCATGCAAATGGTGATCTACAAGTAGATGGAATGCCAAGATCAACCTCTATGCTACTAAATGCCCTCAACTCGAAAAAAGCACTAGACCACCATCAAGGTGTTGCACAAAATAAATCATGCATGGAAGATAATACACCACAGGATGACCATCATCATTTCAAACGATTGCTAGAGAAATTACTTCTACAACTTGATAATTGTGGGTCAGAAAACAAAAATCGCTATCTCTTTGCATATCTATCATTGCTTGTTGCACGAGGAACATTCAAGATGATCCAGCTTGGGTTTCTCATGGTGGGTCATACACATGAAGACATCGATGCAATGTTCAGCAAATTTTCAGAGAAGCTAAGGACGAGCATGACCTTCACTTTTCGTCATCTTATGCAACATTTTCAATCATGCCAGATGACTAGTCCTACACCTTTCTTATTGACACATGTGCCTGACTTTAAGAGATACATTGAGGGATACTTGTGTGATTCGAAAGATACACTTGTTGGTCACTCAAAACCTCTTCAATTTCGGTTTTATATGCAAGGAGATACACCTGTCATGCAATACAAGATGCATCCAAAGTCCCCAGACTGGTCACCAAGAGAAGGTGGCATTGAATTATGGAAGAGAGACCTTGCAGGAAAGCCTACTCTTCCAAAGGGTGTTCCAATGTTGCTGCCCATGTTTGAGTACGTTAAGGATCATCAAGAAGTAGTAAGTGGAGTTAAAGATTATCTGAAGTATTGGGAAAGATGGTCAAATGTACAAGGACCTGAAGAAGAGTTAAAGTTTATAACACCAGTGATTGATTATTGGAAACATATGATCTACGCTCTTCAAACTCCAAATGTCCAAGAAGATTTATTTTTCATAGATTTTTGGCCAAGAACACAAAGTGATGTAACCAATATAGATGTAGATAATGCAGATGACTTCATTGGATTGGAAGAGTTGAATGATCACTATTGTGGTCCTCTGAGCAAACGACCCAAACATGCATTTGAACCAATGCTTGATGTTAAGAAAGATGACTTTGTGCTTGTTAGACCTTCAGATCCAATATATCCAATATGGCTTGGTGTTGCACAAACTGAGGTCGATACAAATAGACATTCCAAAAACTTCAACAAGGTACGTATACAATATTGGGCACCAGTTTGTAGTCGTCAAAATGCTACAGATGCAAAGGTGTATTTTAATTGTTGGGATAAATATTGGATGTGCAACAAAAAAGATCCTGAACGATGGGAAACAATAGATAGCATTGTCTTCTCTTGGATGAAGAAAGGTACAAAATCTCCCAAAAAAATCAAAATTCCCCCAAAGGTTGTATTGAAGGCTAAAGAAAGTCTACACGAATCCATCGACTGAAGATTTTCCTTGAATATTTCAAGGATATTAGAACTAAGGTGTTTATTAACACCACCTTTTTGAGTTTTTTTCAATCTCTTGGAAACAACCATAAGCAGTAATATGTTTAATTGCACCAAGTTCCAAATTAATGAAATTCCCAAAATTCATGAAATCCATTTTGATTTGGTTTTCCCATTTTGATGGGAAATTCCCAAAATCCCGAATATGGAGTTCAAGTGTGTTAAAAATGTTTTATGGTTATGATTACTTTTGGATTTGTGAATGATGAATTATGGCTCTTATGATTCCGTGCTTGCATAGATGGATGAGGTGTGGATTGTGGTGGTTTGGGATGTTGGGGTCCCCAACTCAATGCTCCCTAACACTCTGCGGAGTGTGGAAAAACTCACCTACAGGTGGCCCATCCTATGCTCCCGAGGGAGATAGGTGTTTTTGGTTTTTGATCACTCGAGCACCTGAGAGGGCAAAAGGCCAAGTGATAAGTGCCCCTATTATGTAGGATGGCTCTTGAGGCTCACGGAAGCTTATAGGAGCTCCAGTAAATTCCCTATTGACCGCAGACAGAGTGCGATCACATATAACCCAATCTTGAGGGATTGGAAGGTCCTATGGACGGTGTCATTCTGCAAAAAGACGGGAAGTATCTGATTTCTCAGTTTTTTGTTATGTGCTAAAGATTGAGTTTAACGAACCTAGTTTAATGGAGTAATAAAAGGAAGTTGTTTTTTATATGTCCAAACAACATGGTAGTATGATTTGCTAATTAGAAAACTAAAGCAAACCCAATTGAGAAAAGTGGGAGGCTTCAATCCTAATGATGGAATGCCTATGGCTGGGTGGACCTAATAAGTAGGTAACTTTCCAACACTAGATAGAGCTAATTAAATCATAACCCTCCCAATATCAGTAGGATTAATTACCAGGTTTAACACTATTTTAGGGGGCCAAAGCTAAGATTTTACCTTATGGATAGGGGGATCGAGTTACACTCTCCCCATCTTTCACTCTCTTTGAACCAAGTGTAGTGTTAACCTCACTCCTACCTTTGATTGATTACAAAGTGGTCTTTCTTAGGTGGGCATCACATTGTTGTTTAGGGGTGACTTGTCCACGCTTCCCCTATGAAGTAGAACTGAGATTCCCATGTTTAACTAAGTCTGAGGTTTCCCAAAGGGAGATGGGATGGTGATGTGTATAGATATGAATTTCAGTCGACTACTAAGAGGACTCCTCCGGATTTGTTGGAGGAGGCACCTCTCGAATGGTCAATCACTACCTGGCTCATAACCCATACTAACCCATCTGCAGCCGAAATTGGACATCAATAGGAAATTGTAAACACCCCTCAGGACCACAATTAAAAATGATGTCTTCAACAAAGGCATAATTAGCCAAGGAATATGCAAAGTGATTCCACTATATCAAAGAATAAGCTAGCATGTCAATGCCTCAAATATCTCAAGGGCATCCAAGGTTACACGATGGTACATCCTTAGAATGGGATCTTTCACACTATAGGTCCCATTCAATTAGTTGATCACTAAAAAATACAAGTCACCTTTCATCAACAATAACTGAGAATACCATTATATTTAGCTAGATTGAGCCCCATAAGCAAGGCATTATATTCTACCATATTATTTGTAAAAATAGTGCCCAAATACACTCCCATTTTTAAAACCACTTGACAATAGGGATTTTTATGACAATCCTCACACTTGCATGCTTAATAGGTCCTCGAGAAGCTATGTCAAAATGTAATGTATAAACCAAGACATCATTGATATGACCTACCATGGCAATCAAGCTACTTGTACTTATGATAATCAAAGTCTAACCGAGAGAGAGGATGTAAGATATGTATATTCTCTCCTTCCTCATTGAACTCAATAGGTATGATAGTAAGAATTCAATGACAGTGCTGGCAATAAACTCGAATATCCCATGTAAAAGATCCATCTTGCCACTCAATAATGTGATAACCCTTACTCCAACATATCACTTTACCTTGGTGATAACATTACTCTAAATATGGATGCTCAAGATAAGAAATATATTTTTCATCCAATAGCCTTGGTACCTCTTGCAAGTTTCAACTGGATCCCAAAGGACCTACAAAGGCACTAAGTTTGGCATCAGTCCATATACATAATAGGGCTTCAGTTTATTAAAATTTGATTTAGTTTTGAACTCTACCCCTTGAAATCTACTAAAATGACTGTAGACCCATTCTTTCCTATATGAAAAATCTTATAAGGACCATCTAATTTGGGTTCCAACTTGTTTGAGAAGAGCTCATGATGGCATCATATTATAAAACCAATTGGCCCTTAGCAAATACATACTTCTTAGCCCAAAGATCATGAAGCATTTTCATTCACTTTTTCCCTACTTTCCGATGTAACAGGGCTTGTAACCAAATCTCATCCAAATGTGTAAGGGAAATGAATCTTCCTTGTAATACTTCCTCTTTATGTAAAGAATGGTTTAGAGCAAACCTTACTATAGGTAGCTCAATCTCCAAAGGTAAAATACACTCTTTCCCATATGCTAATTTTAAAGGGGTGTGCCATGTAGCTCTCTTGAATGTCATATTATAAGCCTAAATAGCCACATACAACTTCTTATTCCAATCATGCTTACTTTCGGATACAATCTTGGATAAAATCCCCACAAGCTTCTTATTACTACTCTCTACTTGTCCATTATCTTAGGGGCATATTCTTCTTAAGTTTAATCTTTAGAGATTTTGTCAATGCCTCAGTTACTTTTTTCAAAAAATGTGTTCCACGGTCAGAGACAAGCTCCTCAGGTGGACCAAAATGACAACCAACCTATTTCAAAATAAAACTAGTCATTTCCTTAGCATCATTGTTCATCATAGCATAGAATTTAGATCACTTTGAGAAATAGTCTATCTCGTCTGTAAAAATTACACAGCGCAGTGAACAAAATCTGAGAAAGAGATAGAGAGTACACAACAGATAAGAGGAGAATTTTTTAAAAAATATTTAGCTCCAAAAAAGTGATAGAAAGATGGCTCTATCCACCTGTGTGCTTCCAATGTGAAGCTTAGATGGCGATCTAGATAGAAGATAGGTGAAGAGCTTAAGGCTAGCTGGAACAACTCTGACTTGTAAGATAGATGATGGATGGCTATGAAGGGGTTTAGCTTTTATAGCCTGTGAAGGTAGTTAGGTCAGCCTAATCAACCTATCATATGAGCCTCCACTAGTTGGTTAGGAAATATTCCAAGGAATATTCCCTTTATCGTCAAGCTAAGCGCATTGTCCTTGGATCCCTAATAACTCCCTTACCCCGCAACTCGATACAATGTGCCTCAAGTTGCTGCCAGCTTAACCACTCAATCTAACCCAAAGATTAGACCCACAATGGTCATCTTTTTGCCATCCGGTCACATAAACCTCATCTAACATACAAGTCAGGACTCAACCAATATACAGGCTTACATATGGCTTCTCCTCATAATTGGAGCCTTACAACTTTGGACACCATGGATCATTGGTGGCACCTTATGAGGGTGGGCCATTGAGCATATCTAACATCGTCACAATGATATAAGGCTTTCATGTAGTTGACAAAGGATGTATAGGTCCAACGAAATCAATACCCCATTTCTCAAATGGTAGTATAGCCATGATAAGAGTCAATGGACGCTTCTTATTCTCCCTATTATCATGTCTCTAACATGTATCACATCTCTTGACATATGCAAATACATCTTGGAAAAGGGACGTCCACCAATATCCAACTCCCAAAGCTTTTTGTGTAGTCAACCATCTAGCAAAAGTGCCCTCCACAATCGGAGTAATGAAACTCTTCCTAGATAAATGGAACCTCATCGGGCATAACACATCAATGATAAACATCATCAACCCCCTGTCGATGTAGTGTTTGTGCAATCAAGAAAAATTTCAAGGATTGATGCTTAAGTTTTCTCTTTTCAGTCTTTGACAAAGAGGCTCTAGTCTATCTTGTGGATAGATAATGCATAATGGTAGTATACCATGACGGAATGGAGACCATATCAAATTTGAATAGACCCTCGAGGTTACTACCTTTAGCCAATACTTCCTTTGGCTCCCCAAAATCCATAAGACATTCAACAATGCCTTGCAACTTTGGTAGCTTACTCATTTCATAATCAAACTCCTACAAGGTGCTATTCACTTTGCTAGGTAGTCAAATAGTTGCAACTTATTCAATAACAGCCTCAACCTCTCCGGGTTTGTATAAAATACTACCTTTTCATACAGGATGTAGTGCCTAAATTTCTTTGTTGTAAAGACCATCCCAAGGCACAATTTCTATATATAGGTATAATTAATCTCGAACAACCCCCAATTCACAACTAACAAACACAATTGGATGGTACCACTTCTCCCAAATCCAAGCTAAATAAAACTAATACTATATATCATGGCCACTAAAAATATGTAAAATATCTCACCCGTTTTAGGTGCTTTTAGGAATGGTGGTTTTACCAATTCTTGCTTCACATTCTTGAAGGATCCTTGACACTCATCATTCAAAACAAACAGATAGTTAAAGGATAGTAGATTCGTCCAGTGGCAATGTTCTCTCAACTAATGCATTAATAAATTATCCATAATATCCAATTGACAAAAAAAAGCTATGCACTTATTTAGGAGTTTGTGGTGGACTCATAGTGATGATAGCCTTCATCTTTTTAGGATCGATCGCAATACCAGTCGAGCTAACTACATGCCCCATTAGCAATCCATAGGACACTCCAAAGATGCATTTTCTTGGATTAACAACAATGCAAAACATCCTATACTACTCAAAACACTTTCTTAGAATAATCAATTGTCTCTACCTAGTAGTGGATTCTCATAGATAATCAATGAATACCTTTATCTTCTCTAGGAAAATATCACCAAAAATTTTATCAACCGTACGTTGCCAAGAACTTGGGACATTGCATAGGCCAAAAGCCATAACATGGTACACAAAGGTACAAAATGCACTGATAAATGTCTTTTTCAATTTATCTTCCTCTACGAGATAGCCATTTGGTTATAACCAACAAAGCAATCCATAAACAAATTGATATCCCTATACACTAACTGATCTACAAAATTTGATCAATAATACAGATAGTAAATTTTAATCGTCTATTTATTGAGCACCCTAAAATCTACACAAAGTCGAATTTGAATTTTTTTTCTTAATAACTATTGGGAAACTCCACTCTTTGTATTGTATAGGAAATATTTGTAGCTCCTCTAATAGTCCGTGCCTTAGCTCAAAAGATATACACCTCACCTTTTGTCAAACAGAATGGCTACCTTCCTTCAGGGGAATAGTATACACAACCAGAGTAGGAGGAATACCCCTCAAATCATCATAGCTTTAGGCAAAAATATCATGGAATTCTTGGATCAAGGATACGTAGTCCTTCCTCTCTTCCAAACTAAGCATAGATTCTAATTTGATTGGTTGTGGCTTATCCAACATACTGAGATCTAGCTCAATCATATCCGCATCTCTGATTTTGTCTTAAGCTTCTACTGACTAGTTTAGAGTCACCTAGTAGATATCTTCTATAGTGGATCCCTCTCCTTATTCATCGCTTGATGAAGTCTCATTGACAGAAGGATCCTCTAATGCATCTAATTTTGTCTAAGATAAATTTACTCTCTCATTTTGAGGAGATTAAGAATATACATCTACTATTATGCATCTGGCACCTTTGCCAAAAATCAGACAATGAGTGGATATATCAATTTGAGAGTCGAATTGCAAAATCCGTGGTCTTCCTAATAATATTTGATAACTTGGCCACTGCAAATCTAATAATCCTAAAGTCCAAAACGCATTCCACATTAGCAACAATCATGTGGACTTTGGTAATGCAACCTTCCTGTTGTCTTAAATTGTCATTAGCCATTTGAAGAATTATGAAGGCATCCTTTTGGATTTTTAGTCATAGCCTTTCCATCAATTTTTAACTCATAATGTTGACGAAGGATCTCATATCCACAATGGTATCATCCACTAACTGTGAGGTGCCTCCTCCAACAGACCTGGAGGAGTCCTCTTAGTAGCCGACTGAGATTCATATCCATGCACATCACCATCCTGTCTCCCCATGGGAAACCTTGGACTTAGTTGTTGAGAAATCAAATGATGTATGCCTAGAAGAGGCTTTGTATAAGAGAGATGACAAAAGTTGTATGCTCCAGAAGAGATGTCCAAAATCCCATAAGCACAGAGAGGAAGAGTGGTACTATCCAAAAAAGCTATATAAGCATGTACTTGACACTCATTTCAATGTAATGGTACTTTCATTTTGTGTTACTCAAGATTGTGTTTATGAGTCCAAGCTAATCCATCTTGGAACCTAATTCATTTGAGTTACAATCTTTCACCTCTACCATGTTCCATATCTATAATATGTGTCCTCCATAGCTAGCATAGCTCCAGATCCGTGTTTCTCAACATGGTATCAGAGCTGTGGTGAGCTATGTCTAGCCACACCCATTCTCCCCCTTCTAATTCTACTACCTCTTGTTCTAGCTCTCATGGTAATGATAGCAGTTTAGTTTAGGAGGAGTAAAATCAGATTGATAGTGTGGGAGAGAGAGAGAGTTCTATTATTGCGAGTAGGTTCCTTAGTACCAAGTAGTTGCAGCCTACCATACAAATGATGTCTCCTTTTTTGCTGAGCACCTTAGTGATGAATTAAGGAGGCAGTTTCTGGAGTGCAGAGATCAAATCTGGAAGCATTCCCATAGGACAAGAAGGATCATCCATCATTGACAGAAGAAGAGGAAAGCGGGAGAACACAAAGACAAAGGAAGAAAAGGCACATCAGTTTTTTCTCTCCCGTCTGATCCATCTCTACTACTACAGGTCACTCCCATAGGCCAACATATACAAGGTGTAGAAAAGACTACATTTCTTCTTCCTTCTTCTCAAAAACACCCACATGCAGACACACGAAGCAGATCTGTTTGAAGGCTATGGACATCTTCACGACCTGGTACCGATCAAGTAATAGGAGATCAAGTGCTGCTGATAAGGCCGCTGTACCTTAAGGAGATTGCGTTGAGAGACCAGCATCTTTGTGCTTGAACAGTTGATTGAAAATGGGGGCGGAGCAGTCAAAAACGAGGCACAGGCACACGCAACTTTGTTCTCATCGGCGACTGGTCTTCCTGTTCTTGGAGTACTCTCCGTTTGTTTCTAGAAGACGAAGAAAGCGACGCAATTAGACGGGTTTGGAAACTACATAAGGCACTGGTTTCTTGCAAAGAGCTCTGAATTCCTTCTAAAGCCATTGGACGCAAGTCGATCTGCCATACGAGGGGCAGCACCAAACCAGGAAGGCCGAGGTAAAGTCACGGGATCAATCTTGGAAGATGAGACTGTGGGTTTGCATCTCAATCACAGAAAAGAGCATGAGAAAAAAAAAAGAGTTTGGTCTATTCAATTTAACCTTAACATTAAGGTTTAAATCAACCCTTCCTAAGTACCCCATTCACACTATATCTCTCTAACCAGCGTAGCACAAGTCCAGTTCATGCACGTAGCCTTTGAATTCATTTTTGCAATCATTGTAATAATAGTTCATACTCATAAGCACTCAAATACTCATAAAAGTGTTGTTGTTACCAGGACACTTTTCCACATAAAAATTTATTTGCTTGCACAAAAGTCACAATTATCAAATCCCTTGTAAATCTCAATCTTCTTGTAAAAGGATAGACATTGCCCGAGAGTTCTCGTGGTAAGACCTCCTACTAAAGATGACTGCAGTGGAACATAAAGCAAAATTTAATGTTGAAGGCTTCCATGCCTGGAAGGAGAATACCATGTACTATCTTATGCGGAAAGACTTATGGGACTTGTTTGAAGATGATGCAGATAACAAGAAGGAATATGATGAAGATGGGTTCGTTGAAGAAGACCAGTTCAAAACCAAAGAATGGAAGAAGATGAATAATAAGGCACTAGACATCATTGCCTGGGGAGTAAGTGATGATATGCTACATCATATGTCTGGCATAAGAAATGCTAGAACCACTTGGGAGGAACTTGACAGAATGTTTGGTACCCAAGCAAAGAACTCAAAGGTAAAATACTCATGTAGTTTTATAAACTAGATATCAAAGACAGTGCTTCTATGACCATGCACATTAACAAGTTCAAGAGCCTAAAAACCCAGCTTGCAACTCTTAAGAATAATATTGATGAAGATGAAGCAATAGCCGTACTACTTGCAAGCGTAAACAAGGATCCATATGAAAATCTTGTGTCTACTCTAAGTAATGTTCCAAGTCTCTCACTCAAAGATATTGAGTATTCACTGCTTGATGGAGAAAGCAAATTTAAAAGCAAAGATGTAAAAGAGACCAGCTCAAGAGAAAACCTCTTATACACTAGAGGAGCCAAGGGAAGAGGTCGAGGATTCAACATCGACAATAGGAATCGGATGACATGTCATTCTTGTGGTAAAACTGGCCATATTGTCAGTGAATGCTTCCACAAGAAAAGAGCAGGGCAAATGTAGAATAACCACCACCAAAATCAATTCATGAATGAAGAAGAAGAAAAAGATACTTCTGCTACCATCAACAACTATGACAAACTGTTTTAAGGAAATTTTTCCCATAGTGGATATTGTAAAAACCCTACCAAGATGTAAAGTTTCAAGCCTTAACTTGACTAGGCTGCCAAAGAGCTAGTCTCCTGGTCCATGTTTACATGTAGGGGGGGGAAAAAGCCAGCAAGGGTAGAGACTCATCATTTGAGGGGGGTGTTGAGAAATCAAATGATGTATGCCTAGAAGAGGCTTTGTATAAGAGAGATGACAAAAGTTGTATGCTCCAGAAGAGATGTCCAAAATCCCATAAGCACAGACTCAAGATTGTGTTTATGAGTCCAAGCTAATCCATCTCACTACAATAGAAATGAGGCATAGATGTGCAAAGTCAAGTGCGTCTATCATTGCGTCTATATGTGCGTGTAAAAGAGTGTGTAAATAGACGCGAATTTTGCGTCTATATATCTGCATAAAGAGATGCGAATATAGATGCGTCTTCAGATGCGTAATTATTTAACCACCTAAAATTGGACTTAATATAATTAAAAAACCATAGTTAATAATTATTTTTGCATTGCTCTCTAATGAATGGCAGTTCCTCCAGTTGACAAGCCTGATATAACTAATTAGCGGCAAGCGACAGAAGCCTTATTATACAATTAGTAGCAAGAATTGCATGTATCTCGTAATTTCTCTACTTGAAGATGAAAAAAATACTTCCTTTTTATTATGGAAAATTCAATTTAGCTTTAAACTTGACTATTGATTCTTGAGTATGCACGTGTGCGCATGATAAAAACCATAGAATTAAGAATACACGTTGAATCATTAAGCAAATTAAGTATGTTACAGTGAATGATCCATCTCATCTTCAATGAGATCAGCCCTTGCTAAACTATCTACTTCTAGGTCTATGTTACCAAGAGGTAACGAAACAAATAAGTCTATCCCACTATCAGATGTGTTGCTATATTGCTCAATAACTTCATCAATATCATCGACAATCACATTATTGTCCTCTTCTGCATTTCCTTGAACATCCTCGCGAGGTTCATCTTGTACTATATCACTCATATCATCCATTATAGTGTCATTATGTACATCATCATTAATTGTTGGATTATCATCTGCTATCTCTATGTTGGTAATATTACCATATATTGGTTTTGAACGATTAGATATAGAGATGACATACCACCATCGGTTATTGTTTACCATTGGATGATACACAACCTGTATTTGAAAAACAAAAGCAAGAAACTTAAATAATTATTATATTGTGTATATATATCACATGTATACATATAAAAAATTTAGCTTTTGCATATATACATGCTCACATTGTTGAGGTAGTACTAATGTGTCATTCTTGTTTTGGTGAAATTTTGTAGAGTCAATGATTATAAAACTACTTGGATGACGTCTAATTGTGCTATGCTCACCATTTGTTGCTACTTCTTTAAACCACTTCACATCCTGTACATATATAAAGAATCGTCTGAAGTCAAGCTTCAAAATATCTTGGATCAAGCCACAATAACCTTCCATGGTACCATTGGCATCCTCGAAGTGAGCAAGGACACCACAATCTTGGGTATTTCTCTTTTCATCTATACGTTGAGTTCGAAGATATTTACCCTCACACCAAATAGCATTGAATAATGTGCACTAGTAGTAAAAGATTAAGATCAAACATGTCAATTATTTATATAAAGTATAACTTATAGAAACAAATTAATTGATAGTATGTCTCACCTTTGATAAGCAACCTCGTGCGTATTCCCACTCTTCTTAAGATATATTAATTTCCTCCTCTTTTTCCATTCTCTCCATTTCCTCATGTAACCAATCTATATGAATATGATGTGGGAGCACATTTAGATGATCTGGAAATGAGACATTACGTCCATATCTGGTGCGAAATGCTTGTCTTTCGCTTTTTCTTCTTGTCCTTGCTTCATTATATAGTGTTATCCATTTGCTCATTACATCACTATTGAGCACACAAAAACTATTTAACTTACGAAGTTCTTCTTTTGTTAGCACTTTACTCATTCCTTTTCCTTGAGGTATTATAGAGGCCATCCTCAAGTCTTCATCATCTTTCCATAGACATGGTTGAGAGGGGTCCACTTCAGCAAGATATTCAGAGATATAAACAAGGGATGATTGCACTAACCAACCCTCAGCCATGCTTCCCTCAGGCCGTGCTTTTTGCCTCACAAAATCTTTCAAGGTTTTCATGAAGCACTCAAGAAAAAACATCCACCTTGCATGAACTGCCCCACAAAGTGCGACCTCATCAATCAAATGTATGAGTAAATGTAATTGAGTAGTCAAAATGGATCGAGGAAAAATTTCTTCCACCAAACAAACCACCTCAACAAATAATACTCGAGCATCTTGCAATGTGTTTGGATCAATTTCCTTCGAGCTCACGTATCTGTGAGGATGTATTTGAGAATTTTTTATTTTTGTGTAGAAATTCAAAGATATATAATGAAAAAATACAATGTATACACACCTCACAAGCTCTCCCATCTTGTAAATGATATCATGTACATCTTTGGATACATAATGAGATATGCTAGTAGGAAGTACGAACTGGATGTAAACAATATTCATAGATCAAATGATTAGTTGAGAAAAAAGTCATCACCCAAAGTTTACACATAGTTACTCCACTAATTACTATATTCATGGTTAGAGATACCCTTACTTGAATCATTTTGTGCCAATCGTGGGACTTCAAACCAGATAGTTGCTCCACACCTCTTTTCTTTTTCTTTATTAAGGCTCCCTTGAGACATCTCATACATCCTGTGGGTGTTCGAAAGCTACATATTTGTTCCTTCACTATTTTTTCCTCGTTCTTTGACAACATCCAAGGTGCATAGGGTAGCTCAATCTTTCCTCTGGGTCCAATGCGTGGCCAGGCTCATCTCATGCGACCAATGTTACGTAAATCCTCCCTTACATTGACTGAATCACGAGCCCCTATCAAGTGATCCCATAATGTAGATACAACATTTTTGAATATGTGCATGGGGTCTAATAGGTGATTGATCTTGAGTTCAGTCCAATACGAAAGACGAAAAAATATAGAGAACCTAACAAATAAACAATATATTATGTAAACAATTCATCATGCTAAATACTTTAAAGTCAATCGAGAGAAATGCACTTCTTACTTACTCATGCCAAGTGAAGGGTGGCTGTCGGCATTAATCCATCTCTCCTTCCAATCTCGAATGGTTAGAGATTGTGGAGTCATTCCATTAGTAGGGAGAACATATTTGGGATGGTCAATAGGAAGAAATCGATGATGATTGTCGTAGATAACCTTCTTTAAACGTGTCGGCCTAGAGAAAACTAGAGAGGGACCGCAAATAGGACATGCATGATATCATGATGTGGTTAAACCTAAACAAACAAGTGAATTAATAAAATGCAATTGATTCAAGTCTTGAATTTCAAATATAGAGTTATATACATGTACCTGAACACTCTCTGTATCTTGGAAAGTCATGCATGGTCCACAACAACATGGCCTTCAATGTGAAATCTCTAGAGGATGTAGATGTGCTTGTATCTTGCACCTCAATATCTTCTCATAACATTTCTAACTCTTAAATCAAAGGGTCTAAGTAAATGTCCATGTTTTTTACCTTGTGCTTTCCAGGAATCAGAAGGGACAACATTACATCTCCCTTTTTAATTGCCATGGATGGAGGAATATCATAGTTCACCAATACCACTGGCTGTATGATGTGCTTTTGATGCCAAATGGATTGATTCCATCCATACCTAAACCAAATCTCAAATTTCTTGGCTCTTCTTTGAAAACGGGCCACAAATTATCTATATGTTGCCATGCCGGTGTGTCTGTAGGGATCCTCCATTTTCCATTACTTGAATGATGACTAGCATGCCATGACATGAGCTTTCCAATAGACTTACACTTGAACATAAGTTAAATACGTGGAACAATCGAAAAATGTCTCAAAACCTTACGAGGCACATCCATTGACTTCATCTCCACTTCGTATCTTGATTCGCCACAAACAGGACACTCTCGTGCGAACTCATGAATCCCACGAAATAAGACACAATCATTGACACATGCATGGATGTTGACATAATCGAGGCCTCCCAGAGATGTCAAGTAATGTCTTGGTTGCTCTCTCTTAGTTGGCAATTTGTTTCCTTTTGGAAGCATTTGTGATAATAACCTATATATATTTTTAAAAGTGAGTTAAAAAACCACCAACATATATTTGTGTCTGATTTCAAAATAGAACAATTGATATTATGATTCATAAGCCAAACTGAATTGATACCTACTTCAATAACGCATTCAAACTGACATTACTCAATCCATAAATTGTTTGCAAGTTAAGTATCTTGAGGGACGCACGAAGAACGGAGTACGTACAACCTTTATACAACGGAGTAGATGACGCTACGTATAGTGGATCATCTAGCTGCGTAGAGTGACCTTCTCCCTGAACCGGTTGCGAAAATAGATGGTGTACCATGTTGTCCAAAATCTCATCCTCTACAACTTGATGGGGCATTTCATGAGGGCTACTATCATGGTTGTCAGTCTCCACTCTTCTTGAAGACTCTGCCTCCTCGTGTCGATGTTTTGCAGCCTCTCGACGCCCGAGAGGGAGCATTTGAGGATGTGGCACCGCATCCTGCTCAACCACAAAAGGGAGTTTCATGTACGTTGATATATATTGAGTAATATAGACTAGCAATCTTAGTATTAAAAAAAACAACGAATACTGGTGATTTTTCTCAGTCCCATTCTCCATACATGCTGAGGTGTAACATTGCAACTCGACGTGCTCGAAAAATACACCCTCGACAACGATCACATATGCATTTAATTTTTCATCGTAGCCATGCATCTCGATTATGAAGATGTAATGTTTCATCCTCACTTGAGGATGTGCTCGTTGACTCATCAACATGCACCGCACTAGGTGATGACGACGACATGATTAAACCTAATTCATGACAACATCAAAATATTTGTCTTTCATATGTTTACATAAAAACTTCAAGCTGGCGTATTAATTATTCTAAGATCTCAATTTTAAATACACAAAACTTATCATAAATACATAAAAACTTATGATAAGAACTTACTATCAAAACTTATCTTAAAAACAAAAAATTATAATAAAAGCTAAATGTGCGTCTATATCTGCGTTTACGTACGCGTCTAAATTTGCGTCTATTTATGCGTCTAACTTCATATCTATACGCGCGTTTACGTAAACTTAGATGCGCATATACACGCGAAAGTAGACGCAAACGTCAAAATTCAAAAGATACTTAAATAATTTCTTTTCAAACTATGCCTTCCCTTTCCTGCGTTTTTTGTGATTCTGAAGCTTGAGTTTAGCCGACATGCAGTCTCTTCATGCCTCACCTGCTCATGACTCACCTCTTCTTTCATTTCAAAGAGACAAGAGGGGAAAAAGGAAAGCCAAGGAGAGGAAGAAAGAGAGAACAAGAGAAAGAAAAAGCAAAGGGAGGAGACAACAAGTAGCAAGCAAGCATCAAGGGAGAGTAACTCACCAAGGAGAGGAAGAAGGAGAACGAAGAAATGCCACCACCCGCCACACCAAACACCCAAGGTGAGTCCTCTCTTTCTCTCTCTCTCTCTCTCTCTCTCTCTCTCTCTCTCTCTCTCTCTCTCTCTCTCTATGTATTAGGATCTATGATTGCATTTTGTATAGCACAAATAAATCATGAATGGCGTCAGACTGAAATCAGTTGACTGAGCGTGTTTGCCAACGCGTCTACATTTCAGTACAGACGCAGGGATAGACGCGAAGCTATGTTTGCTGTCATTGCGTTTGAGGCCACGTCTCAAAGCGCGTGTATTCTGCGTCGGAGATGCGAGAATACACACGCTTTGCACAGAAGCTTTGACTTCAGAGTCACGTCTCCAGGCGTGTGTATCCTGCATGTGAGATGTGGGAATACACACGCCTTGCCCAGATGCTTTGACTTCAGAGTCGCGTCTCCAGGCATGTGTATTCTGCAGTCCACACACAAGGATACACGTGCGTCAGAAGCATTGACCTAGAAATCGCATCTGATAGCACGTCTATACTGCATCTCAGATGCGGGTATAGATGCGCTCTGACCAAAGGGTTGACTTTAGGGACGCGTCTGAGAGCGCGTCTATCCTGCATTTTAGACGCGGTTATACACGCGCCAGCCAGCTCTGATAAAAAACAATTTTCATTGCCTAAACATTATTGTACTTATTATGTTTCTTTATATTGATAACTAAAGCAAACTAAGAACAAAAACACAATGGGCATGGGGTGTAGATCTAGTTTAATCAACAATATATTTTTGCAATGATGAATGTGACCAATCCCATGTTTGTGTTTATAAAATTTCTTGATTCATGATCAAATTTTTAGAAGCTTTAATCTTCCAACGTAGTGAATTAGGTAGCATTATACTTTTGATACCATATTAGAGAATTTGGGAATCTTCCAAGCTTCACTTTCAAATAAGGAGTAAAGATTTGACCAAGTGGCTAAATCTTAGCCCCATATTTGAGAGTGGGACTTGGGGGGATTTCTTATATAGTATCTAGGGAAATTTTCACCTCTAAGTGGCTTAATTTATGAGAAGCATTAGCACTTAAGTTTTATGCTCAATGTCTAAAGAAAGCTAGATTATTAGCACTTTCAAGTGCCATGAGCATCCATGTATTTTTTTCTATGGGATTTCCACACATTTGTTTCAGTTAAATGGACCTTAGTAAGTGCTTTCAAAATACACTTGAAGAAAATGAAAATGTATGAGCATCAAAATCTTTCTCTTACATAATGATTCTAGGCTCACTAAATGATTTTCCATAATTAATGTTGGATTGGATCGAGGATTATGGCTCTTTGAAAATGTTTGTGTGGATGAAGGTAATATATGATTTTTTGTATGCAATGACCCGGATTTTTTGTATGCAATGATTTTTTATATGTCTTTTTCTTGTGTTTTTTTTGCAGATGTCGCATCCTGGTTCATCTAGCAATGGCCCAGATTTGGATCGCATGAATGATACATTGGGCTTGTTCGGCAGAGGGGTCATTGCATTTTTTGGAGGTTTTCCTAGTAGGGAAGACTTCATGGGAGAGATGACCAGACACCTTGGCCACTCTCCCACAGCAGACGAGGTGTTTAGCGTCATGTCTAGAACGCCTCTAATGTCTTTGCCTGGCACTACTTCCCAAACTCCAATTGCAGGTACTCCACATGCAACACCTATACATGCATCGGTTGAAGCACAAGCGTCAACCGACACACGTGCATCTACAGAAGCACGTGCATCCAGTGAGGCAGAGGGTAGTCGATAGAGAGGGAGGAGGGAGAGTCGAGGGGGAGGATGAGGCTTGTGTGGGGGTTGCCTAGGAGGTGGCGAGCGATCACCCTCACCAGAAGATCACATAGAGGAGCCTGTATGCCAGTACTATAGAGTTACAGATACTGGTGGCATCTTCCATGATGATGAAGGAAGGGATGTAATGGCATACATGAGGAGCGTCGTACATGCGACGTATAAAGATTGTTTCGTCTACTTCAAAAATCAGAAAAGTGGCTTGTGGCAGGAGGTCTTGAGAGCAGTCCATAGGAGGTACCCAAATCCTGAGGGTCAGCGATTCTCGGATGATTGGGGATGCACAAAAGTGAGGGATTTGCTTCACAACAAAAGATCCCACCTCATGACACGTGCCAAGGACTCACTGCGGAGACAGGAGGAGGGGCGTGGAGCCTATAGCCAACCACCTATGTGCCACCGCATAGAGTGGAAGAAAGCCAAGAAGAAAGCAGCAGAGAAAGTGAAGAGTCGCCAGCACGCAGAGGCGCGACACATCCAAATGGAAACCATGGGATCGTTGCATTACAGATCGGGCGATAGAGAGTCATGGGAGGCAGAGTTTGTAAGTATATTTTGATTTTTAATTTTTTAAAATTTATATTTCTTTCAATTCTTTATATAATTTGTTCTAATACATTGTGTCTCATAATTGTTTGTATATATTATAATTATTTTGCAGACTACTATCGTTGGTAGGATACCTACTCCTAGAGAGGTAGGTTACCATCGAGGTCATAATCGCGCAGCCACATGGCTTCACTTCTATGAGGAGGGTCTCATCACCGAGGACCAATACAACCAAGCTATGAGGATTCGACAGCCAGAGGAGGTATGCTTTTCTTACTTTCCTATTAAAAGTATAGCTAATTATAACTTTTTATCCACCATGTGTACATAAGCAACCTTGATCTTTTGTGTGTGTAGGTGAACCCCGATGTGGAGCATAGCGAGGGGGGGGATGGCAACGCTAGTAGCCATGGTGGTGCTAGTGAAGATGTTTCTTCTTCAGATTTATAGAGGAGCACCATACCTCCTCTATGGCCTTGTTTTCTTGTATATCTATTATCCATCTTTGAGCCTACTGCTTGCGGCCACGCTTTAGGTTGCAAGCACTTAAACTCCCCATGTAAATGCTTTTTATCTATAATGAATACATGGACTTTTGTTTTCAATTCTCGTGCTTTCAAATCCATTTTCTTTTTCCCAAATGCACAATTTGATGTATGGGAGAGGGAAAAAAAAACCAGAGAGCATGTGCAACCACATGCTCTCTGGTTTTTTTTTCCCAGTTATGTTTTGCGTGTCTATCTGCACGTCTAAATTGCAAAAAACGCGCGTTTATAAGCGCGTCTAAAATGTAGAGTATGCGCGCTCATACACATGTACATAATTCAAATTTTAAAAAAAATATCTTTTTTTTTAATGAGATTTTTTTTTTGTGTTCGCGTCTATGAGTGCTTGTAAAAGCGCGTCTATGGGCGTGTTTATATGCCCGTCTAATTTGCCATGTAGACACGCTGGTACATGCACAAAATAAATTAAATAAATAACAAATTGGTTTTTTTATGCGCTTGTATTCACACGTGTATATGCGTGTCTGTTACGCATCTATTTCTGCATGTAAATTTCTTCATACATGCGATTATAGACGCGAGTTTGTAGACGCGCAAATAGACGAGCGGGTAGACGCGCCCGTAAGATTTTCTCTATATTCAAAAATCACATCTAAAAGTGCGTCTAAGAGGCCTTTTTGTTGTAGTGTCTTGGAACCTAATTCACTTGAGTTACAATCTTTAACCTCTACCATGTTCCATATCTATAATCTGCATCCTCCATAGCTGCATAGCTCTAGATCCGTGTTTCTCAACATTAGTTGAATATGGGAATCTTAGTTCTACTTCATAAGGAAAGCCTGGACAAGTCACCCCTAATAGCAATCTAATGCCCACCGAAGAAAGACCACCTTGTAATCAATCAAAGGCAGGAGTGAGGCTAACACCGCACTTTTTTCAAAGAGAGTGAGAGACAAGGGAGAGTGTAAGTCGATCCCCCTACCCATAAGGTAAAATCTCAGCTCCCGGCCCCCTAAAAACGGTGTTAAACCTGGTAACAAATCCTACCGATATTGGGAGGGTCATGATTTAATCAGCTCTATCTAATTTTGGAAAGTTACTATACTTATTGGGTCCACCCAACCATAGGCATTCGATCATTAGGATCAAAGCCTCCCACTTTCCTTGATAGGGTTTGCTTAGTTTTCTAATTAGCAAAGCATACTACCATGACGTTTGGGAAGTATAAAATCAACTTTCTTTTATTATTTTGTTAAACTGGATTCGTTAAACTTAATCTTTAAGCACATAACAAACAATTTGGAAAATCAAATACTTTATTTCATTGTAATATCCAGAATCATCACTCTGTAGAGTAGTACAAAACCATCTTTCCACAGAAAGACACCGTCTAGCCTAGGATAGGACCTTCCAATCCCTCAGGATTGGTGGGCTGTATGTGATCACACTCCGTTCGATGTCAATAGGGAATTTACTGGCTCAGAGCCCCTCTAAGATTCCCTGAGTCTTAGGAGCTGTCCTACATAACAAGGGCACTTACCACTCAGCCCATTGCCCTCTCAAGTGCTTGAGTGATCAAAATCAAAAACACCTACCTCCCTTGGAAGCATAGGACCCCCACATGCAGGTGAGTTTTTTCACACTTTGCAAAGTTTTAAGGAGAATTGGGTTGGGGACCCCAACATCTTGAACCACCATAATCCATTATTCATCCGTCTGTACAAGCACGAGATCATAATAGCCATAATTCATAATTCAAAAATCCAAAAGCAGTCATAACCATAAGACATTTTTAACACACTTGTCAATGTATGCAATGCATGGAATCTATCCCCTCCATCAATTCCTGTGTTTCTTCCTAAAAAGCAATTGATAATACTAACATATCTTTGTAAGTTGAAGTACCTTCTAATAGATCGTAATCTATGTAACAAACTAGCATATCCCTCATTAGGAAATTGTAGAGTTAATAGCTTGAAAAGTTATCCTTTTCTTATGTACTAAACTTAATTATCTCCGTTCAGCCATTCATCATGATTATGGGTTATAGATGCAATCTCAATTTGTTGTGGGATGGCTAGTTCTTCAGTTTGATTGGGTTCGGGGTTAACTTCCACTTGTGCTTTAGCATCATGTTGAGTTCCCTTAGTAGCGTCCACTTGCTCGGATTGGGGAGCTCTCTGAGCATGACCTCGCTCAACATCTTGACGTCTCTCAGGAGCCATGGAAGAAGCTAATGTATTTGATTTCTGCTTCTCCATAGGTGTGGAGAGAGAGAGAGAGAGAGAGAGAGAGAGAGAGAGGCTCGGTTGGTGTTGCAGCAGAGCTTCGTCACATCTATAACAGAGAGACTTTTGCATTGATCATTGTGTGTGTGTGTTGCCTCCATAACGTGACGCTCTACCCTTGTTTATATAGTAATCGGGGGGGTAAAGAGAGGACACTTTCTTTTTAGTGTTTTTTGATAACATCATTGATGATAAAGAGAGAACACTTTCTTTTAGCATTTTTGACGATGTCATTGATGATGTCAAGAAGGGGGACTTATTAATACCTCATTAATAATAATTATTATTAACACTTTCTTCCATGAACTGGCATATAATACCTCATTAATAATAACAATTATCTTCATAAGTAGAGTCAGTTTCATTAAAAAAAATTTAAAATGTGCAACATAAATCAATTTTCTTTGGAATGTATAGGCACATTGTTTATTAAAATAAACTAAGTAATGGGGACATTACATTCTTCCCTTAGAGAAATCGAGATGTCCTCATCTTGAGAGAAACTAGGGGTGTTCTTTCATAAGGGTTGCCTCATCGACCTAAGTGGCATCTTCTTTAGGATAATCCTTCCATTGTATTAGGTGTTCTCTTATGATTCGGCTTCTTAGAGGTTTCTCCCTTGTATCTAGAATCTTCTCAGGTTACATTTCCAAAATTCCTTGGGCAAGCATGACTATTTGTTTATCATTAAGCACATGATTGGGGTTTGGTACATAAGGTTTCAGTAGGCTTACATGAAATACATTGTGAATCTTGAGATGGGGTGGAAATTTAAGCTTGTAGGCTTTCCTTTCCATTACTTTGATTACTTAATATGGTCCATAGTAACTTGAACTAAGCTTTTTGTATTTCCCCAAGGATAATGATCTCTTTTCGAGTCTTACCCTTAGAAACACCATGTCACCTTCCTTGAATGTTCTTATGGATCTTTCAAGATCTACATAGGACTTTTTCCGATCTTAAGCAGCTTGGATGTCATATCAGATCAATTGTATTTGTTGGTCCATTTATTCAAGCATAGCCTTAGAAGCCTCTACTTTGAGAGTGGCATTTGAGAATTTTAGAGGTGTACAATATTTTTGCCCATACAAGGCTTGGAATGGTGACATCTTGATTGTTTGTTGAAAGGCAGTGTTATAAGCAAAATCCACCAAAGGTAAATGTTCAATCCACCATTTCAGTTCTTTGAATGGTGACATCTTGTTTGTTATAAGCGAAATCCACCAAAGGTAAATGTTCAATCCACCATTTCAGTTCTTTGCCACAATAAGACCTTAGAATATCTTCAATGGTTTGGTTCACCCTCTCAGTTTGGCCATCATTTTGAGGATGATAAGCAGTACTGAAGCATATTACATTCCAATTGCTTGGAATAGGCAAGTCTAAAACTTAGAGGTGAACCTAGAGTTTCAATCACTGATTATGCTCTTTGGCAATCCATGTAACCTAAGTACTTCTTTGATAAAGACTCAAGAAATGTCAAATGACTTATAGATTGTTTTGACTAGGATCAAGTGTGCAACTTTTGTCAATCTATCAACCACTATCATGATGGAGTCATATCCACCAGCAACAGTAGGTAATCCAACAACAAAGTCCATACTTATTGACTCCCATTTCATTTGTGGAATGTCCAAGGGTTGTAACTCTATAGGCATCTTGATCCTTTCTATCTTGAGTCTTTGACAAGTCAAGCACTGAGTTACATAATTTAATACATACCTTTTTAATCCTGGCCAGTGATAGCTCTTACAAATTGCATTGAGTGTCTTAGCATATCCCGAATGTCTTGCAATGGGGCTATCATGTGCTTCCCATAAGATCTTGGCCTTCACTTCTATTCTCTTTGGGACACAAAGGGGTCAAGGTAATATAGAAAACCATTTCTAGCATGATAATCCTTAATCTTATACCTTTCTTTGTCAGAGCTTTCTCCTTGAAGTACCTTAGACATGAGTCCTTCATATTCCTCATCCTGAGAAATAGCTTAGCATACAAGCTCAAGTATAGGGTTATCAAGTATGGATATGGTTCTTAAGCTTTGAACTTCTACAATGCTATTAAGAAAGGCTTTTCGGCTTAATGCATCTACAACAACATTTTCCTTCCCTGGATGATATTTGATTTTAAAATCAAACTCTTGCAATATCTCTATCCATCTTCTCTACCTCATGTTTAGGTCAGCTTGGGTGAAAATCCACTTAAGACTTTTATGATCTGTCAAATTCACTGAAGTGAATTTCCTTCCCAATAGATAGTGTCTCCACAGTTTCAAGGCATGGATTACTGCAAGTAACTCAAGGTCATGAGTGGCATAGTTGGACTTGTAGGGTTTCAATTTTTTGGAAGTATAGGCCACTGATCTTCCTTCTTGTACTAGCACCCCACCAATTACAAGTCCACTTGCATCAGTGATCACTTCAAATGGTTGATTGAAGTCAAGGAGTTTTAATACATGTGCAATGCTTACAACTTCTTTAAGCTTTCTTGATGCTCAATGGTCCAAAGGATTATTGTATTTTTCTTCAAAAAAAATTTCAAGGGTGCATCAATGAGGGAATAATCCTTGATGAAGAATCGATACCATCCTATCAGTCCCAAAAATACTCGGATTTCTTTTTACTTTCTTAGGTATTGGCCATTCTAGGATATATTTTACTTTGGTAGGGTTTACAGAGATTCCATTAGTGGAAACAATGTATCCAAGATATTAAATCCTGTTAGTGACCCTAGTTACTCAGGTATACAAGTACATAAGAGTACCCAACCATGTTGGTAGCATTTCTTGAAGCTTTAAATGGAGCTTTGACCAAAGTTGGAGGCAAACATACAAAGATGGCAGCTTGTCTTTACTCTACAGTTCAATTTTAGAGGTGTTTTACCGAAGGAGGACACTCAAGGCTTGGAGGATGGCTTAACTATGAATACTTTTTTCCAAAAGTGAGTTTTCCTCTTTTACTCATAGTTTTTGGAAGCAACCATGGAATCTCCAATCCAAGAACTCTCCATATTTTCCTTCTCTCTCTCCTCAGGCTTGCATGCCATCTCCTATTGCCTTCTGGACACTATGGGCAGCCTATAGAGCACCCATGAGTTGCACCCCAACTAGTTGAAGCCTCCCAGAAGTAGGCCACAAATTTTGGCACATTTCGTGCTGAGCTTATTGGCCATTCTCCTCCTACTCTAGTACTTGGCATTGATCTCCATTGTCATTCCCAGCTTTGGGCACTCATCTGAGGAAGGTTCAAGACCCCCTTTTGATGACCCACATCTTTGATCTTGGCTCTCTCCTAAAATGGTGGGGTGGACAACATCAATGGTAGCCATGGCATCTTCCTTATAGCTCAAGCTCACTTGAAGAATCTTCAAATTTATGCCCTCGAGAGCCATTGGCACTAGTTCAAGACTCTTTCCCTTGAAGATTTCAAAGGATTGAAGAATTTATTCCATCCATGGGCTAAATTAGAGAAGAAGCACGAGTTCTTGATTTGGGAAACCTTCCACCACTCCTTCAAGATTGTTTGAGGTATGTCTCATAGTTCTTGACTTCTCTCTTTATCCATTTGTTAAGCTCTATTCTCTTGTTTGAGAGAGATTAGAGAATCAACCCTCTCTTGGCATTGATGGAATCAAGGGGATGCATCTTCATCTACTCAATCATTTATGGAATGCATTCATGTTTGTGGTTTAGTTAATCCCTCTCTAAAGTTGAGCATCATGCCCCTAACCAAAACCATCTTATTGGCTGCGATTTTGAAGTAATCCCAAAAAAAATTGTAAAAAGGGGTAAGCTAAACAATTAGTGAGTCATTGAATTGTAGAGGTGAGACCCTTCACTATCCAATTTTCTATTATACCCTTGCATCTCACCAAAGCTAAAAGTCTATTTTCAAATATGCATTTCATGCTAGTCAATTAGCTTAGAATGCTCCTTCCATGTCTCTTTGTACTGATGTAATCAAGTCCGATGCCAGGTGAGATGGTAAGACAATAGTGGGGAGAACCCCATGGAGGCCAACAGATTACAAACTCAAGGAAAGAAACATATAGATTTGTGGGTGGATAGAAATATTTATCCCAAGGATCCTTTGATAGGTAAACCTCCTAAATTTTTTAATATTCATTGTGTGAGAGAGTAAAGAAAAGAAGATTGAATCTTGCAAAGAAATATGTCTCTAACATGTTAGGCATTAATATTCGAGAGAGTGAGGAGAGAATAAGTTTTTTAAAAGAAACCATGAATAAGAATGATATTTTGAGGATCCTTAGGTCACCTCAGAATATGGATTTGAGAGGCCCAACTCTCAAAGAATTGGTCAAGGACTTAAAGGATATAGTAAAACCAAACGAAATTGTAGAGACATGTGATATTGTGGGTATTAGTAGAAAAGGTTATCGGGCTATCTCAAGATTATGGTTTAAAATTTTAAAATGTAATAGAATAACTGCATTTGGGTTACCTTGAGCCCTAAGAGTATCGGTTGCAAGGACTGGCATGAATCGTAAGATTCTACAAGTTTTCGGGGAATACATTCATATTGAAACATCAATGTCATATGAAAAGACAAAAAGAAAATCTAGTTTTGAATACAATGTATTTAACAATATATGACTTGATCTAAGAAGAGTGCAGATTGCAATGGTTCACATGTATAGACTCACATTAGAGGAATGTCACGGTGTTTTGAAGTTTTCCTTGAAGTTAGATGAATCACACATTCAAAAAGGACAAAATATGGAAAGAGTCAACATTTGCATCATGAACAGGGTATTGGAATATATCAATGGTGGGGGTCAAGCACTAGTGCATAAGTTCCAGTCTGAGATGGAGATTTGTTGGGTTGGTGCAGCTCACGTAGTAAAAATTGAGAATGATCAAACATTGAAATGGTTGTTTACTCATACATGTATTCCAAACATTATTAAGTCTCAAAGTGAAGGAGAAATGTTGGTTGTTGATGGGGTTGGTAATTTTGATGTGGAATGATACATGAGCGTTGACTTGAAAACTATCAAATGTATACTTGGAATATGTAATGGAAAAAATGCAAAATATCATTGTATTTATTGTATGGAAAGTGTTGGGTCTAAAGATTGGAGCAACTTGCGCCCTATAAGAAGAGCCCCAACTAGATACTCTATAAATCTAAGTTTAAAAAAAAACAAGGAAGATATATGGGATCCAATTCTTTCAATTCCTCTTACAAATGTTCATATATGTACTTTGCATGCAGAGATTAGAATTATTGATAAACTTCTCAAGTTGCATCTCGACTATGCATACTCAATTAAGCCTTTGTCTTTAGTGGATGAGTGTATTGACAAATGTGAGACATTACTCTCCAAAATGGGTTTTCATGGAGGTCAAGTTCACTCAAGAAAATATCCAACACTTTCAGGGAAAACAAGAGATGTCTTGGCTGATGTCTCAATGGGAGGCTCAAAAGCTAGATGTTTTTTAGGAAACCATATAGGAAAACATGTGAGCATTACTTGGGAGCATTGGGGAGAGCTATGTGAGATAATGACAAATGTTGCAAGCACACCAGGACTTGCATTTCTAAGGATGGAGGTTTGGAGATACCTCAATGTCTTCCTAAAGCTCCTCAAGCAACAAACAAAAACCTACACATATCCAAAAGAGTTCAAATGTTTGATTACAAATCTTGTTCAATCAATAAAGGAGGCATGGGGAGAAAAATATTTCTTCAATAAAATTTCAATTGGCATAAAATGATTGTTACTCTTATGAATTTGCAGCATATCCTTCATATCCATGGGCTTTACTTTGTGGAGGAGCAAGGCCCCCTAGCAACTTATAGCGGCCAAGGCATGGAAAAATCTCACTATCAAGCACGTACAAGTTTTTTTCAAAGCACAAGACATGGAGGAGGAGTTACAAAAGGCAATGCTCTTGAGAAGCTATTCAATTGGTTTTTTTGACGACAACTTCAAAGAATGGATACTTCAACTTGAGAATTCATTGTATTTTTCAAGAAAGAAAAGTACAAAGCTAGCTCTTAGGAGCCTTTACATCATCCTCCCCCTCCGAGATATTTCCTCTATAATGCAGAAATTTTCTTCTCTTATAGCCAACTATTGATTTTATATCAGTTCGGTTTGCTACCAAAGCATAAGATGAGAGGGCCAGAAAGTATCCTGCTCTAGAAGTAGAGAAACTAGGACCATAACCAAAAATCCTAATTGCTGCAGTCTTCTCCAAAACATCACCTTGTGTGCATTGTATTGTAACCCAAAGAAACCAAGTAGCCTTGTAAGTGCCTTGATATATAGTATAGGCCATGTTTCTTTCTCTGAGAAGATGTTATGAAATACTAAGAAAACATACGGATCAATCCTTGCTAAGTAATGGCCAAGTGCAACATCTTTCAATGAACTAATACCAACTCTTGTCCCTTTACCCCATCCCAAGAAGTTATCAAAATCTTCAATCTCCAACTGTAAAAAAAGATAAATGTCAAATGAATGTTGAAATCAAACATATTAATGTATATCTTACAGAATTTAAGATAATATTTGATTTTCATCATTCTCTAGCTTAGTTGGATTCCATATATTAATTGATGATTATGCCTCATTGGTATCTTCCAATTCTTTAACATGTTGTGACTCTTCTCTTCCAAAATTGGAAATTCCAAGTCAGTCTTGAGGGCTGTGGAACTCCTCTTCAATAATCTCATACTCTTTCTCAGCATTCTTTGCCTTACAAAAACAAAGAGAAAGGGCATCCCATGCTTCAATGAACTTGTCGTCCGTACTTTTGGTGTCAAGTTGAAGTAACTCTTCTTTAGATTCATTTTTTACATCAACAATGCCATTTGCAGCATCAAAAGCCTCTGCAATGATCACTAAAAATAACCTAAGATTGAAAAGCCTTTGGATGTTTGCTAGCAGTATGTATTCCTTGTCCTTGATAGGGAAAGTTGGAAGTGAAGCAACACTATAAAAATAAGAGTCACATACAAGATCTGTATTTGCATGGTTTTCTTTAATAATGGCCTTAGCTTTGAATCGGGAAATATCTAGTTTGCCAGCAATATATGCTTCTTGCTCAGGGTCCGAACATTCATCTGCATCCTTGTCATTTTCTACCTCACACACACACACACACACACTCTCTCTCTCTCTCTCTCTCTCTCTCTCTCTCTCTCTCCTATTGTGTCTTTAGTATGGAGGTTCATCCACCATAGCTTGTTGGCTCCATGCTTAACAGAAAAATCTATGATAAGAGATGTACCACAAGGTAATCCTTCAATCCCTCTTTCATTCTAGTACAAGTTTGGTGCTTCACAGTCACCTTTATATTTCCCACCCTTCTCTTCCACTATGACTTTACCTTTAGATTCATCCACATTATATCTAGAACCCTACTTTAGACCTAACATAGGTTATCCAGTCTTAGCTCACATTATCTTTGATGCGCATTTAGGTTTTAGGCCATCATTAGACACTCAGAGGTGTACCACTTTGCACCTTGGTATCTATAATAAGATAACTCCATGCCATTCTGAAGAAGAAAGTCTAGGAGCCTTTCTGATGGAGAAACCTCTGTGATCTGAGACAATCCAAAAACCCTCAATGGTGACTTGCCTTTGACTGGAGACTTCCTAGGCATTCCCACACTTGCTATTGAACAAGGGGAGGAAGCTGTGGGAATTTCAGGGGAGAAGGCAGCACAACTTGAAGCCCTTGTTGATCCTGATGAAAATCTTCTTCTTTTCTTATTAGGGGTTACCTGCTCTAGGGATCCTGCAACATCCTTAGGTTCATACATGAGTGAAAGCACGATACGGTGCAAAATTGTGCACTCGACCTCACTAATGATGCCTCCTCGCTTTGTATTTGTGGATCTACGATACGGCACAAAAGTGGGCAAGTGACCTCAAGAACAATACCTCCTCGCTTCATATCAAGGGGTGCACGAAATGCCACAAATTGATATATGAAAAACTGAAAGTGGACCTCAACTCTAGCTAGGCTTGATAATTTGCCAAAAATTATAAATGTCTAATTACTTGTTTATATAGACCGATAACTATTTGCCACATGGAAAGCCATGTAGACAGCCATGTGGATGGCCCACACAAAACCCTAGCCAATAAAACAGTGCCGCGTGTTGCCTATCATGCAAGTATAAAATATCAATGCCAGCTTATGTGGCTCACTTTTCGTATCCACGATGTGAATACACAGCAACGTTGAGTTCAACGATTGTCGCATTGCCCTGTATCAGTCATCCACAAATACAGCACGAATAGGTGATTTTTGAGCCTGCGCTTCACTGCATTCACACCGTATCGGTCATCCACAAATACGGTGCGAGTAGGTTAATTTGGAACATCCATATCACTCCTTTCACGCTGTATCGGTCATCCATAAATAAGATGTGAGTAGCTCGATTTCAAACCCACTCTTCACTCCTATTGCACCATATCAATCATCTACAAATATGATGTGAGTAGCTTGATTTCAAACCCGTGCTTCACTCCTATCGTGCCGTATCAGTCATCTACAAATATGACGCGAGTAGCTTGATTTCAAACCTGCACTTCACTCCTATCGTGCCATATCGATCATCTGCAAATACGGTGTGAGTAGCTTGATTTTGAACCCACACTTCACTCCTATTGTGCCATATCGGTCACCTGTAAATATGGCATGAGTAGCTTGATTTCAGACCCGCGCTTCACTCCTTTCGTGATGTATCGATCATCTGCAAATACGGCGTTAGTAGCTTGATTTCGAACCTGCGCTTCACTCCTTTCACGTCGTATTTGTTGTTTTTGTTTGGGGTTTAAGGTTTCTTATTTATGGTTTTGACATGTTCTAACTTGTCTCATTTTCCAACATGTCATGGCTAGGACAAAGCAGACTACAAGGAAGGTATATATAGATAGCAAAGAGAGTGAGGAAGAGACAAGGTCATCAGCTCCTCAATCTTTCCCTCCTAAGATCCCTCCTACCCCTAGTTGCCCTTAGTCTCCTGCCATGGAATCTAAGAAATCTAGTGCATAGACAGTGTCTTCTCTTGCCCATAGTAAGCTTCATCATGTACAGTCCTCCCCTACAACTCCCAAGTTTCCAACCTCCCTTAGAGCCCTTATTTAAAAAATAGAGTAACCTGGACCCTCTTATGCCCATGAATAAGAAGACCCTTCCAAGTCCAAGAGAAAGAGAAAGTCTAGATTTTATTATATTCAAAAATGTTTTCGTGAGATAAGGAAGGCACAAAGAGCTACGCAACATGTGATTACAAAGACATCATTTATCAGAGTTGTCAAAGATATTTCTTATAGATTATCAATGGTGTCCACTAAAGTTGGCATGCAAAAAAAATGGCAGCTTGCAGAGCCATTCTTTTCCTTTAGGAGGCTGGTGAAGACTTCGTTATTGATTTTATAAACAATGCTTACATTGCTGCTGCCCACGCTCATAGAGTGACTTTGATGAACAAAGACTTTAGTATGGTAGGTAGAATCGACAAGGCATTGAGGCCCTTACTCACTATTGATAAATAAAGCATTTGAGATCCTTAACGTTCCTCCAAAATTGTCTAGGAGAGCAAAAGGCTAGTGATTGAGGAGGTGACACATTTATACCCTACAAAGACCACCCCCGAACAAGTGTCTGCCCAACAAGAATGACCATATGAGATTATAGAGTCTAAGGATGAAGGTTGCAAGAGGAAAATCAATGTCATTGGTCCTATCAATCTGAAGAGGATGGGGGAGGTATACGGGCAAATGGTTGTGAATGGCCAGTGATTGAGTAGGTGACACATTTATACCCTACAAAGACCACCCCCAAACAAGTGTCTGCCCACCAAGAATGACCACATGAGATTATAGAGTCAAAGGATGAAGTTTGCAAGAGGAAAATCAATGTCATTGGTCCTATCAATCTGAAGAGGATGGGGGAGGTATACAGGCAAATGGTTGTGAATGTCTCTTGCACTTCTTTAGAAAAAGACTATCTTAGTATTTTCCCTAAGGACCAATCCATGCTTGTTAAGAAAGATATTAAATGTTCAGATTCTGTAGTCTTGTGTTACATAAGGTAAGGCTTTTTGACTCAAAATGTTTTTTAATGGAATGATAATGTTTCTCATTGCAACTGACATTCCTTTGTTTTTGCTATTGGTTTTAGGATGTTGATTGCTTCTCTCAGCCAAGAAATCTCTAAAACTATATCTATCGTTGATTCACTGTTATCAGTGGAATTGCTTTCAAGATCTCATTCAGGCATAGAATTATTTTTCAGAACGTTTGATCCAATCACAAAAAACTACCATATTTTTTTTTCCTTACATCGAAAGGTATGCAATTTTGCAAAGGGCTTAATGTATACTTCTTTATAGTATGCATTTCTTGCTAACATTTTACTTTGCAGAGGACATTGGAGCTTAATATATATTGATTTTCTCACTAGAGAAATTATCCTTATGAACTCTCTCAGTGGTATCCACGGTCAAGAAAAAATGTGCGTTGAATACAATAATCCTCACTTTTTGATTTATTTTTTATTTTATTTGATTGTCTTTTTTTAGTAACATGTTTCCATTTACAATGCTGGCAGGTTGGTGGTTACCTTTTTGGACACCACATATGAGGATCTTGCTGATCCTCCAAAACCATATAGCATTCTCTTACAAGCTTGCAAAATGATGTGCATTCTTGTGGATGGAAAGTGATTTCAAATGTTTTTAGGACAATAGATTCAGAGATTCTCAAGATAGATGGAGTGAATGTAAGTATCTTTCACATTCTTTTTTGAGAAACATGTCTTTCAGTTTTCACAACTATTGCTACATTATCATGAAATTTTATAATCATTCCATTTCTTTGTTTTAACTCCATACAAGTACAAACTATCATTGCCCTAACAACTTCTGACCTTTTAAGATACATGTTGGGTACAATTTCAAACTTATCACAATTTTACTTGTAGTGCCAAGATTACCCCGATTCGTACACATGGTGGATAAGAGAGAGATATATTGAGTTAATTTTGGATAGGGAAATCACACCAGTCGATCCTGGCTCTCCTCCACTTAAATCATTAACTAAGAGTAAGAGTAAGGCAAAAGGCAAGTCATCTGGAAAGAAAAGTAAGGTAAGCTCCAAAAAGACACAAATGCCAACACTTTCTCATACATCTCCTCATAAGCCCCTTGAAGAGAAGAGGCCCCCTGTCCAAGTCAAATTCTTCAACCAACAAAAGAAAAAATCCATTGTAAGGAGATTAGATATCTTTTCAGAAAGTGATGAAGAAGTTACAAAGCTGAAAGAAGACAAGTAGATGCAAATGAAGCAAGATCCTTGTATATCTACACTTCAACTTTGTAACTCTTCTGTAATATTCCCACCCGTGAATATTGACTTCCCGCACACTGCGTAAACCTTGTGCAAAGGTTATCCCACATATTGGATTTACCGGCAGTATAATGTGTAACCTGCACGTGAGAAATCGAGACCATCCGCATTGGCAAAGCAAGCCGAGGGTTCAAAACCGAAATTCATGCGTAAACACCCTCTTGGGAGGGGCAAAATAGTTATTATTAAAGCAATTTTTTTTTTCCCCCCAGCCGATGCACGGCTGGAGAAGAGGGAGTGTGGGGGGATGGGACATGGAAGAGTCGTGGGCTACATGGGAGGGGGGGAAACCCATGCAAGAGGCCACGTGGTGGAGCCCTTCTCTCCCCCCCTTGCCTATATATACTCCCTCTAAGGAGAGAAGGGGGTAGGAGAGAAAACGGATGCTGCTGCCACGCCGTTGTTGGAGAAGGGAGGGAGATGAGGCTGCTGCCATCGCCGTGGGCCAGAGGCTGCAGGGGGGAGTCGCTATTCCGCTGGGGAGCCGCCGCCAGGTCACCGCCAACAGTCCGCCGCCACATCGCCAGCAATCCCCCCCCTCTTTATTTCGTCGCATTCACTCCAATCATTGGCCTTCACGTCTTCTGGATAGAACAGAAGTTTTTTTTTTTTTTTTTTAAGGCTTCTTTAAGAAGCTTCTAAGGTTAAGGCCATAAGCCTTGGTCCTATGCGGGCTTCTCAGTCTTAAAACCGGGCCTTCCATAAACCCAAAAACCCGTGAGGCCGGTACTCTCAAGGATCCGCACTTTGGAAGGGATCTCCGGCGTACAATTTTGAAGTGCTCGCAACAGTTGGAGAAGACTCACCGAACGAGTAAGGTAAAGGCAAACCGGAAGTCCGTAAGCACGCTAACGATGGCTCCCAAGAAGACGCAAGGCGCACCTGCGGGAGGTTCTTCCCCGGACTTACATGTGGATATCACCGCGGATCCACAAATCCAGGTTCCATAAATATATTTCCACATGAAGAGATGTTTTAAATACGCTTAACTCCATAGGGAAATTCATTCTACGTTATCACTAATTCATGGGTAGTGATAATAGTACATTCGATAAATAATAGATAAAGGATCCGTGCATATCATGCATCTACAAAGTTATGAATGAATAGCACTTATTCTCCTTGTGAACTTAGTTGCAACTGTCTCGTCATGCATCTTCAAAGTGGAAGCCACATATGGCCTAGGATTATTGTTAAAGTGCATTGGTCATGTAGGAAAGGAGTATTTTGCATTTAGTCAATAACTCCCTTCGTTATGATTCGCGTGAGGGATTTATTAACTTCTATTTCACGGCATGATAGAGAACTCTGATCTTATAAATGGCATGGAGGATGATGCTTGCAAATAGATTAAATCGACTCTTGCCTTAGTATTGCATGAACTTCACTTACGATGTTGTTGTATCTAAGGGTCGCACTTTTACTTTCGCAAACTTCATTTCATCATGTAACATGTAGGAATGATTGCATGGCTTATAAAAGCATGAAATGCAAATACTTAGACACAAGGTTGTAGGTGTTGTCCCTTGACCTAAATCCTAGTAAGCCCTATGTAGATTACTCTTCAAATTATCTTGCCTTTTGACTTTAATTAAAAGGAAGGGATAGGGCTATTGCGGATCTTATGGTATGTGAAAGTAATGAATTACAGGTTTACATGTATTGTAACATTTTGCAACTATTTTCCTACTTTAGATAAAGTATATCATCTCTAGGAAAGAATTGTCCTTGTTAAAGACAAGTAGGTCAATTTACCCAAGTCATGTGTAGTATCACGACTGCTAGGGTTTCGTATAGGCATAGCTAGCCGATTCAATAAAAACCTCAAGTACTAGTTAGGGCTTGGCACGTTAGAGATGTAGCCAAGTAACGTACTTGGACACCAAGTCGAAGTCCTCAAACCCAAAGGTCCTACCCACCTTTCCGGAAAATTGACCCAATGGGACGCGCAAGCAAATAATGATCTAGGGTTTCTACCCTAAGGATCATTCGACCTAGTGCTAGAACTTGGTTTGAGTTGGAATCCCTAGGACCGAACGTTGTCGGTCTAGTGCAATTAGGATTGGGGTGAGTGAGAAGACGCCCTAAACTCTACTTCGAGTCTAATCATAATTCTTGACCAGAAAACACCATTCAAAAGTGAAATGATCTCTTGGAATGGAGGCGACACTTGTGCAACAAGTTGCAACGTCGCATAGCCTTGTGGTTTGATCACAAGAAAGTTTTGCCATTCCTTGGAATGAGGTTGGCAGGTTCTTGCGCAAGTTTAACTTGCAAGGGGATGGATAGCCATCCTGTTACATCGCCCTCATTAGGGAAAATTTGCCAAGTTAAGGGAAGTTAGGTATTTGCTCGGACGCAAATGATTAATCAATAAATTAAAGCGACATGGCCGCCGGGATTTACTATTAATAAAACCTAAGGTATTGGTTAAGTTGGGTTAACAGGGTATGACCCTAACCCAAGGACGATAGGAATCTTGCCAAGTTGCAATTGATTCCGGATCGAATGCGGGATGCATTCGGAGAGAAGGAGTCACTCCTTAACAGTTTGCCAAATAAACGACCACTGGAATTGATTGTGCTTGTAACAGTTTTAAAAAAAACACTGTTTGCATTGTTTGCTCAAGGAACTAAAGGATGAAAAGATATATAAATGCTTCAGGTTGAAGGCCTGAAGGGAGGGGCAGCTTCAGTTACCCCCGACTGCCTGCCTGACCCTAACCAAGGGGGTTGTTGACCGTGCCGGGAACGTGGACCGAACCCGCCGCGAGAGGTCTTTCCGTTGAGCTCTACTTGGAGCAGGAGGACGCCTGGGTGCCAGGGGGGGCTCTGGCCGTAAATCCCTCGCCTTCCGGGTCCTGCACAAGAGACTAACGTGACTCGGGAATGGATCTCGAGGCCCGCATACTAGTCTACGGGCAGAAGCTTGGAATAGTGATCCCTAGCGGATTACTGGATAAGCCTTCGGGCGGATTATAGACAAGCCTACGGGCGGAACTCCTTGTATTTCAAAGATAAATGATGTTATGATAATAAAGAAGTTGTTTGATATTGTTTTTCTATGTCACGTGATAAGATTACGTGAAGGAACCAGTGCTTAACGGGATTAATCAAGGGAGCTGTTTGTTATATGTCAAATTAATGTGTTAGGTAATTACATAACTAAAACAAACCGAGGAAAGTGCGGAGGATGGACCATGGGTCCGTCCTATGGATGGGTGGTCCCGGTTAGCCGGGAACTTTTCTCAAAAATCTTGAAAACAACAAGATGATCATCATCATCAAAACAAATAACGAGAACGATGACCTAGAGGTACATCTTATCCGATTTACACTGTTTTAGGGGAACGGAATGGGACTATGCCTTATGGCAGAGAGGTTGAGCCTTGCATCCCTCTCGTTTTCCATTCTCCTTGAACCAAGTGCAGCGTAAACCCACTTCGGACCTGGCGTTTCTGCGTAAAGTAGTTCGCTTGGGTCTGACGCTAGTTGCTGTTAGCTAATGACCAAACAAGAAAACCCTAATTCCGGTCGATCCTAAGTGGGAAACGGCCAGGATACTTCCGCTATGTGGCAGACGCGGGAAGACCTAGATTGCAAAACCCGTAACATTCCATGGGAGTGCCGGGCGGAGTCTTCTAGACATCCTTTCCGATGGACTGCTAAGACGGTCCTAGATGATTCTAGTGGACACGTTACAGTTGGTATCAGAGCCGACCAACAACGGAATTGTTTTTATGAGATCTCAATAAAATGAAGTAAAGAAATTGTTGCTGTCCAAACATTTCCTCATCTACAATACTGTCTTGCAGAACTATGAAGCGTGGAACAAGTTTTTGGTGTTCCGGATCATGTTTATGACTGCAATGCATTCTCCGCATTATAGGCAGAGAGTTGAAATGATGAACATCCTGGAACAGATTTATAATCCATCACCTTTATATATAGAACGAAGATGGACTGGGTCTTCAAGAATCTACTACATAGCTGCCCACCGGTTTGCTTATCTACAAACCAACCTAAAGAGGATCAAGTGGTTGGAAGATTTGAAAGTCGTGAAGCTGTTCATTTTTGTGGAAGCTCACGTAAATTCGACTTTGCATATTCAAGGTCGGAGGGTTGAATTGAACTCATATGTATATGAGGAAGTAACCCGTGTAATCCCAGCTGACAGGATTAAGGTGTTGGGCTGCCATGGGAAGTATGGATTCCAGCGGAAAGGATATCCTGAACTTCCGATGAATTATCGATTCCTAAAGATCCATGACCCAAAACCCTACTATTACACAGTTCCTGTAGACAAATCCAATACAATGTTGTTCTCCCCAAACTAAATGTAATGGTTGGATTATCATCACACGAGATGTTGTATAAGGCTACGTCCATGTAAATATAAATAAGGACTTCTTTTATTTATATCCGATTGTGCATCAGGGTTGTTACGAAAAGCTAAGTAGCTTTATGATTTACGAGATAGCTGAACTAAAGATAAGCTAATGTCAACTATCATATAATAACATTAAGAAAACTTTTACCCAGGCACAACCCCAGGTACAGGTTCCAAATTCGCCCCCTACATCAAGTACTGCTGTGATCCAGGAGAAGAAGTTCCTCCTCAAGCAGATAAAGCCACCCGAGTTTGACGGGAAAGGCAGATTCGTCCAGTCTGATGCTGAAATTTGGATTGAATCTATGGAGGATTACTTTGAAGCAGCTGGTACTACTCCTACCAATCAGGCCATGCTCGCCAAATTAAAACTCACCGGTGAAGCTAGACTATGGTGGAAACAATGGTGCAGGGATCAAGGGACTTCAGAGGGGTCCGTTACCTGGGAGAAGTTAAAGCAAGCCGTGCAGGGGAGATATTTGCCACCTGCATATTGTACACAGAAAATGAATGAGTTCTATGAGCTAAAACAGTTAGGACTCACCCTTGACGCATACTACTCTAAATTTGTCTCACTTTTAAAGTATGCGCCACAAATGGACACGACGCAGCAAATGTCCAAATTTTGCGCGGTGTCGTGATGCTGCGCATCTGAGCCGTGAACACCTCCATTTTTGTTGTGCATTTGTGTTAATTTCTGCGTGTGATTCATTGTTTGTGTGGTGCATTTTAATAAACTACATCCAATGTATATATTCCCTTAAATGTATTGCACACTGATCATGTTCTGGAGTTACTATCTGAAGTTGAGAAGACTGGCCTCAAACCACTTCAACCATGATTTGACAGTGCCATGAAGATGTATTAGCAATTGAAGTGCTAAAAAGAAATGGAGTCTTTGTTTGACAAGGCAAAAGCTGCGAATGTGTGGCCTGTCTTAAAGAAGGGACAAGAAGTTCAAAAGACAAAGCTGAAACTTGTAATGGAGCACCGAGAGAAATTACCAGGCTTATTATTAGGTGGTTGACGCCACGCACTCTTGCCTATTGGTACATGTATGGGGGCCATAAATGTGATAGGACAGGTGGTATTGTTAGGAAGGACATCAAGTTCGCTTTTAAGGCAAATCAGCATCTAAGAATGGGGAGGTCACGAATGGAGAGGGAGAAATGCTAAAGGGAGAAAAGGAGACTAATTGGGGAAAAGAGTATTCGAATGGCAAAAGGGAGGGAAAAAGACGGATTGTCATGCGCTTGAATGGGAGGAAAGGTTCCTTTTTTTTCGCTTCTGTGGCGAAAGGAGGGGGGAGTAATGCTAATTGGAGGGAGGAAGAATTCGAAATGACGGGGGGAGAAGGGCACAAGAAAAGAGGACAGAGAGACAGACAGGGAGAGAGAGAGAGGCTATGGCGGGCGTCTTCTTCCCTCGTCTTTCCAGGGTTTGTTTTTGGCATCAGGCCTTCTAGGAAGCACGCGAGGGTGTCTGCGAAGGCATTTTCAGCACTGAAGAGACATTTCTGAGAGTTCTTATTTCAGTCAATAAGTATTAGCCAGTTTCCAGCAGTTTGCAATACATATGCATGGTATAGTAGGGTTAAGACGTCATCAATAAGGGCCTAGTTGCCAGGAACTTCCCCAGAGACGTATTGCTGTAAGCTACAGGCTCATCAACTCATGGAGATCACAACCTCAATGGTTCTTTGTTCGAATTCTGCAACACCAAGATCTTCTCACACTACATGCTTGATTTCAGAGATAGAGTACAACAGTAGAATCCCTACATCTAATCATGCAATTCCCAAACCTGTTGTTGGTGGACTGTCGGCATTGTTAACAGGATTAAACACCAGACATTGCAGCCCATGTACAAGTGAGCCCCAGATATAGCTTCTGTGGCGAAAGGAGGGGAGGGAGAGACTGCTGCGTGGTTGGAGGTAGCATCCATGGAAGACAGGCAATCTGGATGACATCTTGGAATCTGGCGCAATCCCAGGGATTGCATCAATGGCAGCTGAAAACAATGGCATCCTATTGGATATGAAAGGTCCAGTCTCTCGTCAAGGCCATAGACATCAAAGGAATGCGAAATTTGTCTTGCGAGGGGAAAGGCTCGTCTTGTGTGAGAATTAAGGAACGTGAAGCCTGGCTCGCATGGAAAGTTTGAGGATTGACCCATATCAACAGGGATGCGGATGGTTATTATTGGCTAACTGGCCGAGTGGATGATGTCATTAATGTGAGTGTACATTGTATTGGGACTGCGGAAGTTGAATCAGCTCTTGTATCTCATCCAGACTGCTCTGAAGCAGCAGTTGTGGGAGTTGAACATGAGGTCAAAGGACAGGCCATCTATGCCTTCGTGACTTTAAGAGAGGGCATTCGTTTCAGTGAGCAACTCCGTTCAAGTCTCAAGCATGCAGTGCGCACACAGATAGGAGGATTTGCAGCACCTGACAAGATTCACTGGACACCATCTCTTCCAAAGACAAGAAGTGGAAAAATTATGCGAAGAATACTCCGCAAGATTGCCTCAAAACAACTTGACGAGCTCGGTGATATCAGCACTTTGGCTGAACCTGGAGTCGTTCAGGAACTTATTGAGCTCACTGATGTGTGAAAAACTGAAACCTGGATGCAGTATTTTGGGGGTTTACAGATCAAATTTAAATTCCTCAGGAGCAGTTCAGACCACTATCCCAGGGGAGGCATACGGTATCAAACACGACTGCATAGATAAGACCCTGACCTCTCAATAGCATGTGTCGGCTTACTGCTTGATGTTCTGTTTGAGGACATGACAACAGTATCCTGACCTCTCATGGAATGTTTCAGGTCAATGATTGATGTCTCTTGGACAATAACCTGTCATGGTATGTGTCAGATCAATGTTTAAAGTATCAGTTTAAGCCAACGAATGTGATGCTGAAAGCATCGAGATGAACAACAATGACTCAGCTGTAATCACAGTGGGGTCCATAAAGCTGCACTTTATACACACACCTGGGCTTACCTGGGAAGCATCGTCAAAAATGCTGTCGTTATAGTGCTTGCCTACTTCAATGTCTCACAAAGGCAAGCTACAAAGGATGCTGGAGTCATCTCTGGTCTGAATGTCATGTGGATCATTAACGAGTCTACTGCTGCTGGCTCAGTCTTAGGCAGCACAGAAGATATTGTCGCAACGGTGAAAGAAATCACAAACAAGAAGCTCGCATACGGATCACTTGATTATGTTGGAGAGAGAGAAAGTCTGTGTGTGTGAATCTCTGTCGTCACTGGTTGCCTTGGCTGATACCCTAAGTTCTACACCCTCACAGAGGTCTCTGAGCATAGCAACTCTAAGAACTGCTGGCTTATCATATTTGGCAAGGTATCTAAAGTGATTTGATTTGTCGATAAACCTCCAGAATGGCTGAATTAAGCTTCAGTTAACCATGAAGAGCCATTGACATACTGGGAGGTGGGAAATTCCCATGTCTTTTGGAGGCAGTGAAGAGCAAGTGACATATTCAGAGCTAATATCCACAGGATGGAGTTCTGAGTCATCACCAACATCTTCAACTTCATAGCTATTGTTACACCTGAACCCCTCCTTAAGGTTCTATCAACACCGGAAATTCGATATACAACCTTGTCTAGCTTCAGCTCTGAGTGGAAACAATACCATCGTGTGAAGACGGACAAGTAGAGGAAGTAGCTTGAAGGGATTTCAGATCGACACAGATGTAGATTCTCCCGGAGGCAGATATTCACTGGGACTTCTTGAGACATTTCCTCATAGTTTTAGTTTGTTAAATATCACAGCTGAACTGATAAACAGTACAGATAGTCTTGGAAGCTACTCTGAATCACCTTTTCTGGGTGCTGATTCAGATATGTTCATTCAGTCTGCAGATGATAAAAAGATGCATGATCAGATAACAGTTCCAGCAGACTATGTTGACTTTGAGGATGTCAAGTGACGGAGGAGCAAAGTGGAGTATGAGCTAGATAAGAAAACAGGGCTCAACAAGGTTGATTGAATGGTGTATTCATCAGTGGATGTTTCCTTCAAACAAGAAAAATTGGTCTTATGCCAATGATAAAACAGGATGAGAAAGATGACATATTCATAGCTGTTTGTTCTGATGATTCTAAGTTTTTACATTACAAAGACAACTGAATCCTTCCTCCACACAGATTTGCTGAATTCTGAATACAAGCCTATATGCTAAAGACATAACTGTCTTCAAAAACCTGAATGTAAACAGTTTATGAGATACTTCGGTTTATCCTGAACATGAATTTCTTGTAACTCATTTGACAAGCAATATATGATCTTTGACATCCAACATTTGAGTTCTTCTTGTTAGTCTCATTTCTTGCTGTACCTTGAACCCCGTGTTCTGCAGCCCTCGCACGATCTCTTTGACATTTCTGGTGAACCCGACGTGAAAGTGCTGCGTCATCAGCAAGATGGGAGACTCGCAAGAAGAGATGACAGATGATAATGTCATGAAGAACCTGTTTCAGTCATTCACCATGTATATGCAGCAGCAAGCTCATGCAAAACGTGACAGTGATGCCATGGATGCTTTGAAAGCTGTCCAACAGGAGATGAAGCAGTTTAATGGCCAGCAAGTGTCAACTTATCTGCATTTGTATGAAGAAAAGATGAAGTTTTTTGGAGTTTCCCAAGATGTTTGGAGCCGCTACTTCTTGCGGATCGTGGTCCGCGCTCTTGAAGGTCGAATTGCAAAAATTCAAGAGGCACATGCAGGTTGGGCTGAATTTAAAAAGGCATTAAAAGATGAATATTTCCTGGAGGATACAGGTCTTATGAATCGCAGGAATTTTTTAGCATGGGTTTCTATGCCTAATAAGGGACTTTCTGTTACCGCTCTTCTGCGAGAATTTGAAAGCCGTTATGATCAATTGGATGGGACTGAACAGCAAGCTTTGGAGATGCAGAAAGTGGAGTTATTTTTGCAAGCTGCAGATGCTGATTTGCAGGAAAAGTTGGATGATCTTTTGGAAGATCAAGCTACTGATTCAGGTTTAAAGACTGAGTGGAGACATGTCATTGATGCTGTGAATGCTCTTGTCAAGAAGCAGCGTAGGAGAGTCAGATTGCATCGAAATACAGGATTAGTTCCTGAAAAATCCTTGGAGACTTCTTCTTCTACCCCTGCTGCTACTTCTTTGCCTAAGCCTACTCCTCCTGTTATGAATCCACCAGTTCCTGCTGCTCCAGTGCCCTTATCTGTAGATGATGTTATTAAAGGCTTGGCGGATTTGACAATTGAAGCAGTCAAAGCTGAAGTTGGTAAGTTAAAGGAGCAACTTATGACAGTACCTGCTGTAGCACCTGCTCCAGTGACTGCTTTTCCAGCTGGTCAAAGAAAAGGGCGACGATGTATTTGGTGTGATAGCACAGAGCACCAACACTGCAGAGATTGTGATGCTTTTCAGGAAGCACGTAGGAAGAATGTAGTGTTCTGGGGACAAGATGGGAAGATATGGCTGACAGAGACTGGCGCTCCTCTTGACACGAACTTTGGTAAGGGAGGTATGAAGAAGCTTGTTGATGATATGGCTGCGCGATCAGCTTATGTGAGTGTTAGAGGAGATGCTTCAGCTTTTGGAGTTCAGCTTGAGCAGAAATCTGATGGAGACTCTGCCTTATGGTCTTCTGCCTTGGAGATAGCGAGAAGAGGGAAAGTTCAAACTTCTACTATGACTTGTGTGGGCTCTAGCATCCGAGGAGAAACAGGATGGGATTCTCCTGTTGACAGGTACATTGGACATAAGGAGAAAGAGTTGAAGAATGCAGGTATTTTGCAAGCAGAAGAGCATGTGGATGGATTGTATGAAGGGATGTCTTATGCAGATACATTGTTTGAGATGAGTGCAATGCTGAAAACTGATGTATGCAAGGGTTCAAAGATCATACCTGTGCAAACCTTGGATATGTTTCAGGAAATTTCTGGTTTTATGCTGCAAACAGAGTTAGAGGCTGAGAAAACTCAGCAAACTGAATTTATGGCTGATCTTAATCAGCTAATAGAATTGCAGAGGGCTGAATCCATTCAGCCAACAGAGTTGAATGCAGAAAAATTTCTGCATACAGAGTTTCAGGACGCATCTATGCAGTCCATAGAGCCGAGGGCTGAATTCATTCAGCCAACAGAGTTGAATGCAGAAAAATTTCTGCATACAGAGTTTCAGGCTACACCCATGCAGTCCATAGAGCTAAAGGCTGAAAATTTTCAGCCAACAGAGTTGAAAGATGCTGAAAATTTGCAGAAATTGCAGCAAAGAAAAGAGTGCTTGAATGATGCCAAGGTTGACACAAAATATAAAACAGTTGATAAGAAGGTTAAGCCGGTTGCACGCCCGCTTCCTTCTGATAGTGATGAACAAATTGAAAAAGCTATGAAACAGCCTATGTTGAGGGATCCTGCAAATATTGGACATAAGTTTTCAGGGCTGAAATCTGTCTTTGCTGTTAATGAAGTCATCATAGTTGGGCATATGGTTGGATATTATGGCAGAAAGCCTTCTTCTGCAAAGGTGGATGCCATAAACAGGATTGCAGAGTATTGCTCGACTACTTCAGAGGTGCGAAGATTTGTGGGAGCTTGTGTATTTTACATGATTTGGATTCCTCATTTTGCTCATATTGCAGATGTTCTCTATCAGCTGTTTCGAAAGAGGCAGAAATTTTATAGGGATGATGAAGCTGATGGAGAAACAGGTTTACTAGAATCAGAAGATGGACTTGACCTATTTGTGGAGTTGAATGATCCTGGATAGTTGGCACATCCGGAGGATGCACAGGTTTAGAGGGGGTGGATGTCGTGATGCTGCGCATCTGAGCCGTGAACACCTCCATTTTTGTTGTGCATTTGTGTTAATTTCTGCGTGTGATTCATTGTTTGTGTGGTGCATTTTAATAAACTACATCCAATGTATATATTCCCTTAAATGTATTGCACACTGATCATGTTCTGGAGTTACTATCTGAAGTTGAGAAGACTGGCCTCAAACCACTTCAACCATGATTTGACAGTGCCATGAAGATGTATTAGCAATTGAAGTGCTAAAAAGAAATGGAGTCTTTGTTTGACAAGGCAAAAGCTGCGAATGTGTGGCCTGTCTTAAAGAAGGGACAAGAAGTTCAAAAGACAAAGCTGAAACTTGTAATGGAGCACCGAGAGAAATTACCAGGCTTATTATTAGGTGGTTGACGCCACGCACTCTTGCCTATTGGTACATGTATGGGGGCCATAAATGTGATAGGACAGGTGGTATTGTTAGGAAGGACATCAAGTTCGCTTTTAAGGCAAATCAGCATCTAAGAATGGGGAGGTCACGAATGGAGAGGGAGAAATGCTAAAGGGAGAAAAGGAGACTAATTGGGGAAAAGAGTATTCGAATGGCAAAAGGGAGGGAAAAAGACGGATTGTCATGCGCTTGAATGGGAGGAAAGGTTCCTTTTTTTTCGCTTCTGTGGCGAAAGGAGGGGGGAGTAATGCTAATTGGAGGGAGGAAGAATTCGAAATGATGGGGGGAGAAGGGCACAAGAAAAGAGGACAGAGAGACAGACAGGGAGAGAGAGAGAGGCTATGGCGGGCGTCTTCTTCCCTCGTCTTTCCAGGGTTTGTTTTTGGCATCAGGCCTTCTAGGAAGCACGCGAGGGTGTCTGCGAAGGCATTTTCAGCACTGAAGAGACATTTCTGAGAGTTCTTATTTCAGTCAATAAGTATTAGCCAGTTTCCAGCAGTTTGCAATACATATGCATGGTATAGTAGGGTTAAGACGTCATCAATAAGGGCCTAGTTGCCAGGAACTTCCCCAGAGACGTATTGCTGTAAGCTACAGGCTCATCAACTCATGGAGATCACAACCTCAATGGTTCTTTGTTCGAATTCTGCAACACCAAGATCTTCTCACACTACATGCTTGATTTCAGAGATAGAGTACAACAGTAGAATCCCTACATCTAATCATGCAATTCCCAAACCTGTTGTTGGTGGACTGTCGGCATTGTTAACAGGATTAAACACCAGACATTGCAGCCCATGTACAAGTGAGCCCCAGATATAGCTTCTGTGGCGAAAGGAGGGGAGGGAGAGACTGCTGCGTGGTTGGAGGTAGCATCCATGGAAGACAGGCAATCTGGATGACATCTTGGAATCTGGCGCAATCCCAGGGATTGCATCAATGGCAGCTGAAAACAATGGCATCCTATTGGATATGAAAGGTCCAGTCTCTCGTCAAGGCCATAGACATCAAAGGAATGCGAAATTTGTCTTGCGAGGGGAAAGGCTCGTCTTGTGTGAGAATTAAGGAACGTGAAGCCTGGCTCGCATGGAAAGTTTGAGGATTGACCCATATCAACAGGGATGCGGATGGTTATTATTGGCTAACTGGCCGAGTGGATGATGTCATTAATGTGAGTGTACATTGTATTGGGACTGCGGAAGTTGAATCAGCTCTTGTATCTCATCCAGACTGCTCTGAAGCAGCAGTTGTGGGAGTTGAACATGAGGTCAAAGGACAGGCCATCTATGCCTTCGTGACTTTAAGAGAGGGCATTCGTTTCAGTGAGCAACTCCGTTCAAGTCTCAAGCATGCAGTGCGCACACAGATAGGAGGATTTGCAGCACCTGACAAGATTCACTGGACACCATCTCTTCCAAAGACAAGAAGTGGAAAAATTATGCGAAGAATACTCCGCAAGATTGCCTCAAAACAACTTGACGAGCTCGGTGATATCAGCACTTTGGCTGAACCTGGAGTCGTTCAGGAACTTATTGAGCTCACTGATGTGTGAAAAACTGAAACCTGGATGCAGTATTTTGGGGGTTTACAGATCAAATTTAAATTCCTCAGGAGCAGTTCAGACCACTATCCCAGGGGAGGCATACGGTATCAAACACGACTGCATAGATAAGACCCTGACCTCTCAATAGCATGTGTCGGCTTACTGCTTGATGTTCTGTTTGAGGACATGACAACAGTATCCTGACCTCTCATGGAATGTTTCAGGTCAATGATTGATGTCTCTTGGACAATAACCTGTCATGGTATGTGTCAGATCAATGTTTAAAGTATCAGTTTAAGCCAACGAATGTGATGCTGAAAGCATCGAGATGAACAACAATGACTCAGCTGTAATCACAGTGGGGTCCATAAAGCTGCACTTTATACACACACCTGGGCTTACCTGGGAAGCATCGTCAAAAATGCTGTCGTTATAGTGCTTGCCTACTTCAATGTCTCACAAAGGCAAGCTACAAAGGATGCTGGAGTCATCTCTGGTCTGAATGTCATGTGGATCATTAACGAGTCTACTGCTGCTGGCTCAGTCTTAGGCAGCACAGAAGATATTGTCGCAACGGTGAAAGAAATCACAAACAAGAAGCTCGCATACGGATCACTTGATTATGTTGGAGAGAGAGAAAGTCTGTGTGTGTGAATCTCTGTCGTCACTGGTTGCCTTGGCTGATACCCTAAGTTCTACACCCTCACAGAGGTCTCTGAGCATAGCAACTCTAAGAACTGCTGGCTTATCATATTTGGCAAGGTATCTAAAGTGATTTGATTTGTCGATAAACCTCCAGAATGGCTGAATTAAGCTTCAGTTAACCATGAAGAGCCATTGACATACTGGGAGGTGGGAAATTCCCATGTCTTTTGGAGGCAGTGAAGAGCAAGTGACATATTCAGAGCTAATATCCACAGGATGGAGTTCTGAGTCATCACCAACATCTTCAACTTCATAGCTATTGTTACACCTGAACCCCTCCTTAAGGTTCTATCAACACCGGAAATTCGATATACAACCTTGTCTAGCTTCAGCTCTGAGTGGAAACAATACCATCGTGTGAAGACGGACAAGTAGAGGAAGTAGCTTGAAGGGATTTCAGATCGACACAGATGTAGATTCTCCCGGAGGCAGATATTCACTGGGACTTCTTGAGACATTTCCTCATAGTTTTAGTTTGTTAAATATCACAGCTGAACTGATAAACAGTACAGATAGTCTTGGAAGCTACTCTGAATCACCTTTTCTGGGTGCTGATTCAGATATGTTCATTCAGTCTGCAGATGATAAAAAGATGCATGATCAGATAACAGTTCCAGCAGACTATGTTGACTTTGAGGATGTCAAGTGACGGAGGAGCAAAGTGGAGTATGAGCTAGATAAGAAAACAGGGCTCAACAAGGTTGATTGAATGGTGTATTCATCAGTGGATGTTTCCTTCAGGGCTCAACAAGGTTGATTGAATGGTGTATTCATCAGTGGATGTTTCCTTCAAACAAGAAAAATTGGTCTTATGCCAATGATAAAACAGGATGAGAAAGATGACATATTCATAGCTGTTTGTTCTGATGATTCTAAGTTTTTACATTACAAAGACAACTGAATCCTTCCTCCACACAGATTTGCTGAATTCTGAATACAAGCCTATATGCTAAAGACATAACTGTCTTCAAAAACCTGAATGTAAACAGTTTATGAGATACTTCGGTTTATCCTGAACATGAATTTCTTGTAACTCATTTGACAAGCAATATATGATCTTTGACATCCAACATTTGAGTTCTTCTTGTTAGTCTCATTTCTTGCTGTACCTTGAACCCCGTGTTCTGCAGCCCTCGCACGATCTCTTTGACAGCGGGCTTAAATCCACCTGTAAATACTCGTCTCGAATCTATGCGACCATCAGATCTTCAGGATGCACTCATTCGAGCGGCACCTATAATTCAGGAAGTGCAAGCTAAACCAAGGGGTATTAAGAATTGGTCTTATAGCGACCCGAACAGAGGAGCATTCAGACCCCAAGTTAAGAGAGTTCAAGGCCACAATCAGGGACAAAGGAAGAAAGCAAGGACAAATAACGTCAATAACTTTGTTCCTACTCACAATAATGGCCGAAACCTCCGATGTTTCCACTGCAACGAACTCGATCACTTCAAAAGGCAATGTCCCAAGCTCAGCGAGGGACACCGTCAAGGTGCAGGCCGCGGTCAAGAAGCCGCCACCCGTGGAAGAGGAAGAACTGCCTGCATTACCAATAGGCAAAGATGTGAAGCAGAAGAAGAGGAAGATCCGACTATGGAAGCGGAATTCGAAAGAGCGACAGTCCATGCCGCTTTACACAAGAAGGGGCCGAATCGCCAGTTCTCGGTGATTCAAACACCGTTGGACTATCAAGGTAAAGGTTTCAAAACCTTGATTGATTGTGGCAGTACACATTCCTTTATCTCACCAGCGTGTGCTAAAAGATTAGGAATAGCCTCAGTAGAACCTCCTACCCTACTTGTGGAATTGGCAAACGGTCGTGAGGTAACTTGTACCAGGCAAACTGTTAAGGAGGAGTTCTATCTGGGAGGAAAGAAAACCTCAGTCAAATTCAGAGTCATGAATTTAGGTATCCATGAGTGTCTACTCGGGATGGATTGGCTTAAGCCTAATGACGCTCACATCCACTATGGAAAGGGTCAAGTTTCCTTTCGAAACTCTGAAAGAGAGTTTGTTACAACTCAAGGTGAGGCAGGAGTGCCAAGAATCCAGTTAGCCAAAGTATCGCGGATCATAAAAGGGGTTAGAAAAGGATTACCTGTTTACCTGATCAAACTCAACAAATTAGATCAAAGGCAAGAGTCTCATGAGGGACCCTCTTGGCTAAAGGAATACGCTGACGTATTCCCTGAGGAATTAACTGAACTTCCACCTCCAAGAGAAGTTGATCATGAAATAAGGCTAATGCCTGGAGCTACGCCAATTGCAAAGAGACCTTATAGAATGTCCATACCAGAAGCTATTGAGTTGAAGGAACAACTCAAGCAACTGTTAGATCAGGGTTACATCCGGCCTAGCAACTCACCATGGGGAGCTCCAGTACTATTCCAGAAAAAGAAAGATGGGACACTTCGACTATGTATTGATTACCGTGGGCTGAATCAATCAACAGTCAAGAATAAGTATCCTATTCCTAGAATAGATGAGCTTCTTGATCGCCTTCAAGGTGCAAAGATCTTCTCCAAAATTGATCTCAGGTCAGGTTACTATCAAATCAGGATCAAGGATGAAGATATTCCAAAAACGGCCTTCAATACAAGATATGGGCACTTCGAATTCTTGGTTATGTCATTCGGGCTTACAAATGCACCTGCCACCTTCAATAGATTAATGCAGGATATTTTTAGACCATATCTTGATGATTTCGTGCTTGTCTTCTTCGATGACACTTTAGTTTATTCTAAACAGGAAGAAGATCATGAACCTCAACTTCGGATTGTCCTTGAAACAATGAGGTCTCATAAGCTGTATGCAAAAATGAAGAAGTGTGCATTCTTCAAACGTCAGATTGAATATCTAGGATTCATAGTATCATCAGAAGGAATATCAGTAGACCCAGCCAAAGTCAGTGATGTGCTTGAATGGCCAATACCAGTATCCGTCAAAGAAATACGTAGTTTTCTTGGCTTGACAGGATGGTATAGGGTTTTTATCAAAAACTATGCTTTGATTGCAGCACCTCTTACCGACTTACTAAAGAAGCAGACTTCTATTACATGGTCAACTCCCGAACAAAATAGCTTCGACCAATTGAAGCAATGTTTGGTATCAGCACCTATTCTAAAACTTCCTGACCTCAATAAGGAGTTCGAGGTAGTAATTGATGCCAGCATTCTTGCCTTGGGGTGTGTACTTATGCAGGAAGGTCATCCAGTAGCATATTCTTCAAGGAAATTGAAGAGTCATGAAAAGAATTATGCCACGCATGATCTGGAATTATTAGCTGTCATCCATGCTCTAAAGCTTTGGAGACACTACCTGTTGGGTAACAAGTTTACTCTAGTAACCGATCATAAGAGTCTCAAATGGATTTTTACCCAGAACGAGCTCAACATGAGGCAACGTCGATGGATTGAAGTATTGGAGGAGTATGATTTTGAAATCAAGTATCGACCAGGGAAAGAGAATGTAGTTGCCGATGCACTCAGTCGCAAGGCATTCCTAAATTCCCTAATCTTGCAGAATCCATCAACGGCCAGATCTCTGGCTACAAAGGTATCTATGCCAAGCAACCCTATACTCGAACTAGCTAGAGAGGAAGCATGCCATGATTTGGCCTACCAAACCATGATAAAAGAAATATCTACCAAGGAACAGAATCTGAAGTCACAAGCTAAGTATCAGGAATTTTCCATTGATAATGGACTTGTCTACTACAGAACAAGGCTATGTATACCAACAAGCCACTCACTTAAGTAGAAGATATTATGGGAAGCTCACGATTCCCCTTTCGCAGGACATCCTGGCTATGCAAAAACTCTTAATGCAGTTAGGAAGAGCTACCATTGGGAGAGGCTCAAAGGTGACGTTCTCAAATATGTCACTGAATGTTTGTCTTGCCAACGTATCAAGGCTGAACATGTCATGATGCCAGGAAAATTGCAACCACTTGACATTCCCCAAATGAAATGGGAATTCATCAGTATGGATTTTGTGGTGGGCTTACCCCAAGTCCAAGGAGGATACAACTCCATTATGGTTGTAGTTGACATGCTTACTAAGGTTGCACACCTGATTCCGGTAAAGACAAACTATAAAGCCTCCGACATTGCAAGAGTGTTTATCAAGGAGATATTCAAGCTACATGGGTTACCTAGAAGGATCATTAGCGATCGAGATTCTCTCTTCACTTCACACTTCTGGAGAGCTATCTTTGAAGCTATTGGAACTCAACTTTGTTTTAGCACTGCCTACCATCCCCAAACAGATGGACAAACAGAGCGAGTAAATCAAATCATTGAGGATATGCTTAGGGCATACTGCTGTCGGGAGCCGAAGAGGTGGATTCAGTACTTGCCGTTAGTAGAATTTGCCTACAATGCTTCTTACCAGCAGAGCATCCAAATGTCCCCTTTCCAAGCATTGTATGGTCATGATTGTCGAAGTCCCCTAAACTTTTCTGATCCAACCCTAAGAGTTGAAGCTTCAAGACAAATGTTGGAAGACATGGATGACCAAATAAGGTCAATAAGACAAGACATACAAGCAGCCAAAGATAGACAAAAGGCATATGCGGATTTGAAACGCCAAGAGAGGATCTTCGGAGAAGGAGACATGGTCTTCATTCGTGTACGCCCGAAAAGGAGTTCTCTATCTCTAGGAGAATGCAAGAAGCTAAGTCCAAGGTATTGTGGGCCGTATAAAATCCTCAAATGCCTGGGACCCAATGCTTATAAATTGCAACTTCCTGATAACCTAAAAGTTCACAATGTATTCCATATTAGTCTCTTAAAAAAATATGTGCCCAACCCTAATCATGTACTTGATGACCAACAAATTGTAATGCCTAGTCAAGGAGTCCTTGAACTAAGACCGGAAAAGATTTTAGATGTTAGGGAGAGACAGCTAAGATCTAGAACCTTGAAAGAATGCCTCGTCCAGTGGAAAGATTATCCCGAAGAGGATGCTACCTGGATGGATGAAAGCTCTCTCAATCTTCAATATCCCCAGTTTATCTCGAGATGAGGACATCTCGATTCTTCTAAGGGGGAGAGAATGTAATATTCCCACCCGTGAATATTGACTTCCCGCATACTGCGTAAACCTTGTGCAAAGGTTATCCCACATATTGGATTTACCGGCAGTATAATGTGTAACCTGCACGTGAGAAATCGAGACCATCCGCATTGGCAAAGCAAGCCGAGGGTTCAAAACCGAAATTCATGCGTAAACACCCTCTTGGGAGGGGCAAAATAGTTATTATTAAAGCAAAATTTTTTTTTTTCCCCAGCCGATGCACGGCTGGAGAAGAGGGAGTGTGGGGGGATGGGACATGGAAGAGTCGTGGGCTGCATGGGAGGGGGGGAAACCCATGCAAGAGGCCACGTGGTGGAGCCCTTCTCTCCCCCCCCTTGCCTATATATACTCCCTCTAAGGAGAGAAGGGGGTAGGAGAGAAAACGGATGCTGCTGCCACGCCGTTGTTGGAGAAGGGAGGGAGACGAGGCTGCTGCCATCGCCGTGGGCCAGAGGCTGCAGGGGGGAGTCGCTATTCCGCTGGGGAGCCCCCGCCAGGTCGCCGCCAACAGTCCGCCGCCACATCGCCAGCAATCCCCCCCCTCTTTATTTCGTCGCATTCACTCCAATCATTGGCCTTCACGTCTTCTGGATAGAACAGAAGTTTTTTTTTTTTTTTAAAGGCTTCTTTAAGAAGCTTCTAAGGTTAAGGCCATAAGCCTTGGTCCTATGCGGGCTTCTCAGTCTTAAAACCGGGCCTTCCATAAACCCAAAAACCCGTGAGGCCGGTACTCTCAAGGATCCGCACTTTGGAAGGGATCTCTGGCGTACAATTTTGAAGCGCTTGCAACAGTTGGAGAAGACTCACCGAACGAGTAAGGTAAAGGCAAACCGGAAGTCCGTAAGCATGCTAACGATGGCTCCCAAGAAGACGCAAGGCGCACCTGCGGGAGGTTCTTCCCCGGACTTACACGTGGATATCACCGCGGATCTACAAATCCAGGTTCCGTAAATATATTTCCACATGAAGAGATGTTTTAAATACGCTTAACTCCATAGGGAAATTCATTCTACGTTATCATTAATTCATGGGTAGTGATAATAGTACATTCGATAAATAATAGATAAAGGATCCGTGCATATCATGCATCTACAAAGTTATGAATGAATAGCACTTATTCTCCTTGTGAACTTAGTTGCAACTGTCTCGTCATGCATCTTCAAAGTGGAAGCCACATATGGCCTAGGATTATTGTTAAAGTGCATTGGTCATGTAGGAAAGGAGTATTTTGCATTTAGTCAATAACTCCCTTCGTTATGATTCGCGTGAGGGATTTATTAACTTCTGTTTCACGGCATGATAGAGAACTCCGATCTTATAAATGGCATGGAGGATGATGCTTGCAAATAGATTAAATCGACTCTTGCCTTAGTATTGCATGAACTTCACTTACGATGTTGTTGTATCTAAGGGTCGCACTTTTACTTTCGCAAACTTCATTTCATCATGTAACATGTAGGAATGATTGCATGGCTTATAAAAGCATGAAATGCAAATACTTAGACACAAGGTTGTAGGTGTTGTCCCTTGACCTAAATCCTAGTAAGCCCTATGTAGATTACTCTTCAAATTATCTTGCCTTTTGACTTTAATTAAAAGGAAGGGATAGGGCTATTGCGGATCTTATGGTATGTGAAAGTAATGAATTACAGGTTTACATGTATTGTAACATTTTGCAACTATTTTCCTACTTTAGATAAAGTATATCATCTCTAGGAAAGAATTGTCCTTGTTAAAGACAAGTAGGTCAATTTACCCAAGTCATGTGTAGTATCACGACTGCTAGGGTTTCGTATAGGCATAGCTAGCCGATTCAATAAAAACCTCAAGTACTAGTTAGGGCTTGGCACGTTAGAGATGTAGCCAAGTAACGTACTTGGACACCAAGTCGAAGTCCTCAAACCCAAAGGTCCTACCCACCTTTCCGGAAAATTGACCCAATGGGACGTGCAAGCAAATAATGATCTAGGGTTTCTACCCTAAGGATCATTCGACCTAGTGCTAGAACTTGGTTTGAGTTGGAATCCCTAGGACCGAACGTTGTCGGTCTAGTGCAATTAGGATTGGGGTGAGTGAGAAGACACCCTAAACCCTACTTCGAGTCTAATCATAATTCTTGACCAGAAAACACCATTCAAAAGTGAAATGATCTCTTGGAATGGAGGCGACACTTGTGCAACAAGTTGCAACGTCGCATAGCCTTGTGGTTTGATCACAAGAAAGTTTTGCCATTCCTTGGAATGAGGTTGGCAGGTTCTTGCGCAAGTTTAACTTGCAAGGGGATGGGTAGCCATCCTGTTACATCGCCCTCATTAGGGAAAATTTGCCAAGTTAAGGGAAGTTAGGTATTTGCTCGGACGCAAATGATTAATCAATAAATTAAAGCGACATGGCCACCGGGATTTACTATTAATAAAACCTAAGGTATTGGTTAAGTTGGGTTAACAGGGTATGACCCTAACCCAAGGACGATAGGAATCTTGCCAAGTTGTAATTGATTCCGGATCGAATGCGGGATGCATTCGGAGAGAAGGAGTCACTCCTTAACAGTTTGCCAAATAAACGACCACTGGAATTGATTGTGCTTGTAACAGTTTTAAAAAAAACACTGTTTGCATTGTTTGCTCAAGGAACTAAAGGATGAAAAGATATATAAATGCTTCAGGTTGAAGGCCTGAAGGGAGGGGCAGCTTCAGTTACCCCCGACTGCCTGCCTGACCCTAACCAAGGGGGTTGTTGACCGTGCCGGGAACGTGGACCGAACCCGCCGCGAGAGGTCTTTCCGTTGAGCTCTACTTGGAGCAGGAGGACGCCTGGGTGCCAGGGGGGGCTCTGGCCGTAAATCCCTCGCCTTCCGGGTCCTGCACAAGAGACTAACGTGACTCGGGAATGGATCTCGAGGCCCGCATACTAGTCTACGGGCAGAAGCTTGGAATAGTGATCCCTAGCGGATTACTGGATAAGCCTTCGGGCAGATTATAGACAAGCCTACAGGCGGAACTCCTTGTATTTCAAAGATAAATGATGTTATGATAATAAAGAAGTTGTTTGATATTGTTTTTCTATGTCACGTGATAAGATTACGTGAAGGAACCAGTGCTTAACGGGATTAATCAAGGGAGCTGTTTGTTATATGTCAAATTAATGTGTTAGGTAATTACATAACTAAAACAAACCGAGGAAAGTGCGGAGGATGGACCATGGGTCCGTCCTATGGATGGGTGGTCCCGGTTAGCCGGGAACTTTTCTCAAAAATCTTGAAAACAACAGGATGATCATCATCATCAAAACAAATAACGAGAACGATGACCTAGAGGTACATCTTATCCGATTTACGCTGTTTTAGGGGAACGGAATGGAACTATGCCTTATGGCAGAGAGGTTGAGCCTTGCATCCCTCTCGTTTCCCATTCTCCTTGAACCAAGTGCAGCGTGAACCCACTTCGGACCTGGCGTTTCTGCGTAAAGTAGTTCGCTTGGGTCTGACGCTAGTTGCTGTTAGCTAATGACCAAACAAGAAAACCCTAATTCCGATCGATCCTATGTGGGAAACGGCCAGGATACTTCCGCTACGTGGCAGACGCGGGAAGACCTAGATTGCAAAACCCGTAACATTCCATGGGAGTGCCGGGCGGAGTCTTCTAGACATCCTTTCCGATGGACTGCTAAGACGGTCCTAGATGATTCTAGTGGACACGTTACATCTTCATTCAATGAAAAGCTTTTTGTCAAATGTAAATGCCATCAATATTTTCATATTTATGGCTTGAAGCTTACAATTGTGGGAGGAAAGCAACTCATACAAGAGAAAGAGTATTCAGCTCTTTTCCCAACTATTTTACCGTTTACTTTGAACTTATATTCTGGGGATGTACAATCTAGCATCTCCAAGGTATCCTTTACATCTTTAAGATTCCAATCGGATAATTGCCTTCTTTTCTATAACTTGCACCTTAAGTTTGAAGGGCATGCAATCTGTATCAGAATCCAAGGGAATCCAAATTCCTAGTTTAAGTTTGTATCTCCTATAATCAAAAACCAAAGCAAGAGTTTGTGGTGCTATATTATAACATAGAGACAAGGATTGGGGGCATACAATACACCTCATGGTGTGGCCCTTATAGTCAACCTCTCTAGATTTCTATAGGTTTCTTATAATGTTATCTAGTTTTGCTTCTGCAAAATTTCTACTTAGCCAAGATACTTTTTTTCTTTGTATGTTTGCTATTTTGAAGTAGCCCACAAAGATATGTAAGGGGATAAACCATGACATGTGTATTCTTCTTGAGATCCTTCTAGCTCTCATGGACTTTTGAATATCTTGACATATTTTAAATTTAAAACTATGCATGGTTGCCTTATCAAGAACCTCCCAAATTAGAGATGAGAGACTTGGCAATGGCAATTCCTCGATATATCCATATGTACCATCTTTAGATGGAACCACATATTGTGAATAATATATAAAAATTCTTCTCTCACTAAAAGAATCAACGGTCTCATCAACATATATAATGTCTACAAAGACCTTGTGAATCGCATTGAAAGTTCCACTCAAACTCTCCACAGGTTGCCATTTAGTACTTGTTGATGGAAATATATCTACAACCAAGAATTCGATATTAATAATTGCTTAAATGAAAAAAACTATCACATATGTTATCAACTTAAGACTTACAATGTGTCTGCTAGCAAACATGCTCGTTAGGAGACAAGTGCATATCTTTGGCCATCTAAACATGTTGCACTTTGACTAACCACCCTTCAGGAGTATTTTTTAAAGCAATAATTTGCCCTTTCCAGTGATGTTTTATATCCTCTCTTTTTCTTCTTTTGACGTTGTGAGAGCCTTTGCAAGAGGGCAACATGGTCACCCAATCGTTTATGCAAAAGGCTTTGCGCTCCCAATTTCCATCTACTCCTTGGCTATAGATAAACAGTGCAAGAGTTATAAAATAAGACAGGTGCCTTTTGGATGCCATACTTAGATTGAATTCGCAGAGAAAATCGCTCACTGAGAAAGGAAAATGAGCAAAGAAAGAAGCTCACCGAGAAAAGACAAATGAACAAATAAGCAATACTAAAAAGACTAATGAAAATATATTGGGGGCACCAAAAGCTCTCAACTTTCAAAAAACTCGTTATTAACTTCACAATATCTTTATCATAACCAATTTTGTCAAATTTTATAAGTAAATAAGGACTTTGTGAGGACTACCAAAACCTATTAGAGTTTGGAGATTTTGGCTAAAAGAGAGGAGAGAATAATGAAGTGGACTCCACTATCTCCAAAAAGGAGGAGACAAGAATACCATATTCTTGCACACGTAGCAAACTCTCTTTGGACCTTTCCTTAATCTTGTGATTAACAAAAGTGCATTTTTTGAAGTGTTTTTTGTCCTAATGTTGCCAAGATAAAGGGGTAAATAGAAGCTTCCCAAACTTGGGAGGAGATCAAAGAATCTATGAAAGGACACTATCTTCCCCCATCTTTTAAAATCAATCAAGATTAATGAATTCTACAACTTACGACAATTCAGCCTAACCTTGGAAGGATACTATTCCATTTTTGTGAGTCTTCGTAAATATGCATGCTAATGACAATGTCTCAATAGATTGCAAGGTTCTGCCAAGGATTAAATCTACCTTTGGACACTCGCCTTGAATCAATGAGACCAAAAAATCTCAAAGATGCTCTAATGCAAGAAAAACCTATGGCCAAGGAAATTGCTCGAAATAGCCAAAGGAATCGTCCAATAAACAACTATGGAAAGGGCTACCCAAACCGTGGTATTGACATGGCCAATACCAGAGGAAATGGTAGAGCTAATGCAATCACCCCCAAGGACCAAATGGGATAGGAATCGGGCACTGCTACCAATGCAGAAGGATTAGACAGCTAAGGGCAAATTGTCCTAACTGTCCTCAAAGTCCTAGCCCAAACCCACTTGGTGGAAGAGGCCATGGGAATGGCAACAACAACCCAAGCCATGGATGTGGAAGAACAGCTGATGCCTGGGTAAATACCATGATTGGATAGGCGAGGAATGCACGATAGGTGAAGAAATTGAAAGAAGATCCATTCATGCTACTGTGGAAAAGAAAGGAGCGGACCACGAATGTTCAGTAATTCAATCTCTAGCTACTTACAAGGGTACGTTGTTTATAATCTTAGTTGATTGTGGTAGCACGCATTCCTTTCTTGCACCCAAGACAGTTAAAAGATTGCATCTAGAATCCAAGGGGACAAGGAAAATGATAGTAGAATTGGCTAATGGGAAGGAAATAGCCTCAACTGAAACTATAGGGAAACTTCAGTTTGCGTCACACAACCATATAATTGAAACAGAGTTTTGAATCCTACCATTAGGATTCTATAATTGCATTCTGGGAATGGATTGGCTCAAGAAGAACAAGCCCAGATTCTATGTGCTAAAGAGGAAATAATATTTCAATACTTGGAAGGAGAAACTGTAAAGGCATATGGGAAAGCTAGAAGAACTATAGTCCAACTAGCCAAGGCAAGTTGACTCAGGAAGGGATTAAAGAAAGGTCAACCAATCTACATGATCCAATTGAATAAGATCGAAAAGACTAATGAAGGCACTCTACCTTCCTGGATCAATGACTTCAAGGATGTCTTCCCAAAAGAATTGACTCAACTGCCTCCAAAGTGTGAGGTTGATCATGAAATAAAATTGATTCTTGGAGCTGAGCCAGTGCCAAAATGACCATACAAAATGTCTATTCCTAAAGCTATTGAGCTTAAAGAACAATTGAGGCAACTAATAGAGCAAGGATTTATCTGCCCAAGTAATTCACCTTGGGGAGCACATGTCCTCTTCCAAAAGAAGGATGAAACACTTAGACTCTGCATTGACTTCAAAGGACTAAACTAGATTACAATAAAAACAAGTACCCAATACCGAGGATAGATGAACTTTTAAATCGCCTACGCGGAGCCAAGGTTTTTTCCAAGATTGATCTAAGGTCTAGATACTATCAAATTTGAATCAAGGAATAAGATATCCCAAAGATTGCCTTCAGCACTAGGTATGGTCATTATGAATTTTTAGTCATGCAATTCGGATTGACTAATGCCCCAACTGCATTCAATCGTCTAATGCAAGACATCTTTCGACCATATCTGGATGATTTTGTACTAGTATTCTTTGACAATATTCCAAATTAATAGAGGAACATGAAGGTCACTTAAAGATTGCCCTAGTAACACTCCATGTCAAGATGAGTAAATGTGTATTCTGAACTAAAAATAAACTAAAACTAAAGGGAGGAGAGAGAGATAAAGGATCAAATATCGGTGCTCTAAGGCCAACTATCATGAAGGGAAACCTAACAAGACTTAAGAGAGAGAAGAAAGAGTGAAAAAGAGAGAGAAAGAGAGTGATAAGGTAAAGGGAATATTCCCTAGAATATTCCTTGGCCGACTAGTGGAGGCTTATATGGTAGGTCGGTCAAGCCAACCTCATGGCCTTCGCAGGATATAAAAGCTAAACCCCTTCACAGCCATCGATCACTCATCTTTCACCCAGTCAGAGTTGTTGTTCCAGCTAGCCTTAAGCTCTTCACCTATCTTCTGTCTAGATCGCCATCTAAGCTTCACACAGTGGAAGCGCACGGGTGGACAGAGCCATCTTTGTATCAGTTGTTTGGAGTTAAAGAATTTACTGATTCTCCTCTTATCTATTGTGTACTCTCTATCTCTTTCTCAGATTCTGTTCGCTGCGCCGTGTAATATTTTACATGGTATCAGAGCCCAGGGGGCTCTAGAGATCGGAGAGTGTGCAAGAGGCAAAGGCTTCAACATCAAAGAGAAACTATGTCGACTTCTGGAAGCGGTTCTGGCGCATCAGGAAGTGGTGCAGGAGGTGGTGTTGCTGTACCAGCTATTCAAACACTAAGGATTCATCCACCAACCTTCAGCGAAGGCAAGTTAGATGGTACAAACTACACCTTGTGGAAGTTCAAAATTACAACTATCCTTGATTCTTATGAGCTTCTGGAAACTGTGCTGGGGACCGACGCAGAACCACAGCCTACCCCCGACCCATCAAATCCTAGTGTGATGATACCTCCGAATGCAGATCTTCTACGAGCTTGGAAACGAAGGAATGCAGATGCATTGTGTGCCTTAGTTACAAGCTGTTCTAATAGTGTTCTGACTTTGATTCAGCACATACAACCAAAGTGTCAGAGGCTTGGAATGTACTAAGGAGTCAGTATGAAACACGAAACCAAACAAGGATTCAAAACTTGGAGAATCAACTAGCAGCGGAGAAGTTTGCTGAAGGAGAGACGATTGAAGCATTCATGACTCGGATTAAGAATCTGCGCGACCAGATGGTTGGCGCTGGGATACAAAAGACTAGCGAAGAGCTAGCTTGGAGGTGTCTTTGGATTGTCCACAAAAGTTTGATGGACTAGTAATTGCCCTTAATACTCAGGTGAGACCTCAAGCTTTGACTTTTGAGGAGTTTTGTGCATTATTAATGGAGGAGGAGTTGAGGCTGAAAGCCCAAGAAGGAAGCAACAATGGAGATGCTACCTTCTCTGCCAATGCAAAAGGCAAAGATGGTTCCTCCACCAAAAATGATGGTGACAAAAAGAAGAAGGTTGGAAAGAAGAAGTTTCAAGGAGAGTGCTTCTATTGCAAGAAGAAAGGACATGCAATTGCAGATTGTCGTGTCGAGAAGGCAGATGAAAAGAATGGTACCCTTAAAAGTAAAGGGAAAGAGACAGCCAATACGGCTGAAGCAGAGCTGGAATTATTCATGGCGACCATTGAGGAAGTGTGATCCTCAGTGCAAGAAGAATCTACCACTGACTCATGGGTGTTGGATAGTGGGGCCTCCCATCACATGACCAACAAGAAAGGTCTATATAGTTCTATGCAGCCTCTACAAGAATCCATCACTGTGATGGTTGGAAATGATGCTAAATGCCCTGTTGCGGGCACAGGTACTATTTCTTTTGTTGCTGCAAATGGTGAAGTCAAAAAGCTTTCAAATGTGTTGTATGTTCCTGAAATCGGGAGAAATCTCTTATCAGTGCTACCATAACTGATCTTGGTCATGAAGTGAGGTTCAAGAAGACAGGTGCAGAAATTCTTGATAGTGCTGGCACAATTGTTGGAAAAGGAGAAAGAAGGAACAACCTGTATGAGCTAAGTGCTCTTACAGCCACCGTTGGAGTGGGCACAAGTAAGCTTTGGCATGAAAGGTTTGGACACATCGGATTTGCAGTGTTGAAGGAGATGCAAAAGCAAGGTATGGTTGCTCACCTACCTACAATAACTGAATTGAAGGAACCATGTGAAGCTTGTATGATGGGCAAGCAACAGAGAAAGGCATTTCCACAAGAAAGCAAGAATAGAGCACAGGCTCCTCTAGAGTTGGTGCATGCTGACTTTTGTGGTAAGATTCCTACACAGGCCTTGGGGGGATCTTCTTATTTTATGTTGATTGTCGACGACTACAGTAGGAAGATGTGGGTGTACTTCCTTCGTGATAAGGCTCAAGCTTTTGGTAAGTTTAAAGAATGGCTAAAACTTATTGAGAATGAAACAGGGAAAAGTGTGAAGAAATTTAGAATAGATGGTGGTGGTGAGTTCAACTCAAAGGAGTTTGAAGGCTTTTGCAAGAGCAAAGGGATCAAGCGTCAATTGACGACGCCTCACACACCTCAGCAGAACAGTGTTGTGGAACGCAGGAATCGCACCATTGTGGAGATGGCAAGATGCATGCTAAAGGGCAAGGGATTGCCTAACCATTTTTGGGCTGAAGCTATTAATACTACAGTCTACATTCTAAATCGGAGCTACACAAAGGCTCTCAAGGGAAAAACACCTCATGAGGCTTACACTGGTAAGAAACCATCTGTCTCACATTTCAGAATTTTTGGATGTGAATGTTATGCACATGTTCCAGATGAGAAGAGAAACAAGTTAAAACCAAAAAGTAGAAAATGTATCTTCTTGGGTTATAGAGATGAGCAGAAGGCTTACAAATTATATGACCAAGAGGCAAAGAAGATCATCACGAGCCATGATGTGGTGTTCAAGAAGGAGCCGCATACAATGGAGGAGGAGAAGGCAAGTTCTTCCACTTTATCATCAAGCAAAAGAGAGTGACAAGGAGAGAAAGAGAGTGACAAGGAGAGAGAAAGACAAAAAGAGAGAGAGGGAAATAGAGAAAAAAGAGGAAGGACGTCATGGAAGCGCCCCCGGCCCGATGGTAAAGGGAATATTCCCTGGAATATTCCTTGGCCGACTAGTGGAGGCTTATATGGTAGGTCGGTCAGGCCAACCTCACGGCCTTCGCAGGCTATAAAAGCTAAACCCCTTCATAGCCATCGACTACTCATCTTTCACCCAGTCAGAGTTGTTGTTCCAGCTAGCCTTAAGCTCTTCACCTATCTTCTGTCTAGATCGCCATCTAAGCTTCACATAGTGGAAGCGCACGGGTGGACAGAGCCATATTTGTATCAGTTGTTTGGAGTTAAAGAATTTACTGATTCTCCTCTTATCTGTTGTGTACTCTCTATCTCTTTCTCAGATTCTGTTCGCTGTGCCGTGTAATGTTTTACAAAAGGTGCCTCTACCTAGCTGTCCGTGTATTACTACACTAACAATACCTGCACCTACACACTATAGGTGACGGGGGCCCATCACTATCCCTTCATTATTTATTCTTTTAGTGACATTTGAATAAAGGGAAGGACAGTCACACCTTCATGGCTCACCTCCCTTCAACTGGTATTAGAGTGTTCTTCTTCACAAGCTCACGGCACACTCTCATCAACATCCATTCAAATACCTACATCAGTCATCTCTTTGTTGGCAGCCATAGCCACTCCTTCGAGCCTCCTATCGGTTGCATTCTTCTTGGGCACTCTTTATCCTTCTCGATCAAGTTGGAGCAACCCCCCATAGCCCTCACCCTGTTAGTGCAGCATCACGTTATGTGAAACATGCCCTTTTTTTTAGCAACAGCTCACATTTTTCATCTCCTGCAACATATCTTCTTCATTGGGCAGCTATACAAGCACTTATACACCTGGTTTTGATGCGGCTTGGCATTGATCCTCTACTCTTGCCATTCAATTTGAGTGCTAAGCTTCAATTTTCGGCTGTATAATAGTCCGTAGACTGTCATAAAATAGGGAAGCACTAATCTTTGATGTCTATACTCATTGCCATTGGTTGGATTATGCCCGATTGATGCTTATATTTTCAGGGATGTTATGCCATTGCTTGGAGTTTATTTTGGACTAATTTAACAACTTCAATTACTCTATTTTGGCTTAGGTTTGCTAGATGGAAATACATGGCAGTACTCTATTTGATGCTTCTATGGTTAGCTTTGTTGGTCTTATGATGCCTAATTATGCTGGTGTGATGTCTACATATATGAGAATTCTATGCCCATGTTATGGATCATAATTGGAGCTCATTTTGATATTTAAATAGCTTGCAATGATAGTGTATTCCATTGTTGTATATAGTAGGGATGAACCTCTTTCAACATGGATTTTATATGCCTATTGCTCCTTGCCATGATTCAGGTGTTTTATATGCACTACTGATGTGTACCATTAATGCTAGTACATTGGTATATCATATGCCCATGATTTGAGGTGGCTTTGAGCTTGATTTGAGGATTGATTTACTTAGTTTTTATAGTGAATTTATTGTTGTAATAACCAGGGCTGAAGCCTATTTGGTCAGTGTATGCTCTACCTATTGGTCATGGGTGCTTTCCCGAGTGACTCGTATGACTATATGATGTATATGGAGGTTGGCACATGTCTTGTATTGCTCCAGAATTCCTTTTGAGACTTAATCAAGATCCACCTTGGTAATCGTTGGAATTTGATTGACATTGGTCTACATTGGCATGCTTGACAGTCATTATGCCTATGGTCTATGCTTGACCCTTCGGTACATGCTTTGATGTATATGTCAAAAATGCATGCTCCTTACATTGTCTCTATTTGATTGCCACTTGGAGCTTTAGTTGAGCTTTCATTTTCATACTTTGGAGCTCTTGGATGCTTATTTGGGTTGTCAGAGATTTGACATTGAATGTTACATGATGTATTGGATGTTATAGGTGATGCTTGATCGATCCCTTACTCTGAATCCTTTGTTGATATACGGTCTTGGCTCCATGATGCCTTATGTATTCACATGCTATCTTTGAGTATAGTTTCTTGATTGACATCAATATTTTTGCCAATGGGAGCTTCATGCTATCTCTGGGTATTGCAGAGCTTGTGGTTTATGTAATTGAGCTTCTTGAGTAGAGGATACTGGGATCTCTTACATGTTTATGTTGTTGATAGATACTTGTCTTCTACATTGGATGCTTTTGGGATGATTTGATACGTCTTCTCTTTGAGCATACACTAACCTTTATTAGGTCCTATCAGTTAGGCATACACCTAGCTTGGCTTACTCTATGAGTTCTTTATGCTAGGGCCTATATCCTTCTATTGACATTGATTGCTCTGATACGTTTGGGTATTTGGCTCATGGTTCTTGGCTACTACAGTGTTTGTTACATGCCTGCTTCATGCAGGATCTGACTTGGTAGTCATACTTGACTTTGCATCACTATTAGCTCATTGTTTGCTCTCTTTTTCTCACTACTATGATTTATTACAGCAAGCTGTTTTATGTGGACTGTGATGTATTTACTGAGCTTAATCATATCATTTTGATGTACTCTTGGTACTATTTGGTGGACAACTGGTCATTTTAGTAGTTTCTCTTATTTTTCGCTTGTTTTGGCAGCGGTTTTGGTTTGTTTACTACTAAATATAGCAAGTTGTTTTGTGCATAATCTACCTTTGTTTAACTCATTATGGCTAGACATCTCAAAGATACGGCTTTGTTAAACATTTCCAAGTTGGATGGCACCAAATATAGCTACTAGAAGTCTCAAATATGGTAGATTTGGTGTAGAAATTGCAGATTAAGCCACTAAGACACAAAGATATTAAACCCAAGAACATGGATGATGATGATTGGGCTGATTTAGATACATTATGCAAGTCCACTATCATTTTATCACTCTTTGAAGAGTTCCACAATAACGTTGTTGAAGATGAAGATCAAAGTGCATGGAATCTATGGGAAAAGATTTAGGAACTTTATGCAAAGCAACAAAGCCCTGCTTTGCAGATGTATTGGCTTAAACAGCTGATGGATCTTTGCATGAAGGAGGGGACCCCATTGTTTGCTCAATTTAGCTAGTTTCATTCTGTCATGAAGAATGTGCTTCAATAGGGTATTGAGTTTCAGGATAATCTACATCCTTTGTTTTTGCTTGGCACTTTACCTAAGTCTTGGGATGTATTTCACACTGCGATCTATACCAACAAACTTGATGGGCTGAAATTGAAAGATGTAGAGAGTGCTCTTTTGAGTGAAGAAATATGATGCTTTCCACAATTCACATACTTTATCCATTATTAGAGGTGGTAGAAGTGGCAAGAAAGATAATAATCCTCATGGGAAGGACTCTTAAAAGTCTCATTCTAAGTCACATGGACATGGCAAGTCTCATGGCTTGATCTTACATGCCATTATTGTGGGAAAGCAAGACACATACGGCCACAGTGCCATAAGATGCACGATAACAAGTGCAAAGAAAAGGGAAAAGAAAAAGTGCGAGAGAAATCCAATGATCACATCGTTATACGTGTAAAGTCCAGCTTAAAGATTGAGGAAATAAATGTCATGTAGCCTAAGGAGTTTGATGGTGACTACATCTTAGCAGCCTCTTCATGTGATGCCTCTCAGTTGACCAAGGCTCAGTCTATGCATGCATAGTTTGGCTCTTAGATTCGGGTGTGTCTTTTCATGTGTTACACAAGTAAATTAGGTTCCAAGATGGAAGCTTGGACTCATAAAGACAATCTTGTGTATGAGACTAACAATGACAATGACACTAAGTGAAAGAGAAAAGCATCATGATATTGCATTACACATTGTGAAAGTGGTAGTTAAGTACAATGCTTTATAGAAGTTGCATAGGTAGCATTCTGCACCACTGTGCTTATGGGATTCAGGACCTCTTCCTAGACTACTAGTATTTTCCTTGTCTACTACTCCATACAAAGAGATTGTCACATGGGTATGATTGCATATTTCTCAACACCCCTCCTCAATCACAACTGTAAAGAAAGCACTAAGTTTACATAGGCTATCATGAGTAGAACCTTGCTAAGTGTGGGTATGCCACAAATATGGTAAACACCAGAGGCTGTTGTAAAAAGGCTAAGTGTAGGTACCAAAAAACATGGCTAACATCTAGGGGTTGTTATGCATAGGCTTACATGAGGAGTTTTACAAGGCATATGTCACAAGCATTAATGGCAAGTACATTCAATAAAAAGTTCTAGTGAAAAGTAGGGACAAGGACAAATAGGCCCTTATGGTTTTATTCATCAGATATATCATGGTAGGCATAACAAATCTTCTTTTCTTTATCTTCTTCTTTGATGTGGTCCATTTTATTTTCTTTGATGCTCTTTTTGTCTTCATGGTCTTCTTTTTCTTGATCTTTTTCTTTCTGGTTTGTCTGGTCTTCTTCTTGATTATGGTCTTTCTCATCTTCTTCTTTATGATCTTTTCGGTCTTCTTCTTCATTGACTTTGCTTGCATTAGTCTTCATGTCCATGTCCCCCTCAAGCAAAGAGGCCACAATCTTTAGTTTTTACATAATGACCAAGGTAGCTAGAATGTCTACAAAATCTTCAAACAAGATCATTGATGGCACTTTAGAACAAGTAAGTCTATCCATCCCTACAAGTGGAACAAACAATTCTTCCATGTAGTATAGATGAGCAACATGAGTCATGTTACTTTTCATGAGAAGAAACCACTTAAAGATCTTCATGTTTGGAATTATTATGACTAGGAATTAGCTTCAAATCTGTGAATAATTGGCAACCAAGTTGATCTTCAATGTGTCAAAAAACACAAGTGAAGGTAATGTGAAAAGCACACTATGTAGTATCAAGAGATACTATTCATGATGAGTCTTCTTGTTCAGCTTGCTCTTGACTTTGAGTATCTTGATTTTTCCTTTCCCTTGTTGATTTGAATGAAGCACTAAATAGATCAGAGGAATGACAATGGATTATTTGGGTTAGGACAAGTATTGAAAAAAAATGAAGTGAAGAAAAACTTGAGCTTACTGGCTATGGATGCTTGATCTTCTCTTGAATCTTTTTCTTGCTCACTTGGAGGGAAAATCTTGCTAGGAACTTTAGTAACTCAATGGATCGTAGTGGTAGAGGCTTGGTTTGTGTCAAGAATCATGTTGGGGGGACTTGCTCAAGATGCTGCGCCGAACATACACAGAATGCACAAGGAGAAGCTCACTAAAGAGACAAGAAGAGAGATGGAGGCCAAAACGTTTTCTTTCTAGTTTCTTCTTCTTCTTCCACACACTTTACAATGTACACAAAGTATAGATAAGATGCAACATAAAGGAAAGTGGCCTACTAAGTCAAACAATGCATAACCGACTACACTAATCGACTGGCGCTATAACTATGCCAGCTGTAAATAGGTGTAACAACCTGAATATAATAAGTAATAAGTCAGTGGCCATGTGAGAGTCATAATGACCACCGACATGCTAAGTGTAGATGTGTGGACCCATCTAACCAAGCGGTCCATCATTAATGTCTGCATGTGTTGATCCTGTCATCTCAACACTCCCCCTCAAGCTCAACTGCATCTCTGCAACTCCAAGTAAGCTTTGAAACTTTTGAAGCTTCTCTGTACCCAATGCCTTCGTGAAGATGTCAGCTATCTGATCCTGTGCACTGACATACACCAAGTCAATCTCATCTGCTAGTACCTTCTCTCTCACAAAGTGGTAGTGTACCTCAATATGTTTTGTCCTGGCATGGAACACAGGGTTCCTAGCCAACTGTATACCGTTCATGTTGTCACAATAAATGACAATTGGACCTTCCACCTGCACATCTAAATCAGCCAATAACTGTTGCAACCATACTACCTCACATGCTGCAATAGCAGCACCTCTATACTCAGCCTCTATACTCGATAAAGCAACTGTAGATTGCTTTTTGCTGCTCCAAGTAACAGCTGCACTACCAAGAGAGAACATGTATCCGCTGCTAGATCTTACATCAGACATACTACCAGCCCAATCTGCATCTGTGTATCCAAACACATGTACATATATACCTGCCTCATAGAAAAGTCCATAATGTAATGTGGACTTCACATATCTCAATATGCGTCTGACTGCATCCAAATGTGGCTTTCTAGGTACTTGCATAAACTGACTCACAAGACCAACAGCATAGCTCAAGTCTGGCCTTGTAATGGTCATGTAGATCAAACTCCCCACTATCCTCCTGAACATAGTAGGGTCTTCTATCTCATCCCCAACATGAGCACTCAACTTTACATTCGGCTCCAATGGAACTGAAAGTGGTTTGCATGCTGTCATACCATACTTGGACAACATATCCAAGCCATACTATCTTTGGGACAGCCATATACTATCATCACATTTAATCACCTCAATGCCAAGGAAGTACCTTAGCTCACCTAAATCCTTCATCTCAAACTTCTTCTTCAAAAAGTCCTTGACTTCAGCAATCCCACTATCACTATCACCTATAATAATCAAGTCATCCACATAGATGACTATGATGACCAAACCTGCATCTCCATTTCTCACATAAAGTGAGTGATCAGCACATTAGAAACATAAAAGCCAATATTGACAAGATACTCTCTGATCTTGTTAAACCATGCTCTAGGTGCTTGCTTGAGCCCATAGAGCACCTTCTTCAACCTGCACACATATGTGGGATGCTCTAAATCTTCATAACCTACTGGCTTATTCATATACACTTCTTGCAAATCACCATGAAAGAAGGCATTTTTTACATCCATTTGCTGCAACCTCCAACCTTTGGCTGCTGCCAAAGTAATCACACATCTGACAGTTGCCATCCTAGCAACTAGACTGAAGGTTTCTTCATAATCTATGCCATATGTCTGGGCATAGCCTTTTGCAACTAGCCTAGCTTTGTACCTACTAATAGAACCATCTGCATTGTGCTTAATCTTATAAACCCACTTACATCCAATAGCTTTCTTACCCTTCAGCAATGATACTAGATCCCAAGTCTTATTGGCCTCTAATACAGCCATCTCCTCATCCATTGTTGCATCCCAATGAGCATGACCAACAGTCTCCTCAAAACATGTGGGCTCAACATCCCCAATCACTTTTACCATATAAGCATAATGGTGAGCTGCATAACCTTCAAAACCAAATCTTTTAACAGGGTATCTGACCTGCTAAATCTGCGTACCCCCGGATCACTCAATGGAGTCTTTACATTACTATGAACTCTCTGTACACCTAGTGTCTTGACAGAAAGAATGCCAAGCTCATCATCCAAGCTCTCTAAGCCACTGGAGTCTCTATCAAGAACTGCATCAATGCCGTCTAACACTTTATTCTTTCCTTTGTATTTACCTGTAGTGCTATTAGATGCACCTGAAGATGTAGAGCTACCCCTTAGTTTCCCACCCCAAGGACTACCAGATGATGTCTCTTGTCCACTAAGAGTTCGTGATTCTTGCTTTTCAGCCCACACATGAGTGTCATGATCATCATCATCATCCAATGCATCACCACTAGATGCATATCAACTGCTCATTTCATCAAAGATGGCATTCCTACTCACTCTGAACTTCCATGTGACAGGGTTATAACAACGATACCCTTTCTGCTCTAAAGAGTATCCAATAAAAACACATTTTTCTGCATTTGGATCAAGCTTCTTTTGTAGCTCATCTGGCACATGAACATATGCAACACAGCCAAATACCTTCAAGTGCGATACATTAGGCTTCTTGCCAGTAAAGCATTCTTCAGGAGTCATACCATGAACTGCAGCTGTGGAGTTCTGTTCATAATATAAACAGCAGTATGTACAGCCTCAGACCAAAAATGCTTAGGCATATTCTTTTCAAACATCAAGGTGTGTGCAACTTCTACAATATGCCTGTTTTTCCTTTCTGCAACCCCGTTTTGCTGTGGGGTATACCTGCATGTGAACTGTCTCTTTATCCCATGAGACCTCAGAAAATCACTGAACTCATTCGAGAGGTACTCTCCCCCTCCATCTGGCCTCAAGCACTTTACTTTCAAGCCTATTTCTCTTTCAACTACAGCCTTGAAATTTCTAATGTGCTCAAACACTTTACTCTTTTCCTTCATAAAATATACCCACAGCTTTCTAGAACAATCATCAATGAATGTGACAAAGTATGAACTGCCTCTAAGAGATACATTTTGTGTAGACCCCCAAATATCTGTATGCACAACATCAAGGATATTTCTACTTACATCTTTGTTGTGTGAAAAGGGTTGTCTTGCCTGCTTACCAAACTGACATGCTTCGCATACCTTATGAAATTCTACAATTCTAAATGTAGGCAAACCTATAACCAACCCTTTGGACTGCATTAGTTTTAGCCTTTGTACATTTGCATGTCCAATGCATTTGTGCCAAATTTCAATATCTGCAACAACACCTTTTCCTTTAGCATACATAGCAGCATTCATAGTAGGAATTCCAGCATCCAGAGTAAACGTACGTCCAACTCTACTTCCCTTTGCAACCAACCTACACTTGTCATTGAAGTTTTCTACAAAGTAGTCCTTTGCATTAAATCTGACTTGCAGCCCTTGCTCTACCATTTGACTGACTGATACCAAGTTCTTTGTAATAGATGGCACATGTAATACATCTGAAAGACTCTTTGTCTTACCATCATGCAAGGACAAGGGAACTTTTCCAATGTGTAAAATTGGGTGGCATGAATCATCACCCGTCTGCACATAACCTGCATTTTGCAAATCCTGCATCTCTCCAAACCATTCTGCATGGCTGGTCATATGATTGGATGCACCTGAATCAACATACCAAACATCATCATGTGTTCCCTTTCCTATAATAGCATTCAGTATATGCTGCATAACAAACAAATGTTCATTTTTGTCTTCATTCTGTCATGAAGACGATGCATAGTTTCCTTGCAACACCATATTGGGGAATATGGGAATTTTCCATAAGTTTGGGACACGTAGTCAAATCTTTGAATTTGTCATAACTTGAACACTACAACTCCAAATCAAGCGCTCTATAGCTCAATAGGTTCCATTTTTCAAGCACTTTCCAATGATAGGTCACATCATATGGTTTTGAGAAACTTATGGGCATGTTATCCAGGTGCCACCTTTTTAGTATTCAAAAAATGGGAATTGGGAGATTCCCAAACTCACTAATATTGTGTTTTGCTGCAACTTACCACTGCGAATATCATCTTTCTTAGCATAACATTGGGCTGCAATATGACCTGTTTTGCCACAGTAGTGACACACAATACCAAAGTTGTTAGAACCTCTGTTCTGCCATCCACCTCTTCCTCTAAAGCTCCCCTTGCCTCTAAAGTTACCATGACCTACTGAAACCTGCATATCGCCAAATTGCTGATTCAATCTGTTTTGCTAGTTGTCACTACCATGTCTTGTACCCAAAGCCTCTTGAAGAGGATCTACCACATCCCCTTCCTGAACTCGAGTAAAATGCTTGGACCTGTTTACCATTTCTTTCAGGAAAATCACCTTGCATATTGATCTCTTCAGTAATCATGAGAGAGATCAGCTCATCAAAATCTGGAAATGGCTTCCGTACATATACTGAAGTAACAAATGATTTCTATGCTTTCTCATTGTTAAGGCCAGTCAGAGTGGATGAAACCAAATCATCATCATCCGGCATTGCATCAATTACTGCTAAAGCATCTGCAAAGCTCCTCACCTTCAACACATACTCATTGACAGACATTTTCCCTTTCTTCAAGGCATTCAACTCTTGCTTGAGTTGAATCTTTCATGCCTTTGTGTTTACTGAAAACATACTCTCAAAAATTTTCCAAGCATATGAAGTTTCTACATTGCTAATATGTCCCAGCATAGTATTATCAATTACTGTAGATAGCCAGTATATCACCTTTTTGTCTTTCGCATTCCACTCTTTCCATGCTTTTAACTCATCTGCAGAGTCAGAGGGATACCCAGCTCTGGCTCCTTTTCTTCACCTAAGACAAACTCATAAAAACCCTTTCCAATGAGGAAGTTCGTCACACGGAACTTCCATGAAGGGTAGTTGTTCTTGTCTAGCTTCTCAATAATGGGATTTCCACTGTTCTCTGCCATTATCACAAACAAGGATATAGCACAGCAAGCTAATCTTCTACAATCTTCCACAATATGTGCACAGTAATACACCAAGCAATCTTTTTCACTGATTGCTCAACAGTACATGTAAATCTGCAACCTATTTACAGATAAGCCTTATGTTTGCTTCTTGCAAACACCTCAAAAATTACAGATTCGCAATCTGTAACCTGTGCACCCACTTTCGATCAATACAGCCGAAATCATAGTATACCCTGAAACTGTTGTTCGCAACCTTGTGTGGCTGAAAGGATTATCTACAGAATATATAGTGCTCTGCTCGCACACCAAATCTCATAGCAATCTGAGATTTTTTGCTCGACCGTGCTTCCGGTGCCTCCACAGGCACTATCCAAAAGAGAGAGTGGAAGGATGGGAGAGCTTCTTACTCGTGGCTTTCTTGCTCGAACCTTGCTTCTTCTCCTTCACTTTAGCCTTTGAAATTAGCCTCTCTCAGTGGCGTGGCTCTGATACCATGTCAAGAATCATGTGGTGGGGGGACTTGCTCAAGATGCTGCGCCGAACACACACAGAATGCACAAGGAGAAGCTCACTCAAGAGACAAGAAGAGAGATGGAGGCCAAAACGTTTTCTTGCTGGTTTCTTCTTCTTCTTCCACACACTTTACAAAGTACACAAAGTATAGATAAGATACAATATAAAGGAAAGTGGCCTACTAAGTCAAACAAGGCATAATCGACTACACTAGTCGACTGGCGCTATAACTATGCCAGTTGTAAATAGGTGTAACAACCTGAATATAATAAGTAATGAGTCAGTGGCCATGTGAGAGTCATAATGACCACCGACGTGCTAAGTGTAGACATATGGACCCATCTAACTAGGCGGTCCATCATTAATGTCCGCATGTGTTGAGCTTGTCATCTCAACAGTTTGAGTGTTAGGAGAAAGAAAATGAAGGAAAGATGAAGCTTCAAGTGAGTTGGCTATGGACTTTTAGGGTTTTCAAAAATAGGCGAGTGGTATTTTGCTTATTGCTACTCACAGAGGTAAACCCTTTGAGTGGGAGATATTTTAGATGTATACTTCAAAATCCCTTTGATAATGGTCAGTATCCTTGCGTGTACAAACTGTATGATCAAACTACAAGCGCAAACAGGCAACAAGCTTGAATTCACACAATGTTGGGCTCTCTGATCAACAATGTCATATTGTGATGTGTCAGAGAGGAACTGTTAGATATGATCAATGCCCCACCCTCATTAGGTGCTACCAATGATCCATGGTGCTCAAAGTTGTAAGGCCCCCATTATGAGGAGAAGCCAAATGTGAGCCCGGACATTGGTTGAGTCCTGACTTGTATATCAGATGAGGTCTATGTGACCGGATGGAAAAAAGGTGACTGTTGTGGGTCTTATCTTTGGGTTAGACGGAGTGGTTAAGCTGATAGCAACTCGAGGCGCATTGCATCGAGTTGCGGTGTAAGGGAGTTAAAAGGGGCCCCTATTGTGGGGTCCGGGGGCCGCGGAAGCGGCCCCTGGCTGGGGGGTCCCAGGGGGGCCAGCGGCCCCCCTGACGGGGGTCCGGGGGCAGCGCCCCCGGCCCGATGGTAAAGGGAATATTCCCTGGAATATTCCCTGGCCGACTAGTGGAGGCTCATATGGTAGGTCGGTCAGCAGGCCGACCTAACGACCTTCGCGGGCTATAAAAGCTAAACCCCTTCGCAGCCATCTCTCACTCATCTTTCACCCAGTCAGAGTTGTTGTTCCAGCTAGCCTTAAGCTCTTCACCTATCTTCTGTCTAGATCGCCATCTAAGCTTCACTCAGTGGAAGCGCACGGGTGGACAAAGCCATCTTTGTATCAGTTGTTTGAAGTTAAAGAATTTACTGATTCTCCTCTTATCTATTGTGTACTCTCTATCTCTTTCTCAGATTCTTTTCGTTGCGCCGTGTAATATTTTACATGGTATCAGAGCCCAGGGGGCTCTAGAGATCGGACAGCGTGCAAGAGGCAAAGGCTTCAACAGAAAAGAGAAACTATGTCGACTTCCGGAAGCGGTGTAGGAGGTGGTGTTGCTGTACCGGCTATTCAAACACTGAGGATTCGTCCACCAACCTTCAGCGAAGGCAAGTTAGATGGTACAAACTACACCTTGTGGAAGTTCAAAATTACAACTATCCTTGATTCTTATGAAGTTCTGGAGACTGTGCTGGGGACTGACGCAGAACCACAGCCTACCCCCGACCCATCAAATCCTAGTGTGATGATTCCTCCGAATGCAGATCTTCTACGAGCTTGGAAACGAAGGAATGCAGATGCATTGTGTGCCTTAGTTACAAGCTGTTCTGACAGTGTTTTGACTCTGATTCAGCATACAACCAAAGCGTCAGAGGCTTGGAATGTACTAAGGAGTCAGTATGAAACACGAAACCAAACAAGGATTCAAAACTTGGAGAATCAACTAGCAGCGGAGAAGTTTGCTGAAGGAGAGATGGTTGAAGCATTCATCACTCGGATTAAGAATCTGCGCGACCAGATGGCTGGCGCTGGGATACAAAAGACTAGCGAAGAGCTAGCTCGGAGGTGTCTTCGGATTTGTCCACAAAAGTTTGATGGACTAGTAACTGCCCTTAATACTCAGGTGAGACCTCAAGCTTTGACTTTTGAGGAGTTTTGTGCATTATTAATGGAGGAGGAGTTGAGGCTAAAAGCCCGAGAAGGAAGCAACAATGGAGATGCTGCATTCTCTGCCAATGCAAAAGGCAAAGGTGTCTCCTCCACCAAAAATGATGGTGACAAAAAGAAGAAGGGCGGCAAGAAGAAGTTTCAAGGAGAGTGCTTCTACTGCAAGAAGAAAGGACATGCAATTGCAGATTGTCGTGTCAAGAAGGCAGATGAAAAGAATGGTACCCTTAAAAGTAAAGGGAAAGAGACAGCCAATACGGTTGAAGCAGAGTTGGAATTATTCATGGCGACCATTGAGGAAGTGTGCTCCTCGGTGCAAGAAGAATCTACCACTGACTCATGGGTGTTGGATAGTGGGGCCTCCCGTCACATGACCAACAAGAAAGGTCTATACAGTTCTATGCAGCCTCTACAAGAATCCATCACTGTGACGGTTGGAAATGATGCTAAATGCCCTGTTGCGAGCACAGGTACTATTTCTTTTGTTGCTGCAAATGGTGAAGTCAAAAAGCTTTCAAATGTGTTGTATGTTTCCGAAATCAGGAGAAATCTCTTATCAGTTGCTGCCATAACTGATCTTGGTCATGAAGTGAGGTTCAAGAAGACAGGTGCAGAAATTATTGATAGTGCTGGCACAATTTTTGGCAAAGGAGAAAGAAGGAACAACCTGTATGAGCTAAGTGCTCTTACAGCCACCGCTGGAGTGGGCACAAGTAAGCTTTGGCATGAAAAGTTTGGACACATCGGATTTGCAGTATTAAAGGAGATGCAAAAGCAAGGTATGGTTGCTCACCTACCTACAATAACTGAATTGAAGGAACCATGTGAAGCTTGTATGATGGGCAAGCAACAGAGAAAGGCATTTCCACAAGCAAGCAAGAATAGAGCACAGGCTCCTCTAGAGTTGGTGCATGCTGACTTGTGTGGTAAGATGCCTACACAGGCCTTGGGGGGATCTTCTTATTTTATGTTGATTGTCGACGACTACAGTAGGAAGATGTGGGTGTACTTCCTTCGTGATAAGGCTCAAGCTTTTGGTAAGTTTAAAGAATGGCTAAAACTTATTGAGAATGAAACAGGGAAAAGTGTGAAGAAATTTAGAACAGATGGTGGTGGTGAGTTCAACTCAAAGGAGTTTGAAGGCTTTTGCAAGAGCAAAGGGATCAAGCGTCAATTGACGACGCCTCACACACCTCAGCAGAACGGTGTTGTGGAACGCAGGAATCGCACCATTGTGGAGATGGCAAGATGCATGCTAAAGGGTAAGGGATTGCCTAACCATTTTTGGGCTGAAGCTGTTAATACTTCAGTCTACATTCTAAATCGGAGCTATACAAAGGCTCTCAAGGGAAAAACACCTCATGAGGCTTACACTGGTAAGAAACCATCTGTCTCACATTTCAGAATTTTTGGATGTGAATGTTATGCACATGTTCCAGATGAGAAGAGAAACAAGTTACAACCAAAAAGCAGAAAATGTATCTTCTTGGGTTATAGTGATGAGCAGAAGGCTTACAAATTATATGACCAAGAGGCAAAGAAGATCATCGCGAGCCGTGATGTGGTGTTCAAGGAGGAGCCGCATACAGTGGAGGAGGAGAAGGCAAGTTCTTCCACTTTATCATCAAGCGAAGAAGTAGTCCACTATGACCCTGTCCCGAGAGCTATCCCTATCCTTAAGGAGGAGGAAGCATCATCTTCAGATGATGAGGAAAAAGTTCACCAACCTGACATCACCCCACCGGAAAAGCCATTGCCGCGCTGGGTGAAGCAGCTCTATGACCACAATAATCCTATGCCTGCATCTGTTGAGGAGAAGGCAGACGGACCAAGGAGGTCTCAGAGAATAGAGGAGCAAAGGAGGGCTTCTGCTCACATAGTCAATATGGCCTTGATGGTTGAGATTATGAGAGAAGTAAAGGAGCCAACTGACTTAGAAGAAGCACTTGCAGATCCATCATGGAAGGCTGCTATGCAGGCGGAGTATGACAGCATAATGAAGAATGACACTTGGGAGCTAGTGGATCGACCAGCAAAGCGGAAGGTTATTGGCACCAAGTGGATCTGGAAGGTAAAGTACAAGGCTGATGGTACCTTAGAAAAGTACAAAGCTAGACTAGTTGCCCAAGGATTTTCACAAGTTGAAGGGTTTTATTTTCAAGAGTCATTTGCCCCAGAGGTATCACTTCATTCATGAGGTCATTGAGGACAAGTCTGTTGACCTTGTCAAGATCTCAACTAACTAGAATCGTGCAGACTTGCTCATGAAAAGCCTCTTATTTGCCTTTCTTAGGAGGTTGATGGATGAGATGACATCTTTCCTTATGATGTTGTATTTATATATATGTTGTACTGTCTTTTCTATTTTCTTTTCACTCCTCAATAAGGAAAATTTGCCTTTAGTGGGAGGTTGTTGGGGGTAAAGGTGCCTCTGCCTAGCCGCTTGTGTATTACTACACTGATAGTACCCACAAATACACACTAGAGGCGGTGGGCTGGAGCCCCGAGAGGAACACCAAGGAAAAGGGAATTCTCTTGCAAGAAAATCTATCTTGTAACATCAACAAGCTTGTTTATCATGTTTCATATGATCACAATGAAGAAAAGAACACCAGGCACAACAAATCTTCATGCAGCATCATGTAAATCTCCCACGGTTTTTAATAGAATCAACCATATTCTTCAACATCTTCACAAAATACATCAATGGAACAAAGAAAGCAAAGAAGTACACCATCCTTGAATGGAAATACATCACATATTATTCATCTTCAATATCTTCATAGTCTTCTCTCTCAATCTCTCATATACAATCACTCTGTTTGAGTAGAATTGGCTATCTCTGACTCTCTCTCACACACTCCATCAATAATACATCATATCCTCACTACAATCTCTCAAAAATTACTCAATAATCACTCTTAGGTCGTGGATACCCCTCCCAAGAGGTATGTCTGATATGAAGGGTCACCAGAGCCTCTACAGTGTCTCTTCACAGCTCACTACTGTCACTTCACTCTAGTCTTCTCTTGAGTCTTCAGCAGCTACTTCTTCCACTTCTTTCAGCTCTTTTGCACTTGTATTCACCTCTTTCCAAGGCTAGAAAACTTTTCCAAAGTCACACATACATTCCACAGAACACTTACAGAACAGTCTACAGAACAGTACCAGAACAGCTACAGTACAGAACAGAACAGAAACAGAACAGAACAGAAACAGAACAGAAGCAGAAGCTCTACAGAAGACCTACAGAAGGTTACAGAAGGTCATCAAAACCACATCACTCACTCTCAAACCATTCCAAACTCTCACAAAACATTCACTAAGCTTTCACAATATCTCATTCTTCATCAATCAATACCTCATCCCTCCTTACAGAAGACAATCAGAACAAAACAGACCAAAACAGAGCAAAACAGAAGGTATACAGAACCTATCAGAACCTATCAGAACATCACAGAACCATCAACAAACATCATGAACTTCCAAAACACAATCAATATCATCCAAAACACTCTCAAACCACTTCCAAACCAATCAATCATCCCATAAAATCAACCATTCAGCTCTCAAAAACAACAAAAATCAGCCAAAAAACAAGTCATTTCAACACTCAACATATCCCCACACTTAATAAGGAAGCGTCCTCGCGACCCAGGAAAAAGGGAATACAAGTTCATTGAAAAGCTTCACTGTGATCTTCATTATCTTCTCAAAAAGAATCCATCCGCCACGACCCCAACTTATAACCTATTTCTGATATATAAAAATACAAAGAAAGGAAAACCCTTTTTACATTAACACCTCTTATCAAACTAAAAATCACAACAAATTTGTAAAGGATATAAGAGTTTGCTTCTTCTTCATCATCATCTGCTTCAACTCTCCAACCACGACCCCATCTCGACAAATCTCCAAAACATAGCTCGTACACAAAATCCAATAGGAAACCACCACGTTCGTAGGACATACATGAACTCACAACACAAACACTAATACACAACACAACCATCTGAATGACTTCTTCAAAAAGAAGAGTTTGGCATTAAAAAGCTTGCACCATACATTGGAAAGGCATCAATGAAGATGATCCCTCTTAAAAGATTGATGTTGTCGGAATCGATCCATAGATAAGGATTCATCTACAAAGTTTTTAGGAGGATTTTGGAAAAATTGGAGACAACACATCCTTTCCAACATGACCAAGTATCTGCTAGGCAAACAGAGGGCATGAAAATACAGTATCTCCAGCTGTTGGGAATCAATGCTAACATTGACATTCATGCACAACTTTGGAATAGGCTTTGAATCAGTATGAGAGTGCCTATGCATATACGCCAGATACCAAGCAAAGTGAGCAGTTAATCTCACTGAGGGATCTGCAGACTGTGAATATTGTTGGGCAAAATGAACATAGTTTTGATAAGCTTGACTTGAAACTGTCCATTCCCCTGGAATTACTGGCCAATTAATCTGCGGTCCTGTAAGGCAATCATCCGAACTCCATCCCCTTCTTCTAGAAATCTGAGTATCAAAACTGGCACAGTCACTAACCAACTGAGGTGGTTGAGATATGGAAGTGTTAGGAGAGGGTAATGGAATAAGGGAAAGTGGATGTAGGGAAGGATAGGAAAAATCATAAAAGGAAGAAAAGGTTAAAGAAGGAGTGGAAGAAATTTGTAAGGAATCACTAAGGAAAGGTGTTAACTGATAAATAGGAAATGTGGAGGGTACATTAATGAGGGGTGAAGGACAGGGTGGAGAAGGGGAAAATACCCTATCCTCAATAAAGGAACAGTAAGTAAAAATAGGAATTTGAGGGAAATTGGAAGGTTGGAAAAGAAGGGGTGAAATTACTGTGGAATTAGTTTGACAAAGGGAAATATATACAGCATAGCGGTGAGCCAATTGTTGGTAATAAAGGAGGGTAGGAACAGAAGGTCCCAAAAGAGATCGTCTATGATAGGCATCAAAGAAGATAGCATCAAATGGATTATGTTTGGAAAGATAGGTTAAGAGATCCATCCTCAGTTGGTTAGTACTCTGTACAAAGGTAGGAGCTGTGTTTTGTCTTTGATTGAGGACCACCGAATCAATCATGGGATGCCACGAATTATCCTGACAATCAGCTACTTTGGAGGAATAACTCTGAAACATATCAGCTATGCGCAAATCCAAATAATTGACATATAGAACAGCCTGTAAGACCACATCCCCCACATACCATGCCATATCTACCTCATCTGGGATTAACAAATCTCCTCGGAGATACATGTATGACATCAGCATGGTGTCTGGCGTGACAGAATCTTCAAAGAGCATTCTGACTACCTCTGTCAACAACTCAGCAGACCAAGCCCCACTCCAGCCATCCTCTGGAAAAGGTAGATCCATCGTGGAAAGCTTCATATAGAAGACCAGCTTCTGTAAGTGGTAGTGGACAAAGAAAGAATGGTCTGGTAAGACATAGTCCTGAAACTGTTCAAAGGTAGACCATAACAAGTCCATTCTGGACTGCAATCTTTCCACTTTGTCTTGGAATAGAGGGCACAAAGTAGCCTGTCTCTGTAGGGCAGCCAAGTCCTGCTGTGAAAGTGAAGGAATTAATGGAACAGGAGGGCTTGGAGGAACAGAGCGGGACTTTGCAAGCTGATCTTGCAACTGCTGGATTTGGGAGGCTTGGTTGGCCACTGTGTCATTAGCCATCTGTAAAGCTGAAAGCTTGTCATCTAAAAGAACTTGGAATTCTGTCGCTTCACTAGACATCCTCTCCTTCTCTGCTGAAAGGCTAGTAACCTGTGACTGGGCCTCGAGTAACTGGGTCTTCAATGAAGAAATCTCATCACTTTGGGTGGCAACCAGTTGGGTTTGTTGTTCCATTTGCTTAAATAGATCTGCTAGGGTATCCTTAGCAGAAGCTAACTCAGATGTTGCCTTATGCAACTGGTCTTTGGACTGCATGTGCTCCTCATAGAAAGATGCGTACAGCTGTTGAACACAGGCTGTCACTGACAACTCAATGGAACTTTGAATATCCTTGCAGAGGAAAGGAATGGCATCTCCTGAAACGAGACTGTTCAGGGAGGGAACTGAGATCTCCAAGGATCCTTCTCTATGTGCTCGAAACAGATTATTGCAAGTGAGAAACCCAGGGAGGTCACTACCAAAAGTAGCAGGGATAGGCACTGAGGGAAGTACAGCAGGGGCTTTATCCGCTACCCTCTTCAAGCGTTTGCGCTGTATGACCAGGGGAGGCGGAGAATCATCATCCTCAATGTCAATAGGTGCTGACTCTTCTGAAGGTGGAGAAGGAGGTACTGGATCTGATGGAGGAGGTAGAGGCACAGTCTTCTGTAAACCTGAATAGGTCAAGAAGGCAGACAAATATGATCCATAGGTAACATTGGTAACATTACCCCTCGTGACTTTAACAAAATGCTGATCCATCTTAGTAAGGAGGTATGTGCTCCAATCAATGGCAACTCCTTTTAGCACCATCCTGGAAGCTGTGAAAAGCTCTTTAGACAAATAGTGGGATGGCGTTTTGGCAGGCATGAACCGGTCTTGAAGGAACTGGCACATGGTCTTCCAGACGGGATCAGTGATCATAGAAAACGAAACTCCTGAAGAGTTTATCACTTTCTTAACATCAAGGACTTCCCTGGTCTGCTTCTGCAACAGCTTCAGAATCTCTTCATTAGAGAAGAGCTGACGAGTGGTCACAAAAGGTTCTCCTTTGGAGGGTAAAGACAAAGCCTTCCCTAAGCCTCGAGACGTCAATGTCATAGACATGCCTTGGACTACTCCTGTCTTCTTGCTGTAAGAGGCCAGTAACTCATCACATACGGACGGATCCTCTGGAAGTAATGGAAAAGGAGTGGCCACAAAAGCAGCAAGTCCTGCCTTCGTGAGGGGCTCAAAAGTAAGTAGGGACGAGTAATCCCTACTAACTAATGGGACGTACTGGATAGGGGGAGGAGCATGAGAAGGCGCCATTCAGATGGTTACACACACACCACAACCACAGACAATCAAGGTGAATGCCTGCCAAGCAACAGACAAAAAACCAAGGATAAGAGAATTACCAATCAAAACGTGACTCGACCTACTAACCCCAAGCAAACCACATCCTAGAAAAAAATTGACATGACCTTGAGACAAATGCGACCGAAAGCTTCATGCGATGCATCAGACAAACACCCTGAACCCCGTATCAGGCAATAAAAGAAAAAACTGCATACCGTACCCTTAACCGTAACAAAGACATGAAACCAAAACCATACCATATCCGACACATATCAATACGACATCTGTGATAGAACCAAGACTGGACCATGGAAAATAACGCTAAGAACTGCGCAAACCCATCCCACGAAACGGTTCATTAAAAAGGGGATAAAGTGCAGTGAGAGGGGATTTAATTTAATTAAGGGTTGATTGTAATCAATTATTAAAAATGGGTGAATTTTTATTAGGTGATAAACCTTAATAAGAAAACGGCGGTTCCTTATTATAAATTTATTTACCAATTATTAGGTTAAACGGTGCTTTTATACGATTCCCGGACTTCGATTCCCCACTGGGTCTCTAAATGCAATTCATTGATTACAATTAAGGTGATGTGGAGCGCTTTTTTGCCAGCGTGTGCTCATGTGACGGCTGGTTGATTTTAATTTTAAAAAAAATTAGAGTGCCTCTGTAGCGCACGTAGCGCGTGCTAAGTGAACGGCTGGTTTATTTTAATTTAAAAAAAAGTGTGTTTAGCGCGAATGCGCGTGGAACGGTGGGTGGATTAAAGAATTTATTTTAACAATTATTTGTGATTAAGGGGAAAATAAATAAATAAATAACATAAAATAAATACCTGGAAGGGTTGTATGGAATGCAGGAATGCGCAGGAAAAGTTCCAGTAAAGGAAAAGCAAAAAGCACTGATGAAACAACAATGAGAACACCTTAGCAGATGTGTTAATTTGGTTTATGTTGGTTTTTTATTTTTATTTATTTTATTTTAGTTTTAGTTGGGATTTTTTTATGGTGGAATAAATGGAAAATGAGCAAGGGAGGTGAGGGAAATTTTTTTAGAAGGTTTTTAGAATTTTTTAGGATTTTTTACAATTTTTAAAATGATTTTTCCATATTTTTTTGGCAATTTAGGGGTAATTTTAGGAAAGATGGATTTTTCTGAAATTATAGGAAAGGCAATTTTGAGCAGACAAAGGTCCAAAAATTGGCAACTGACAGAAGGAATTTTTAGAAATTTTCCTAAAATTTTTTATGGAAAAATTAATGAAGTGATTAATTAAGTCACATTAATCACATTAGTCACATTAGTCATAAGTCAGGTTAGTCAGGTTAGTCAGGTTAGTCTACCTAGGTTAGTCTGGTAAGTTAATTAAGTTAGGGTAGGATTAGGTTAGTCTGGTAAGTCTAGGTTAAATAGGTTAGGTCTAACTAAGTCTAGTTAGTACTAACTAACCTAGGGTGAGTTAGTGGGGGGAAAGACTAACCTGAGGTAGGTCAGTGGACTAACTAGAGGTAGGTTAGAATTAACCTAACCCTAGTTAAATATTGACTTAGGTTAGTGGTTAATCTAACGTAGGGTAGTAATTAACCAAACTAAGGTTAGTAATTTAAACCGAACTAAGGTTAGTAATTAACCTAACTAAGGTTAGGAAGAAACCTGAGGATGGGAGGAGGAGGAGATGGGGGTGGGGGAGGAGAAGGGAGGTGGGAGTGGTGGAGGAGAAGGGAGGTCGGCGGCAGTGGCGGTGCGCTCAGTGGCGGCGTAACTGGAGCAGGCGGCGAGGGCGGGAGGCGTGGCGCAGGCGACGAGGGCGGGGCCGTAAGGCGACTGGCGAGGAAGCTGGGGGCGACGTGGGCGGCAAGAGCTGGCGGCCGCTGGTGAAGGCGAGGTGGCGCGTCGAAGGCGAGGTGGCGCAGGCTACGGCGGCTCGACAGCGATCCGGGCGGCGAGGGCGGCGACTGCGACGACGACGGCGGGGGGTGCGAGCGGCGGCGGCCACGGCGACGGAATCGACGTCGACGGCGGAGGGCAAGGAGGGGAAGGAGAAGGGGAGGAAGAGGAGGAAGGGGAATGGAGGAGGAGGAGAAGGGAGAGGGAGAAGAGAAGGAGGGAAGGTGGCGGCAGGAGAAGCAGTGGAAGGAGGAGAAGGAGTGGCGGGAAGAGAAGAAGAAAGCAGCAGGGGGGGAGAAAATGGAGGAGGAGGAAATGTAGAAGGAGGAGGGGAGAGGAGGAGGAGTGGGAGGAGAGGGAGAAGAGAAGGAGGGGAGGTGGAGATGGAGGGAGAAGAGGGAGAGAGTACGCACAGAGAGAGAGAGAGAAGAGAGTGGGGGAAGACGGTTGGGGGGAAGGGACGGGCAGTTGGGGGGGAAGGGTGGGGGGGGCCCATGGGGGGGGGCCACGGGGTGGGCAAGTGGGGGGGCAGGGTGGGGGGGCAGGGGGTGGGCAGTGGGTGGTGGGCAGGGGCAATGGGCGGGTGGGGGCCCATGGGGTGTGGGTAGTGGAAATAGGGGTGGGCAAGGGCAATGGGCGGGGGGAAGGGTGGATGGGCGGGGTCTAAAAGGGGGCGTATCCCCGTCCCGCGCACGTGCGCGGGGCGGGGTAAAAAAATTTGCCGTGACGGGATTGAAATGGCGCGAGGAAGACGGTACGGGTTACGCAGACACGACCGAGGCGCGTGGAGATTCGTAAAATCGAAAAAGGGCGCGTTCACGCGCAAAACGAGCGCGAGAAAAAACAGAAAAATAAAGAAAAATTAATAACTCCCAATCCGGATGTCAAAACGAAATAGCGTAAAAACGAAAAGTGGGCAAGACGACAGGGGGGAAACAAGAAAAATACGGGACGGGGGTTCCGGGAGGGATAAAGGGCGGTCACGTGCAAAAAAACACAAAAAATGAATCAAAAACGCAATTGAAAAATTAATATCGAAAGATCCGTGCATCGGAATGAAGTGCAGAAAAAAGGAAAACTGTGCAGAAAGATGGGCCCGACAATCCTATCACGTCAAAACATAATTCCGACTAAGATAAGACGCGTGCACATGGAAAAAACCTAAAAAACAAACCCGAAAATGGGATCGGAAATTAATATCGGACGAACCGTTTATCGGAATGACATGCAGTAAGAAGGAAAAATGGCCGCAGGAAGGGGTGGGACAGGGTGATCACGTTAAAATGTAGTTCCGGCGGAAATAGGAGGGGTTCACATGGGAAAAACTCCAAAAATACCCCCGAAAACTCATTTAAAAATTAATAAGTAAAAATCCGGAAGTCGAAAAAGGGTAGAGGAAAAAGGAAAAAGGTAGAGGAAGGCACGGGGGACACGGCTGTCAAATCAAATTGGAATTCCGATACAAATAGGGCAGGTTCACATGGAAAAATGTCAAAAATACGCACGAAAAAGTCTTAAAAACCCGGAAAATTAATATTGGACAAACCGTGTATCGGAATGATGCGGAGGAAAAAGGAAAAATGTCAGGGGAAAAGCTGTGGTCAGGGCTATGATGTCAGATCACGGTTTCGAAGCAAGAAAAGCGCGTTCACATGGAAAACCGGCTAAATTACGCAAAATGCTTCAAAAATTAATAACTCGAAAACCGTGCACCGGAACAGGGGTAGGTAAAAAGGAAAAATGATCAATTCAAAGGGAGAAACAGGGCTATAAGGTTGGATTTGGATTTTGGTGAACGTAGGATGCATTCACATAGCAGGACCTCAAAATCAGGGAATGAAGGAAAACTGCAAGGGAACAGCCCCAAGGGTGGGTGGAACATAACCGGGCAGGTGGGAAGGGACCCCAGGAGGGTAAAAGCAAGTCATGGCATACATGCATGAGCAAGATAAGGCATATGCAGAAGGGTATGCAATGTAGACGCGCAGGGACGCGTCTCCACACTTAAGACCTTAACAGATAGGGTTAACCGAGCATTAGGGACCTAGGACCACGCCACAGACCATCCACTAACTTCCCCACACTTAAAACATGACCGGCACGAAGAAACCAAAGTGTAGGGTTAGAAAAACTTGCCCCGTTTCGTCAAGAAGCAAGGTTGAGTGTCGTTGGCACGTCCAGTGTTGTTGTCGGCGCTGGAGGGACCAAGGCATCTCTACAGCATACGTTCATCATGGCAGAGACCACGCGGCAGCACCCAGGGAGGTAGCTGATGGAAGGAATCGCAGGAAATGCATCGATGATGATGAGGGATACTACACTCAACTCACAGTCACTCTAACAAAATGAAAGAACAGTCACCCGCCCCATGACTAATATCACTCGCGGAAGAATGATTAAAACCCATAACTCATACCCGCTTGAGGAATCAACAAGGGGGGAATGGTGCAAAGGGAGTATGCCAGGGTGCACAGTTGATGGTGCATTAGTGCGTCCAACCCGTCTGGCATAGGTGCAAGGAGGAAGGCAAGGGAGCCTTACAGTGCAATGTACAGAACAGAGTGATGTGTCTTGTGATGACGGTAAAGACCCATCCCATGGGTGCATAGGGAAACGGGAACATACCTGACTCCAAGTGTCGTAACGTCCCTCAATCTCACCTCTCGGTAATTGATTGAAGAAACTCCAGTCACACTCAACCCACCCTCTGTCTCACGCTCTGTTGATAGATACCGAAGGGCAGCCTTTTCCTGAAACCCATTGATGTAATCCTCACAATCACTTGTGCAAAGGGTGTATGCCTTGTGCGCAGTTGATGGTGCAACTGTGCATCCCGCCCTGTGCCGGCATACGGTGCGAGAATGAAGGCCAGGGAGCCTTATAGTGCAGTGCACAGAAACAAATTGTGCTTTGTGCTTTGAGAGGCCCATTCCGTGCGTGCAACACTTCATTCACACTTCTCACCTCTCATTTGATTTGAAGGGAAAAGACTGGTCTCTCGCCCCACCCTCTGTCTCACGCTCTGTTGATAGATACAGAGGGCAACCATACTCACTTCCCCATCCGGTTAGGATGAAAGCTCACATCACTCAAGGGGTTGTCGATGAAGATCGCGTCATCAATTGTTGAAGAGGCGTACCCAGGGAGGTAGCCATCAAATTCGAACATTGTGTTGGATAGGAATATGTCGTCTGCTAGAGGACAGTTAGTCACTTTGCAAAGAGACCCATGACACAGCGTACCAAGGGAGGCAGCTTCGGAATTGGATCCGAGGGATATCAATCAATGAATCCACTTCTGGACTGCTGGGTGTTATCACCTTTTCCACAGCCAGCTTCTCGCCCAAGGGTGTTTACCACCTTTTCTTGGAACGAGGCCTGCTATGACAGGGAATTGCTTCCTTTTCTCTCATGACAGATTTGTTTTGTTTTTTTTTTTCTTTGTTCTTTTTTTTTTCTTATTTTCCCCTATTCCCGAGGGTGTTTCCACCTTTTCTCGAAGAAGAGGTCGGCATGACAGGGACCTAAGTCCTTTTCTCCCATGACCGATATGTTTTTTTTTCTTGTTTTTTTTTTCTCTTTTCTTCAAATTGAACAAGGGAATGGTGGAAAGACCATGTGTCAGAACCCACCTCGCCACTGTCGCTGGTGGAAAATAGAGGATAAGAGATCAAGGCTGAAAGGGGGGTTTGAGGGGACAGAGGGTTGCGTCCACTTCATCAGGACTGACTGAAGAACGGCTATCAGAAGTAGCATCATAGCAAGTACAGTGCCACGCCAATGAGGGAAAGGATCAAGTGTCCATAATTGTCAAGATCCCCAAGGAGGGAAGTACTTCTTCAGGCGATATCCATTAATCAGAAAGGGATCATCAGAGGCATCAATGGTCTGTACTTGGACAGAGCCATTAGGGTTGACGGCAAGTACCGTATAGGGGCCCATCCACCGCTGTTGGAGCTTGCCAGGAAACTTGCCAAAGCGTGAATCATAGGCTAGGACCAAATCACCTTCTTTGAACTCTTTGTGCTTGATGAAGCTGTCATGGTAAGCCTTACGTCGAGCTTTCGTGGCTTCCATGCACTGTAGAGCCATCCGACGAATTTCGTCCAAACATTCCAAATGCAGGAGACGGCGTTGCAGTGAATCATCATCCCCCAAACGCTCTTTGATCGCCACTCTCAAAGAGGGTAGTTCCAGTTCAACAGGAAAAACTGCTTCTGTACCATACACCAGCTGGAAGGGTGTCTGGCCCGTTGCTGCTTTATGGGAGGTTCTGTACGCCCAGAGGGCCTCTGTAAGTCGATCGTCCCAATCACGACGATGTGCAGCAATTGTTCTTGTCAGAATCGAGCAGAGGATGCGATTGGTGACTTCGACTTGGCCGTTGGCTCTGGGGTAATAAGGAGTGGACTTGCAATGGCGGATCTTATACAACTCTGTCAACTCTTCCATGACTTTGTTAAGGAAATGAGTGCCTCTATCACTTACCAGCTCTAAGGGACTGCCAAAACGGGTGATGATATTCTCATACATAAACAGGGCTACGCTGTTACCATCGTCCCGCTTGAGGGCTTTAGCTTCACACCACTTTGTGACATAATCCGTACATACGAGGATGTATCTGTTCTGTTTCCTTCTGGTAGGAGGGTCGATCGGACCTACGAAGTCAATGCCCCACTTCTCAAACGGCTTTAAGGGAAGGATAGGTTGCAATGGCATGGCACTTGTCTTCGTGGGTTTCCCCATTCTTTGACAAGCATCACATCTTTTACAGTAATCATAGGCATCCTTGTGAATGGTAGGCCACCAATATCCTGCTAGCAGAGCCTTCCTGGTTGTAGCTTCTCCTGCAAAGTGACCTCCACATGGCTCGTCGTGGCAAGCCTTCAGAACAATCCCAATCTCATCCCCGGCAACACATCTTCGGAGCACTTCATCTTTGCCCTTCTTGTACAGTGCACCGCCGAGCAGGGTGTAGGGGGCTGATTCTAGCATGAGCTTCTTCCTTTCCCGACTAGAAATACCAGGAGGGTACTGTTGGGTTGCCAGCAGATTGGCAATGTCCCCATACCAGGGAGTGACAGTTTCTACCAAGAATAGGGAAGCATCAGGGAGGTCTGGATCATCTTGCTCCTCGTCTGCAGTTTGTGGGATACGCGACAGATGATCAGCCAGAACATGAGAACGACCAGGCTTAGTAATCACCTCAAAGTCGAACTCCTGGAATAAAAGGAGCCATCTCATCATTCGTCCTTTCACATCTGCTTTGTTCATCAAGAAGGACAGGGCCTCATGATCCACATAAAATTTAAAGTGGGTAGATAGGAGGTAATGGCGAAACTTCTCCAGGGCAAACACCATTGCCAAGCACTCCAGCTCGGTCACTGTATAGTTCTGTTCCCTATCAGTGACTTTTCGGCTTGCATAATAGATCGGTTGATCCAACTTCGAGGAGCCCTTTTGGCAGAGGACAGCACCTAAGCCTTCAATTGACGCATCAGTGTGTACGTGAAACTCTTTCGTCCAATCAGGAGGTTGCAGAATGGGTGCCTCAATCAGACACTGCTTCAGAGTGTGGAAGGCTTTGTCACATTCTTCCGTCCAAGTAAACTCTTCATCTTTCCTTAGGAGCTTATGCAAGGAGGTTGCCTTTGTAGCAAAATGGGCTATGAACCTTCTGTAGTAACCCACATGGCCTAGGAATCCCCTCAACTGTTTGAGGTTGGTGGGTGCTTGCAGAGCTGCGATCTTTTCAATCTTTGCAGGGTCTGTTGATATCCCTTGTGCTGAGACAATGTGGCCCAACAAGACTCCAGAAGAGACCCCAAAGATGCATTTGTCGGGGTTGAGGGAAATCCCATACTCCCGGCATCGGTCAAAGCATTGTTCCAAATGTCCCCAGTGTTCACTGATCAAACTATAGACACAGAAGTCATCCAAATATACTTCAATAAAGTCGTGCAGATGATTTTGAAAGGCAGCCATCATGACTCGTTGGAAAGTAGCAGGGGCATTGCAGAGCCCAAATGGCATCACTCGGTAAGCGTAAGTCCCCCATTCTGTGGTGAAGGTTGTTTTGGATTGGTCTTCTTCTGCGATTTGGACTTGGTTGTATCCACTGAATCCATCCAGAAGAGAATAAAGCTCATGTCCTGCCACTGTGTCCAACAGTTGGTCTGTGAAAGGGATTGGAAAGTGATCCTTCTTTGTCTTGGAATTAAGCTTTCGGAAATCTACACATATTCGCAATTTTCCATTCTTCTTGGGTACAACCACGATGGGTGAAACCCATTCACTATTTGCCACTGGATAGATGAACTCGGCTTCCAGAAGCTTCAGCAGCTCCGCTTTCACCAATGTGGAATAATTCGGGTTCATTCGCCTCTGTCGTTGCCGTACTGGCTTGGCATCAGGCTCCAAGTCAATATGATGTTGACATATTGTGGGATCAATCCCCTTTAGGTCTTTGTAGGACCATGCAAACACGTCCAAATTTTCTTTCAACAAGTTGTACAAAGTTGACAACTCCTCTTCTGGGAGACTGCTACCCACCTTCAAGTGGCGTTCAGTGCCATCTGCATCCACAAAGGTTAACTGCCTTTCACCTTCTACTTCACGGATGAAGGTCCCGCGGACTGCTTCTGGGTAGAGATCCGACTCCTTCAAGGGAGTGACGTCCTCTTCTGATGTCCCACTAGAACCAACTTCTTCTTTTGGTGGAGACTTAGGTTGCTCCTTAAGACATTGGAATGGGATTAAAGCTGTTTTGGGTTTGGTTTCAAAATTAATTACCTCTTGGCTTGAAGACTCATCTTCTGAAGACACATCCAGGAACGTCACATAACAGGGACCCTCTGATGCTTGTTGGGTTTGTGGGATTGGTGCTTGTTGGCACGGTGCATCATCGTCATCTTTCTTTGGCAAAGATGGGTTAGGACGGCAGGAGCCACTGCTGAAAGACGGCTTGCTCTTCTTAATCCATTTCTTATAAAGGTTTTGCATATAAGATGATCCATTTACTAGACCAAATGGTACCATTGCCATTCTGTCCCATAGCATGAGCTCATCGGCTTCTGATACTTCTGGAACTTCTTCTTCAAATTTATCCTCTTCAGGTGGGATAGACTCTTCTATTTCACTTTCATAATCTTCTTCGTCCATATCATATCCATCCTCTTCTATCTCTGTTTCTGCCTCTGCGTCTGCTTCTGTCTCTGCTTCTGCTTCTGCTTCTGCTTCTGGCTCTGTAAGAGCTCTGTAACAGAAGAACAGATTCTTTGTTTCCTCTCCTGCCTCTGTCTCTGCTTCTACGATGGCCATGTAACAGGGAGAGCAGTACATCCATGCTTCTATCTCACTGTCAGAAGTGATTTCAGAAGTCATGCCCGGTTCAGGCAGGAAGTATTCACCCATTGATAATGGCTTTGCATCTTTTGGAAGTCGGCTTACAGTATCCACTGTTAAGGAATGTGCCACTGTTTTCTTGGGAAGGATCTGTTTGACAGCATCTTCGTCTGCTGATGTTCCATCTGTAGCCTCGTTAGGGGAATCAGAAGATAGTTCCAAGGAGGTGGATCCATGTCCTTTTTGAGAACCATACAGTTTCAGCACCACTTTGTTGGGTCCTCTGCCCAAGGTCAAGGTTCCTTTGAACCAATCCGTCCTTGCTCTGGCTTCAAAAAGCCATGGTCTGCCTAGTAACAGAGGATAGGATGTGCCATAAGAGTTTGGCTTCACCACCAGATAGGTTAGCCAATAATCTTTTCCAGCCACTGTAGTCTTCACATATGGGAGAATGCCCAAAGGCTTGATTCTACTCTGATCCGCCAGTCTGATTAGCCATTGGGTGGGTTGCACACCTTGTAAGCCTAGATCCTTCATTGTCACATCCGTCATAATGTTCACTAATGAACCACCATCAATCAGTGCATTTGAAATAAAGCAACCTTCGATCCATACGCCAGTCTCTGGAGTACCCGGATCTAGAAAAGCATTAGCCACATCCACTTCTTTTACAGGCTCTGGAGCCTTGTTGGACTTTGTCACTGTGGAGGGAGCAATCCTTAAACCACGTCTTTTCGTCAGTATACTTTTAAATCTTTTCCGGCAACTGGGAGACAACATCAATAGTTGTCGGAATGTGAGGTTTGGTTTAAAGGTATCTAGATCTCTAACTAGATCATATTCCTTAATAGGATCCACTGGCTTCTCTAATCGATTAGGGAATGGGGCAACACCCATTTTCATTTTCCCTCTTTCTTCCAACAGAGGAATTACAGGAACTTCTTCTGCCACTTGTGGCACGTCCTCCTCTTCTGTATCCTGGACCTCTGGTCCTGTCTCTGTAACTGTCTCTGTAACTCTCTGTGGCACTGTAGTGCTCTGTACGGCACTGTTAGGCTCTGTGCTGTTCTGTTCTTCTGGTGGAAGATTGAACTTCACTGTTCTGGCAGGAGGGTTATTTTCTTTCTGGATAGGTGGTTCCTTCTGCTTTGCACGCGTGATGGCAGCAACTTCCAATTCCACCAAATTGGAGGTAGGCTCTTGGGCCTTGGACGAACTATCAGTAGCACTGTTTTTCACTGGGGCTGGGCTTGGACAGTCTTTTGCAGTGTGGCCTTCTCCTTTGCATCGACTGCATAAGGGCTTGTAATCCACTGACCTTCGAGGATTTGGACAATTTGGTGAGATGTGTCCCTTTTCTCCGCATCTGTAACACTCCACTTCTGATCTCTGACCACCGCCAGACTGTCTTCCTCTGTAACTTTGAGAGGGAAATCTTCTGGGTCCGAAATTAGGACCAAACTCTCTAGGCTTAGGTCCAATATCTTGTGTTGTCATTTTGGATTCCAGTAAGTTAAATCTTGCGTCTTCTTCCTTTCTTCTCCTGTCATGCATCTCCTTCAGGGAGCAAATGTCCTCTGTATGGTTCTTCCGCAAACAGTAGGAACAGAAGGCTCCAGGGATGGTTGGTTTCCGTGTACATTCAGTGGCTAAATGGCCTGCTTGATGACACTTACCACACCAAGTATTTGACCGCATCACATCTCTTCCTGCTCCTGCAACGTTGGATATGCTAGCGGTATTCACTTTCAGCGTCTGTAGTTGTTCTGTAATCACATCCATCAACTCCTTTTTAATGTTTGCAACTGAGTTGGATAAATAATCCTTCAAGCTTTCTCCTCCAGACGTACTGGTAGGAGGGTTTTGAGGAGTCTCTGTAATCACTGCATAAACTGGTTGGGTTGGTACAGAGGGGTCTCTGTTCTGGTTCTGATTCAGAGCTCCTGTTTGAACTGTTGGCTGTTGACTCCAGTTGGTAGGGTTCCACTGTTGCTGTTGATTTTGCATTGAGGAGATTGGTTGGGACCATTGTTGTTGTGGTTGAACCATCATTTGAGGCATGGATTGTGGCCACTGAGGATTTGGTGCACTGTACTGTGATACCGGGGGCATCTGTTGGTAGGGGTAGGGAACAGTCCCTGGGACTGCATTTGATGGGTACATCATTCCTGGCACCAGAGGAGGTAGGACTCCTCTTCCTGTATTCATTGCTAGTCTAGCTTCCACTTCATCGTACAGTCTTGCACCTTCTGTTGCAGCTTGCAGGGTGGCTGGTCTTTGCAGCTCCACAAACTTACGGACTTCTGGTTGTAATCCTCTGAGAAACACTCCCTTCTGAATGCCATCATCTAGATTATGGTTAGTCCACCTCTTCAGGATGGATTCCATTCGTGAGACATATGCTTCTACTCTTTCTCCAGAGGACTGACTTAGGTTCATAAATTCCTCTCTCATCCGCTCTTCAAAACCTTCATGCCTGAATTTAGTGAGGAAGGCCAACTTCAGGTCGTCCCATGTGCCAAAAGTTCCTGTTGCTTGTCTTTCATACCACTGAAACGCCGCGCCCTTGAAAGTGGCGGGGAATATTGCCAACCAATGCTCAGGGGTTCTGGCATTGTTAGCCACACACGCTACCATAAACTCTGCTACATGAAGATCGGGGTCTTCATTGTACTCTCCCTTAAAAACTGGCAATGGGACTACATTCGCTGGTCTGTCATCAATATTTCCAGGACGGATCTGGCTTGGAAGTGGACCTCCAGCAGGAGGAGGAAGGGCTTGATGTGCCATTGGGACTTCTGTAAAGAGTTCCACAAGGGCGTCAAAGGCGGCTTCTGCTGCGAGCTCGCTCTCAGCCTTGATTTTTGCTTTCTCTCTTCTCACGTACCTCTGGACTCGTTCTAACGCTTGCCTTTTTATTGCGTCATTCATCAAGGGGTTGGCTCCACTATGTTGTTAGTGCTCCACAGAGGGTTAACAGAAGGCTTCAGTCTCTGTAGGACTCTCTTGCCAACATTTCTTCTACTTCTTTCTTTTCAACGTCCCTAAATTCTGCTTTCATGCCACTGCACAGGGGAAGGTATTCGGTTCTGAAGGTGTCAAAATGCATACGTCTGAGCATGGTGTTGGTGCCATCATCATAGTAATGCCAGCTTCTGATGGTTTCAATAGTGTATGTTGTGAAAAACACTCTGTCTACCAACTTCCAGTGGGTTGCTAATTGAACAAACAGAAGATTATCAGTACACCAAGCATCCCATGTATCTTGCTGTTGAGCGTCCACGAACAAATTCCAACTCTTTTCCTTCTTGTCTTTGTGAACCTCTACAGACCAAGACTCCTGAAGCCTCTTCACAATCTCCCACTTGATGTTGTCTGGAAACTTCTCAATGAATGCCAAATCTTCCATGGATGTTCATTCTCTCTGTTTTTGCTCTTCAGTTTGTTCCCAAACAGTTTGCCACCAAGATGCAAGTTTCTGCTGCTTCAATAGGAAGAGGAAACTGTCCACCACATAGAGCATGCATCATGATGGTGATGTGTTTCCGCCATTGTGGGATGAACTTTTTATGGAAAGTGGCTTTGATTATGAGGAATTCCAACTCTTCAGTGGAAGAAGGAACTTTACAAACATCCATTGAATTCTTCTCTTCTTGGCAATGCCAATTCCTTCATTTTCAGCCTCTTTTGGTGCTTGTTGATGGCAAAGTTCCCCGGCTGCGCACCAAAAACATGGAGCCCCGAGAGGAACACCAAGGAAAAGGGAATTCTCTTGCAAGAAAATCTATCTTGTAACATCAACAAGCTTGTTTATCATGTTTCATATGATCACAATGAAGAAAAGAACACCAGGCACAACAAATCTTCATGCAACATCATGTAAATCTCCCACGGTTTTTAATAGAATCAACCATATTCTTCAACATCTTCACAAAATACATCAATGGAACAAAGAAAGCAAAGAAGTAAACCATCCTTGAATGGAAATACATCACATATTATTCATCTTCAATATCTTCATAGTCTTCTCTCTCAATCTCTCATATACAATCACTCTGTTTGAGTAGAATTGGCTATCTCTGACTCTCTCTCACACACTCCATCAATAATACATCATATCCTCACTACAATATCTCAAAAATTACTCAATAATCACTCTTAGGTCGTGGATACCCCTCCCAAGAGGTATGTCTGATATGAAGGGTCACCAGAGCCTCTACAGTGTCTCTTCACAGCTCACTACTGTCACTTCACTCTAGTCTTCTCTTGAGTCTTCAGCAGCTACTTCTTCCACTTCTTTCAGCTCTTTTGCACTTGTATTCACCTCTTTCCAAGGCTAGAAAACTTTTCCAAAGTCACACATACATTCCACAGAACACTTACAGAACAGTCTACAGAACAGTACCAGAACAGCTACAGTACAGAACAGAACAGAAACAGAACAGAAGCAGAAGCTCTACAGAAGACCTACAGAAGGTTACAGAAGGTCATCAAAACCACATCACTCACTCTCAAACCATTCCAAACTCTCACAAAACATTCACTAAGCTTTCACAATATCTCATTCTTCATCAATCAATACCTCATCCCTCCTTACAGAAGACAATCAGAACAAAACAGACCAAAACAGAGCAAAACAGAAGGTATACAGAACCTATCAGAACCTATCAGAACATCACAGAACCATCAACAAACATCATGAACTTCCAAAACACAATCAATATCATCCAAAACACTCTCAAACCACTTCCAAACCAATCAACCATTCAGCTCTCAAAAACAACAAAAATCAGCCAAAAAACAAGTCATTTCAACACTCAACATGGGCACCCATCACTATCACTTCATTCTTTATTCTTTCAATGATATTTGAATAAACAGAAGGCCGATCACACATTGTGACTATCGGAGTTCCCACATTGTGTGTGTCTCTCTCGCTTTCTCTTGCTCCTTCCACCATAGCTCTTGTTCCCAATCATGCTTCCACTTCAGGGCTCAACTCCCTTCAACTCTTTTAAAACTAGTGATTTTCGACTAGTTGAAGTAGGATGCAATCAGCTTGAAATTTATCTATCTACAAGAGCTCAAGCTAAATGGACATTCACTATACAAAAGCTTATGAAGCATAGCAAGATATTTCACATGGTACCAAATGGAGCACCTTGTGAGAATAGGTGGAGTAGCATTTTGGCATTCATGCAAGACTCTTACTTGGTCACATGGGTATTAACGGACAATGACAATCATAATTGTTTTGCTATCCATTCAATCCATATTGCCCATTTTATCCATGATGCCCGTTCTATTCATGCTGCCCATTGTGGCCATACCTCACATTAAATGCATGCTACCATTGTGACCTTATTGTCCAATATATGCATACTACCCATGAGTATGATGCTAACCATTTGGCCATTATGAGGCTGAAATCGACTCAAAAGTGGGGGCTAACTTCCAATACCATGTTGCATAGGAAAGGTGCTCATCATTAGCTCTTCATTCCTATTAGATAGTTCACCCACTTCAAAGCTACTGATTGGAAGGCTGCTACTTCCAGTAATACCAACCTACAAATTTTCATTGGAAAGTAGGGTGGGTTGCCTTGAATCGGGGCTGAGAGTTACCATTTGGGGGTGGAGTGGGCTACCTCAATTCAATTCTATCTCCACTCTCTTTATCTTAGGAGTGATTGGCTGTCATTTGAGAGACAAGTGTCGCAATTCCATCCAAGGTTTATTGAGTTTGAGATTGAGCAAGCGTGGCTTGTTTGTTAGAGAGGGCTATTTTCTCAATCAGATAATCCATCTTGGAGGGGCTACTCAAATGGGCCATATGATCAATGATCTTATTCAATTTTAGTACCACTTCATTATGCTTGGAGACCATGTCATTGTGCCCCAATGCATAGTGCATCTCATGTTGGCATAGGGTTTGGCTAAGGGCACTAAATGCTCCTTACTCAGGTGAATGCTCCTTACTCAGGTAATTTTTCCTCAAAGTCATCTCCATGTGGCTATACAATAATGGGCTCTCTAGCATTGATAATCTATCTTGGTAGGTTACCTTGCACCTTGCCCTTGCCTTTGTTTCATGTCATTTTGAGTGCAGTTAATTAGACCCACCATTAGTAAACGAGCATAACTTTTGATAGCCAACTCCAAATGGAATAGGATTTAATTAAATCAAAGAGGGCAATGATCTCTTCTAGATAATCTATCAAGCTTCATGATAGAAAATGATTCAAAAATTCTACAATGCAATCCTTGTGACTCTCTTGGAGTGGTTTGCACCCTATATCCATAGTGACTTTTGTGCACAAAAATAGAAATATCTCCTAGACCGTAGTTCAATTGGGGAGTTTTTTGTTCAAATCAAAGAGTGAAATTCCCTCTTCAAGAGAAGCTATAGGGTCCTTTCATAGAATGAATAAAAAATATTCTATGATAAGATTCCTATGATAGTCTCAATATACCTGCAACTAGTACACTTCTTGTCTTGGCCCAAATTCTCAATGTTTGAGTGGCTTGCGGGCTAAGAAGCCTATCCATCATAGCATCTAACATACATGACATATTGAGTATGATCCCACATCCATCCAAAATCAATTTACTCTATGAGCACTTTGTATGAAGGCTTCAGTACCATACATCCTGCATGCACTACATATATATCAAGTGTAATACATAAATACCTTTGTCAATGCATGTGCCTCATGTTTAGTTATTTTTCATTAAGGAATGGGGGTAATCATTAAGTGTACCTACACCTACATATAATTATTGGGCTCCAAATCATTGGGAGGTGGACAAAGTTCCCCAGGACAAGTTGCATACCCCTTCAAGGTATTGAGTGGTAAGGAAGGGTAACGTCTCTTTTGGCTTACTACCTTGCCTCGCCTCAACCTTTCTCTCAATTGGAGTATACATGGTGGGATCTTTTTAATTAAGCAACCAATATGAAATGCATTTGATAAGAAATAAACTTTGGGCTTTTCATGAGATGCATGGAATAGATAACAGTGATGGGGGGGAATTACCTTGGCAATCCAATGGCTCACTAGATTCCAACTTACCCTTCATACAAATTTCTTGGATTCCCACCAGTCATCACAACAAGTTAGAAAATCCATGATTATGAGATCTACAATGAGCTTATAATGAGCAGGGATGAACACATGCATCTATGGATTTTCTCAATACAATTGATCCTCTTTAATGCACAATGATATTATAATGAGTGGGTATTTTTAATTAAGAAACCAGTATGAAATGCATTTGATAAGAAATAAACTTTGGGCTTTTCATGAAATGCATGGAATAGATAAGAGAGATTGGAGAGGGATTACCTTGGTAGACTCACTAAATACCAATTTACCTTTTTTACAAGTTTCTTGGATTCTCACTAGTCATCATAACAAGTTAGACCATCCATGATTAGGAGATCTACAATGAGGTTATAATGAGTGGGATAAACACATGCATATATGGATTTTCTCAATACAATTGATCCTCTTTAGTGCACAAATGCATTAAAGAGTGAGTTGATCTAATGAATAAACACATGGTTGCATAGATTTTCTCAATATAAATGATCCTCTTTAATGCAAAAATGTAAAAAGACTGTGCTGTGACGAATGCAACCTTTCCTCAAATGATCGAGAATAAATGAATCGTTGCATGGATTTTCTCAATACAACTGATCCTCTTTAATGCAAAAATGTAAAAAGAGTGGGCTAACTAATGCAAGCTTTCCATTTCAATGAATAAAGAGAGCTTTATCATGTAAATTTAGTGAATTCTTGGGTAAGATTCAATGGTCTACCCCTTCAAAAAAGCTCATAGCTTCAAGCCTAATGACCAATCACTTCTTGAAGTCCAATTCTATGAGATGGATAGCCACAAGCACTTTGATTTTAGTGGAGCCTTGATCGAGAAGACTCTTCAGCTCTCTTAAGTGCCCATCCACCAATATTATCCCTCTTGACAAGAATCTTATAGAATCATCTCCATTATGCTTCTTGATACTTGAATCTTCCTTAACACATGCAATCTTAACACTATATTAAGGAATTTGTGAATTTCCATGCACTTTGGGGACCCCCAATACCTTTATTATTTGACCACATGGTCAAATATTGTTGTCTTACTTAAAGGTGAAGTCTACCCTAAAAACTATAGAAGCTACCTTTTCGAATCCTAATTTCAAATATGGATCAGGATTTAGCCACATGGTCAAATATTTATCACTTATTTGAAATTGGGACTTCGAAATTTTCCAAATTCTCTAATATGGTGTTTCTTGGGTACTCCTTGGAGTAGACCCACTATGGAAGAGTGTTGGATATAAAAGATTGATGAAACTTGAAGCACAAGAGAGTTCCAAGCTGTGAGTTATGGCTACCTCCTATGTTTTAGGGTCTTAGAAGAAAGAGAGATCTCAACGTTGAAAAAGAAGGACCAAGATCTTAAGGAATATGCAAAGAATTATTGTGAGAAGCCCTCAAGATCATCCTAGCTAGTGATTGGTTGTAGAGAATGGAGCTAAAGTGAGTAGGGATAGCAATGCAATTCATTTTGAAAATTGATAGGGCTACCTAGAAGGCTACTAGTCATCAAAATCACTCAAGCCACTACTTGATGTCTTTGATAATCTAGATGAGGAGAGAGAGAGATCTTTGGGTGAAAATCCATGACAGTTGTCAAGATTGTGGGAGAGAAGGAAGGAGTCTCGCTTGAAGCTTTCTTGCTTGCACAATGGGGGAAGACACACAAGGGTGGAGGCTAAAAACAGTTTTCCTCTTCTTAGTTGTGTAAGCCAAAAGAACTCAAGTACAAAGAAATAGAAGAACCCTAGATATGGGTCTCAAACCAAACTCAACTAACTAAGGTGGCATACTAGCTGAGCCACGAACTAGAGTAGATAAGGATAGCTATCATGTAGCTATTATTCAGGGGCGGTGTACCAACCGCATCTGCAACTGACAAGTCGGTGACATAAATACACAACGGTCACCCTGGCGTATCACGAGTGGAGCTCGATATCTCAACACTCCCCCTCGAGCTCAATCCCAATTCCTGCACACCAAGCAGGTCTCTGAACTTGCGCAGCTTCTCTGCGCCCAATGCCTTCGTGAATATGTCAGCTACCTGATCCTCTGTGCTGACATAAACTAGATCAATAAGACCTAGTAAAACCCTCTCTCGCACATAGTGATAATGCACCTCAATGTGCTTTGTTCTAGCATGATAGACTGGGTTATTTGCCAAGTGTATACTACTCATGTTGCCACAATAAATGACAACTGGCCCATCTGTAGACTGATGCATATCATAAAGTAGCTTATGCAACCAAGCTACCTCACATGCAGCCATTGCTGCACCCCTGTACTCAGCCTCTGTGCTCGACAAGGCAACTGTAGGCTGTTTCTTGCTGCTCCAAGTGACTGCAGCACTCCCAAAAGAGAATACATATCCACTGGTAGATCGTCTATCAGAAATACTACCAGCCCAATCACCATCAGTGTATCCATGCAACTGTATCTGAACCCCAGTCTCATAAAATAGTCCATACTGCAATGTGGACTTCACATACCTGAGTATGCGTCTAGCCGCATCCAAATGTGGTTTCCTTGGAGCCTGCATAAACTGACTTACCAATCCAACAGCATAGCTCAAATCTGGCCTGGTAATAGTCATATAAATCAAGCTTCCTACTATGCGTCTGTACATAGTAGGGTCTTCCAGAAGCTCACCTGCATCTGCGCTCAGCTTCACATTCTGCTCCAAAGGAACTGAAATAGGCTTACAGCCTGTCATCCCATATTTGGACAGCATGTCCAATCCATATTGCCTCTGCAAGAGCTGTATCCCACTTGATGATCTAATCACCTCAATGCCCAAGAAATAACGCAGCTCTCCCAAATCCTTCATCTCAAACTTCTGCTTCAATAGCATTTTCACATGAAGGATATCTTCATCACTGTCACCTGTCATAATCAAATCATCAACATAAATGACAAGTAGCATAATACCTTTCTCTGTTTTTCTCACATAAAGTGAGAAGTCTGCCTTGGAAATCTGAAAGCCAATAGTGACAAGATACTGTCCTATCTTGTCAGACCATGCTCTAGGTGCTTGCTTCAAGCCATACAAGGCTTTCTTCAACCTGCAAACAAACTCAGGATGAACAGCATGCACATAACCTGGTGGCTGCTCCATATAGACCTCTTCTTGCAAATCACCATGCAAGAAGGCATTCTTTACATCCATCTGATGTAAAGACCATCCCTTTGATGCAGCCATAGCAATGACTGCTCTTACGGTTGCCATCCTTGCAACCGGACTGAATGTTTCTTCATAGTCAATGCCATATGTTTGTGCATACCCCTTGACTACTAATCTTGCCTTGTATCTGTTCACAGAACCATCAGCATTGTGCTTCACCTTATAAACCCACTTACAGCCAATTGCATTCTTACCTTTAGGCAAAGGTACCAATTCCCATGTAGCGTTTGCTTCCAAGGCATCCATTTCTTCATCCATGGCTTTCTCCCATTTTTCTTTTCCCATGGCTTGCTCAAAAGAAGTGGGTTCTGGTTCATGTATCACTTTGACCATATATGCATAGTGAATGGCTGTAAATCCATCATATTTCAGCCTATCCACAGGATACCTAGCTCTCGTAGACCTGCGCAAAGTAGGTTCACTCCCAGGTGCTCTCAAAACATCCCTGGTCTTCCTTACTCTAGGTGTAACAATAGAAGGAATACCCAACTCATCATCAATGCTCTGCTCTGAGCCACTGGATTCACCATCCACATAAGAGTGACCTGCATTCACATCAAACATGGGCTGATCAACCTTCTCTTTTCCTTTTCGTGATACCTGCATACCACTATCTGCATTGCTTTGAGAAGATTCTCCTGATCTCAATCTGCCTGTCCATGGCGAAGAATGTGAACCACCGCTAGAGGACGCTCCAGGTCCACTGATATTTTGTGACTGTTGCTGTGAATTCTGTGCAGCATTACCATTTTGTGCATCTACATCATCAATCACATTTACTGGTTTATACCAGCTACTCATCTCATCAAAAACAACATCTCTGCTCACTGTAAACTTATGAGTAGAAGGGTTATAGCATCTATACCCTTTTTGATGCAGAGAGTAACCAATAAAGATGCACTTCTCAGCTTTTGGATCCAACTTGGATCTCAGCTCATCTGGCACATGTACATAGGCAATGCAACCAAAAATTTTCAAATGAGAAATATCTGGTTTCCTACCAGTATACCTCTCCTCTGGAGTCATTCCATGTATTGCTGCAGTGGGAGTCCTGTTCATTATGTAGACTGCTGTAGCAACTGCTTCAGCCCAATAAAAATCTGGCAAGTCTTTTTCATTGAGCATGGCACGAGATACCTCTCCAATATGCCTATTTTTCCTTTCTGCAATTCCATTTTGTTGTGGGGTATAACTGCATGAATATTGCTGCTTTATGCCATGCTCCTGCAAGAACTTTGCAAACTCATTTGAGAGGTACTCTCCCCCTCCATCTGACCTCAGGCATTTTATTTGCAGACCTGTTTCTTTTTCAGCCATAGCTTTAAGGGTTTTGAAATGCCCAAAAACTTCACTTTTCTTTTTTATAAAATACACCCAAACTTTTCTGCTATAGTCATCAATAAAAGTGACAAAATAATAACAGCCTCCAAGAGATGCAGCTTTAGTAGTCCACACATCAGAGTGGATTAATTCCAATGGCTTCTCACTCTCTTGAACATGTCTAGGAAATGGTTTCCTTGCCTGTTTTCCAAACTGACAGGCTTCACATACCTTATGCATTTCTGCAACCTTGAATTTTGGCAATCCTGCAACAATATTTTGGGCCTGCATTGATTTAAGTCGCTGTACATTAACATGACCAATGCGTTTATGCCAGATATCAATATTTGCAACTACACCGGTCCCATGTGCAAACATTGCTGCACTCAATTCAGACATGTCTGCATCCAACGTAAACATTCTTCCCTTCTTCTTTCCTTTTGCTATCAAGCGACCTTTATTTTTCATATCCTCAACAAAGCATCCATGAGGATTAAATCTGACCTGCAAGCCCTGCTCAACCATTTGACCGACAGAAACCAGATTCTTGGTGATATTCGGGACATGAAATACATCGGACAGGTATTTCTTTTTCCCATCCTGCATAGACAAGGGAATTTTTCCAATCTGCACAATAGGATGTGCAGTATCATCACCAGTCTCCACAAATCCTGGTTTTTCCATTTTCCTTGCATCCTCCATCCATTCTGCATGACCTGTCATGTGGTTTGATGCACCTGAGTCAACATACCATACATCATTGCTTTCTTCTGCACTTGTCACAGAATTGTTCATGTGCTGCACCATGAACAAATGCTCATTTTTGTCATCACCCTGTCTGCTAGAAGATGCATAATTCCCTTGTTGCAGTTTTCCATTCATGATGTCATTCTGCTTTTTATAGCAGTCTTTAGCCATATGACCCATTTTACCACAGTAGTAGCATTCAACATTACTGTTTGCATTTTGACCTCTTTGCCATCCACCACGACCTCTTTGGTTCCCTCTGCCTCTAGAGTTACCACGTCCTCCTCCATAGGACTGGTTTTCTTGAGTTTGCTGCATATTCTGATTTCTACCACGGCCTCCAAATCGGCCTCCTCTACCTCTGCCTCTACCTCTTCCAGCATTTGAGTAGAAGACAGCTTCTTTTGAAGTTCCTCCTGAAGAAGATGCACCACCATTTCTCTGTTCCTCAGAAATTAGAAGAGCAATCAACTCCTCAAAATCAAGAAATCTTTCACGAACTGAAATGGATGTCCGAAACTGTGCATAATCCTTTCCTAGACCATTCAAGGTCACAGAAACTAAATCATCATCTTCCATTGGTGACCCAATGGAAGCAAGTGCATCTGCAATCTTCTTCACCTTCATATGGTAGTCGTTGATGCTCATATTTTCTCTTTGCACATTGTGCAACTCTTGCTTAAGCTGCATTTTCCTGGCTTGCGTATTTGTGCTATACATTTTTGACAAAGTATCCCATGCCTCCTTTGGCGTACTTGCATCCTGAATATGCACAATCATAGAGTCTGAAATGCTGATAGACAGCCAATACATAACTTTCCTGGCTCTCTCATGCCATGCTTTAAATGCCTGCATTTGCTGTTGATTGGGAACATCAGGAAGAACTGGTTCTTCTTCATTTCCTGCAACAAATTCCCAATATCCTTTTCCCATAAGGAAATTCGTCATTCTAAACTTCCATGCTTGGAAGTTGTTCTTGTCAAGCTTTTCAGTGACAATCTGTGAAAGAGAATCAGATGCCATTACAGAAGACTGCAAAAAATTCTGTCACTGCAAAAACCACAGCTTCACCCTCACAAGGGAAAATCTGCAAAACTGGCGAAAGTAGTATTTGACCACACAGTCACTTCCTAGTGACGATTTTGCATCAACAGGCAACAGGGATGATTCTGTAACTCCCAATGTCTCTGCGCGCAAGCATACAATGCAATTTTTACAGTAACTATTCACCGACCTGTAGAACAGTGACTGCACAGCACAAAACTGAGCCTTTTCCTGAGTGCGTGCAGAAAACTTCCGCCTCCAAAACAGGCCCCGAAATGGCCTCAAATCAAAAAAACAAGGTCGCCGAGGGCTAAAGCCCTCACCCGCAGCATATAGTGCCCTCTTGCTTCACCGCGAAGGGCGTCTCAACCTGAGACAATGCACTCCTGCACTTTCCGGCTGTGCTACCTGCAGAGATCTGCTCCCAAAACAGAGAATGAAAGCAACACTGCTCCTCTTACCAGAACACCGCGAGCTTGGCTTGCTTTCTTGAGCTCCTTACCACGAACAAGGCTCTGATACCATGTCAAGATTGTGGGAGAGAAGGAAGGAGTCTCGCTTGAAGCTTTCTTGCTTGCACAATGGGGGAAGACACACAAGGGTGGAGGCTAAAAACAGTTTTCCTCTTCTTAGTTGTGTAAGCCAAAAGAACTCAAGTACAAAGAAATAGAAGAACCCTAGATATGGGTCTCAAACCAAACTCAACTAACTAAGGTGGCATACTAACTGAGCCACGAACTAGAGTAGATAAGGATAGCTATCATGTAGCTATTATTCAGGGGCGGTGTACCAACCGCATCTGCAACTGACAAGTCGGTGACATAAATACACAACGGTCACCCTGGCGTATCACGAGTGGAGCTCGATATCTCAACAACAGTTTGACATGAAGAAGAGAGAGAAAGTCTAACTCTTAGAACTCCAAATTTGACATGGGACCTCTAAAATTTGCATGGGAATATGTGATGATCTGCTAAGTTAGCACAATTACCTCCAAATAAACCTCCAACTTCTGTCATAGCTCATTCGTTCTTCAAGAAAGGTTTCCATCTTGTCTACAGTACTCTTATGTACTTATATAAACTAAGGGTTTTATTGTTTCGAAAGGAAAAGTAGATTTGAAGAAAAGAGAAAGAAACTGACCAAAAAATTGTGCTCTAATACCAATTGTGATGAAGAAGACTTGAGAAGAGAAGAGAGAATACTAAAAAGTGGAGAGATCAGGAGAGAGAACTGGATAGAGAGACTAGCAAAAGAGAGAGAAACATAGGAAGAGAGGGAAAGAGACGAAGGAAGCCATGAAAGCTGGAAAGAAAGGTGAAAAGACTTGATTAGACAATAACTAATACCCTAACTAAGTCTCTCCACACCTTTTATACCCTCTCAATGTAACCAAGTATTTCCCATCCTAACCTGGTATCTAACCCATCAATCCCACTCTTTTACAACTAGTGATTTCCAACTAGCTGAAGTAGGAAGGAATCAACTCAAAATTTATATATCTACAGGAGCTCAAGCTAAATGGACATTTGCTACACAAAAGTGTGGAGCATATCAAGATATTTCACATGGCACCAAATAGAGCACCTTGTGAGAATAGGTGGAGTAGCTATTGGCATTCATGCAAGACTCTTATCCTTGGTCACATGGATATTAATGGACAGTGACAATCAATGAGTGGTAGTTTAGGTAAAGGATATGTAAGAAATCATAAAATTTTGTTTATGAGTGTTTCTTGAATGTTGGAGGTCAAATAAACCATGTTTCCAACAATTCAATTCGTTGTGTATGAATTTTATTTAAAGTGATGCCATCCACACATACAATATCTCAAAGGTGGCTTGGAGTATTTGCACCTTGGATAGGAAATTTGGTGCACTTAGAATTCTAGATGTCCATTGATTAGCTAAAAATTTAGTGGCAAAATGGATTATTAAAAGTCAAATCAAACTACTTGAAGACTAGGCTATTCTTATCAATCATAACTTACAATTGTTGAAAGTCAAAATACACTTGACTAAAATGGTTCCCCACCCATAACATAATTTTTAGTGACCCCAATTTAAAGGTAAAAAACTTTCCTCTATATTCAAAGCAATATGGAAGTCATGGCAATGATACAAAACTAGCCAATGTATCATAGTGGAGAGGAAATGGAACATGATTTGGGTACCATTAGATTCAGTGTGGATTTGTACAATTGTTCATCCTATCAAACACAAGCAAGGGGCCAAGGTAAACAAGCCTAAAATTCAAACTTGGAGGGATATTTGGGACAACAAGCACATGACCAAGAAGAACATGGAAACTTTAAAAGCACAATACAAGCTTAATCACGATGATCTCAAGGTTACCAATTATAGACAAAATCCATGGGCTAACAATAACCCACTTTTTATTTAACTAGACATGCAAATCAAGCTCAAGGATTTTGAATGGGGAATCAACTTTAACTACTGTGCATTTTGAATTTAGAAAAGATTGACTCCAAACTTATTAACAAACTCCATTGATAATGGAAATTTAAATAGAATGGTGAATAATGGTATTATCAATGTCAATATATATGTCCCTCCCAATTTTTCATTTCCACTTTGGCTAATATTGTATAGAGCCTTATGGATCAACAAGAATGTAGCCAAAGTTGGCAAAGGAGATGGCATCTACGATAGGTGTAACTATTAGTGAGGATCTATTACTCATGTACTTATATAACATGCCAACAAATCAAGAAACATTGAAATAAATTTATAGGATCCTTTCCACCTATAAGCCTTCACCTAGAAAGAGTTGGTCCTTTGAATTGTAATCAGGAGCATTTACTTATGGACAATATAGGCCATTATAAATGATTTCACTTCTCATAATAAGACCACTAATGGAGCTATGAGACTAAGAAGATTATTGGTTTTATGAGTGATAAAACAACAAAAGAGAATAATCGTTGAAGGGGATGACAAAGGCAATCAATTCGATCAAAGTATTCTTTTCCAAGAATCAAAAATTGGAGCAAAAGAAAATAATCATTGAATGGGTGACAAAGGCAATCAATTCAATCAAAGTATTCTTTTCCAAAAATCAAAAAGTGGAGATGCTAAGGAAGAAAGAACTAGAGGTGACAAAAATCCTAGCATGCCTCAAGGATTGCATTTGATCTACCAGGTTAATGCAAAGTGATTAGTAGTCTCCCTTAAAGTCAACTACAAAGATGGAAAGCTACTACTTGTGCTAACCAAATGTCTTCAAGCTTCCTAGCTCAGTTTTGATGGAAAAAAGTCCCTATCTTTTTTTGAGCCCATATGGCTTTTATAGATTTTACATACATAAAATGAGGACTCCCAACTTTTTGACACATAGTGCTAAACTCTGAGTGATGATAAAGATGTAATATTCACTTTGCCTTTTTACTTTTTACTTAAGATAAATCTTTGTATTCTTTCACCCAAAAGAAATAAAGATATGCAAGCAAAGATCATCTTGAGAGGAAAGCAATGGTGGGATGTGAGATGTAACATCCTCTAACTCTTGGAATCCACACTCCTTATGAAATCGGCATCTACATATTCAAGAGGAGTTGTATCATTAGCTTTGAAGTATATATACATGTCATTCAAGTATCTCATGTTACTCTTTACTACCTCTCAACTCTTCTTACCAAGATTTGCCATATAGCTACTAGCTATTCCCACTACATAGGCAATGTCTAGACATGTAACAACCGTAGTATACATCAAGATACCAACTACAAATGCATAAGAAACCTTTGCAATTTCAGCCTTTTGCTCATCTAGCTTGCTAGTTGTTCTCCTAGTGGCTAAGTTTCAAATTGGAGACAATGGAGCACTAGTAGCCTTCTCTCTCTCCATATTGATGCTCCAACACTTTCCTAGTGTATTCCTTCTAAGACAAATAGAGTATCATTTTGTCTTGGTCTCACATAATTCCTATACCAATAATGGGACCAACATTCCCAAATTCCTTCATGTCAAAAGGTTTCATGCAACCTTTTCTTTAAAGCATCCACATCCATGATTGACTTTCCAATTATCATCATGTCATCCACATAAAGAATCAAGATCATAAGGCTACCATCCCTAGCCTTTCTAGTATATAAGTGGTAAAATTGATTTCACTCCTAGTGTATCCCTCAGATATCATAAGGGCATCAAACGTATCATGCCATTCCTTGGGAATCTATTTCATACCATATATGTTCTTATGCAAGTTACATACCAACTACTCCTTGCCTTCCACAAGAAAGCCCTCAATCTACTATGTGTAACTATGCTCATGCAAGTCCCCATGCAAGAAAGCAATCCTTACATCCATTTAAATCAACTCCATATCCTTTCTAGCAACCAAAGAAAGAGCTATACAAAGGTTGGTTATCTTGACTATTGATGAGAATATCTCATCAAAGTCAATCCCCTTCTCTTACTTAAATCCTTTGGCCACCAAACTTGCCTTGTACTTATGCAATGCACCAAATAGAGATAACTTCAACTTGTAAACCCACTTACATAACAATGCATGTTTGGCCCTTAAGCAAAGGAACTACTAGGTAACATTACTTTCCAAAGAATTCATCTTTGACTCCATAACCCTCTTCTCTTGAGATATTAAACTCAACACGAGCTAGTCATGTACCTTGATGACCATTTCTGCATTCATATCACTGACATGTTGGTACCCGCATTTGCATACCATTCTAGGAATACATTACAGTTGGATATCGGGTTAGTCCACCTACTTGAGTTATGGGACATCTATCTAGTCATCTTTCTAATAGTTTGTTTACACTATAGTCCACTTGTATATTATATATGTTGTATTCTCTCTTTATTTTTGATAGACTCATATAGTGATGATGATGAAGAAGAAGACTAGGGTTTCACCTTGTGTGCATTCTCTACATGTGCTTTTGTGTCTTATGAAAACTCAAGCTCTCTCTCTCTTTTCATGGTATCAAAGTGGCATTCAAGAAAGGAATTGTGAATCGCACAAGTATAAGAGTCTACAAGGAAGCATTGATGTGGAGAATACCCATGGAGATCTCTCTCGTATGATCTCCAATTGATGAACCATCTTCTTGAGCTTGGAGTGCTCAAGGGATTATTCAAGACCTTCGATCTATATCTATATGGTCGGATTCACATTCTAGCCATGTTCTCGCCATGTTTCAATCTCTATGTGAGAGTTACAGGCTATTCATATGCAAATCTGGTAAGGTACATAAATTCTACAGACTTGTCATCTCACAAACATGTTGCAAGTATTGGATATGGTAGATTGAGAGGTGGATTTAAAGAGATACATTGTGGAATTTTACAACTTTTTGGGTAGATTTGCAAGGTGATTTTTTATGGAAAACACAGATTTAAAGCTTAAAAGCAATCTATGGTGCATAGTAGTTAAGTTGCAAGGCTTGGGGCATCTTAAAGCTAAAGGTGCAATATAGCATTGAAGTAAATTTTGTAGCAATGAAGAAGTGTCCATGTATCCTTTATTCATTAATTGTGTATGTTTGATGTAGAATTTGATATCAAGACATTTTAGTTTCTAAGGAGAGTGGTTGTCAACAGCCAAAGACGCCCAAAAAGTGGCCAACATTTGAAAAGGTGGATCAATTTTAAAGGAATGTATAGACAAAGATAAAGGACACATTTAAAAAAGAATAAAACTAATTGTGGTGGAGAGAGAGAAAATGATGAAGAAGCGTGCAAAAAACTCACACCATAATGACTCCCTCTTTATTAATCTCCTTCTTCATGATTATCACTACATCTTGCACTTCTAATCGCATATTTGGAGCCTACTCCCCATGGGCTTCATGATGATACCACTTATACACACTCATTTGATGAGATAAGAATGTTGATAAGTTCTAAATTTCTCTCTCTTTACAAAATTTAGTCTTTCTCTCTCCTCTTCTAATACAAAGTGCTTGTTCTCATGAGAGAGGGGGAAAGGGAGTAACAGTGTGAGAGATGTATGGGGTGTGATAAAGATTCATTGGGAGATGTTGCTGAAGCCCGTGGGAGCTTTTTAAGAGTGTTAGTAGCTTATATGAGCATCGACAGTCTTAGTTTTTGCGTTTTGGGGGGGGGGGGGGGGGGGGGGAGGGGTATAACATGGCCTCATGATGTGAAAGTGGTCTATAAGTGTGCTTATTTTCATAGCAGATGATGGTAAAATAAAAGAACTATTTTAGAGGGAGAAAAGGAAGGTTAGCACTTCAAACTTTTTTCTTATTGTTTTTTATTTTTTATGAAGTAAATTGGTTTTAAATAGAAAATTTTTAAAATTTAAAAATATCAAAAATATTAACAATTGAAAGAATAGTAAAAATTGCATGAAGTTTTAGAAAATGCAAAAACATTGCATATAAAACTTCAAACTTCACAAAAATTAGGTTTTTATGCTCAAAAGAGGCATTTTGGTAGCATGGAGATGGCCCTAATGCCATTCGTCAAATGGGCTAATGAGTCACAAATTTGATAAATCTTGTTAAAAAGTATTGATTTCTTATGTATATTATAAGTAAAACGTTCTTGTGCTATTTTTATGCTCAAAGGTAGCATGAGTTAAGAAGACTTAGGACCTTTGGGTTTGTGGAACAATCCTACTCTATAGATAAAACTCATGGGAAAAAAATGGAAGAATGTTTGCTATGCGTGCACCTTGCTTTTCACATTAAATATGCTTGAGAAAATTTCATTCACATCATACATTGAAGCATTCTTTTATACACTATCACATTGCATTTATCTTTCCTTGATTGAGTGTATTAGATATATCCAAGCCATTTAGGTACGATGGTTATATAAAGGGATTTGAGGTGAGGAAGAGTGGAATAAGTGCACTAATTTGTGAAACAAGATGAGGATTGATGGGCCGATCCCTAGTTGGTGCATTACACTCATTATCAGAGGCCATGACACTCAGCTATAAGGAGAAGTCTATGTTACATATGTGTAGTTGACTAGACATCTTTATGTTAGGCACTCCAACTTGGAGTTTGGTACATGTAGTTAGGTAGTGGACTACAAACTTGGCATTTTAGTGTCAAGAGAGATCTTCTAGCTTATCATTAGTCACTCATGGCCACAAGGCCATATGGTTTGGTTGTGTGAGATTCAATACTGAGCTTATAGAGTGATGAAAGGGATGCAGGAGACCGAGAGAGAAGAGCACACACAACGTAAGTGCTGTCAATAATGTTATGACAGCCTTATTGCACTTTCATATATATATGAATAAAGAATATGGGCGGTCACTGTACATAAGCAGGCCCAAGGGCCTTTTACCCCAACAACCTCCCACTAAAAGGCCAGTGGGCCAAGGAGTGAAAAAAAAACAAAAGAAAAGAGACAGGGTGAGGAATCATGACATCTCACCAAATGCCCAATCGGAAAGTGAATCCTGCAATAAGTTGCGGGAACCTCCTCACAAGAAGACTCAAGCATCCCTGAGTCCATGACATCCAGAAGATAAGGGATCCCATAGCTCTAGACAATAGAGCTATCCATGATTACTTCCCATGAAGCAAGCAACACAACTCATAAGTGCACAGCTGTAAAGCATCAGAGTGGCGCATAGCATCAATGTAGCGCATAAAAGATAGCGGAGAGCATATAGACTCTCCAAGGTCAATCATCAAAAGAGGTCCAGCATCCCGGACACAAGTCAAACAGGGTCTCAAGATAGTATGCGGCCTCAGCAAAGCAGAAGACTGACATACGGCTGTAAAGCGCACTGAACGCACATCAAGAGGCCTGAGAGGTGTCTGTGTCTCATAAAAGACCACATGACGGCTAGGTAGAACCTACTGGGCATCTAAATCCCAAAACATGTAAGCCATAAAGTCACCATCTCCATAACCAAGGAGTATGCATTTGTGTGACACAGGCTCATGTGGCATACTGACATATGCCTTGCAACCAAACATCCTCAAGTGATCATAGGAGGGTCTCATGCCACTCCATGCCTCATTCGGAGTAATAACATCCAAAGAGAAACATGATGTCTGATTAACCAAGTAGACTGCCGTCATAAGGGCCTCAGCCCAAAAGCCATAAGACAACCTAGCTATGGTAAGCATAGAAGAAACCTTTGCCTATAAAGTCAGGCACATGCCATGAGCAATCCCAGAATACCGTGGGCATAAGAAATCAATGCCATATTGCTGACAAGAGATTCGTAAGCTGGGAGAGATAGCATGACTCTCATAATCCATCTGCAAGCATCTAGGCCTACTACTAGCAGAATCCATAAACCTGTCAAGCATAGTAATAGCATCCTCAATCCGTACCAAAGGGTAAGCCCAAACACGGTGGGTAGCATGATCTATGAAGGTCACAAAATATGATGCTCCACCAAGTGACTGGGAAGTCATAGGTCCATATACTGCAACATGGACTAGATCTAGAGGAGCATGCCTCACACGATCGCCATAAGCCAAAGAGGCTCTACACGGACAATGAGTACAATGAGGGCAAGTAGCATGGGGAAGAGCAGGCAATAAACCCATATCACATAAAGCATCCATCTGAGTATACCCATTTGGCAAAGCCAAGTGTATATCCCCTGTACCAATAACATGACAATCCTGCTCAAGGCTCAAAGAGATACATCTATCAACCTCCCTGTAAGAAGAGAACCAAGCTCTATGTGGAGTAACATGACAAGATGCCATACTATCTAAAAGCCATTCAAAGGTATAGGTTGTATCACTGAGCAAGTAATCTGCAGGGTAACACGATGCCAGGAGTCTAGGCTTAGTTGCATCATCATGGGTAACTACATGCACCATACCACTATCAACAGTGGTCTCACCTACTGTATCACTGACTTTGCTCTCATGTCTAGTGCGGCGCAATCTTTTCTGCTCTAATCCACTTGAAGCATTTACGCTTCACATGCCCTGTCTTTCCACAATGAAAGCAAACAGAACCTATAAAACTTGTAGAAGAGGACAATTGCTCTATAATAGCATGAGTAGGGCTGTCCAAAAAACCCAAGGAGCTCAAAGAATCAGGGAAACTCTCATCAAAGAGAACAGGCTCATCAAGAGGACTATCTAATGTTAGATCTTGTGTATTTTCTTGTATGAGATGTCAGCTTTATTACATTGGTATCAGAGCCTTGCTTTGATCCAAGGCAGGCTTTAATTCCATCATTTTCATGATAAGGATCTGGCTGGGGAGGTCATTTTCATGGAAGATTTGGTTACAAACATCATTTCTGTGTAAGTGGAGTTGAAGACACAGTTACATGGTTTGGTTCTACTTGACAATGACTAGTGAGGTTGTTGTACTACTTCAAACCGTGTTGAAGATGGTGGATCTTGGTAATATCCAGTGGGCAACGGCAGGCTCCATCTAATTTTAACAGGTCGTGGCTCAATTTTAGCTCAAAAATGAAGAGAGATTGACAAAATGCAAGTAACTTGAGTTGAGGTTGAGTTTGGTGGGGGTTACTTTTGAGAGGGAAGGGTTTGCTTTTCAGACATAGTCTTTCTCTCTCCCGTTTCAAGCTTCCTTCATACTCCATAGCCAATATCTTGCTTAAATCTTCCAACCATGGCTCTTCCAACGACAATGGACTCCATAACTTGGTTCTTGACCTCTTGAGCAACCTATAAAATAGAGATTTGGCTCTATTAGCCTTCCTATTACTCTCTTCATCACGTTCAGGACAGCAGCATGAAATGTGTATGTTCTGAGATGTGCCATATCCTTGTTCATAGATGAGCTCTATTGTTCAAATGGACCATGCTTGGTGAAATAGGAGAGGTCAAGGGAGCAAATCCGACCATGAAGAAGTGCAAGCGCGAAAATGGAATCAGATTCACAGCAAGCTTTCACAGATCTGAGTTAAGCTAACCAGGGAAGCGCAAACAACAAGTCACGCCACTCATAGTACCTGATATGAGATGATTCAGGTCACCGAAGGTATGTTGAGATATCGAGCTCCACTCGTGATACGCCAGGGTGACCGTTGTGTATTTATGTCACCGACTTGTCAGTTGTAGACGCGGTTGGTACACCGCCCATGAATAATAGCTACATGATAGCTATCCTTATCTACTCTAGTTCGTGGCTCAGTTAGTATGCCACTTTAGTTAGCTGAGTTTGGTTTGAGACCCATATATAGGGTTCTTCTATTTCTTTGTACTAGAGTTCTTTTGGCTTTCACAACTAAGAAGAGGAAAACTGTTTTCAGCCTCCACCCTTGTGTGTATTCCCCCATTGTGCAAGCAAGAAAGCTACAAGTGAGACTCCTTCCTTCTCTCCCACAATCCTGACATGGTATCAGAGCCTTGTTCGTGGTAAGGAGCTCAAGAAAGCAAGCCAAGCTCGCGGTGTTCTGGTAAGAGGAGCAGTGTTGCTTTCATTTTCTGTTTTGGGAGCAGATCTCTGCAGGTAGCACAGCCGGAAATTGCAGGAGTGCATTGTCTCAGGTTGAGACGCCCTTCGCGGTGAAGCAAGAGGGCAGTATATGCTGTGGGAAAGAGCTTTAGCTCTTGGCGACCCTATTTTTTTGATTTGAGGCCATTTCGGGCCCTGTCTTGAAGGCGGAAGTTTTCTGCATGCACTCAGGAAAAGGCCCTGTTTTATGCTGTGCGACCACCGTTCTACAGGTCGGTGAAAAGTTACCATAGAGATTGCATCGTATGCTTGTGTGCAGAGACATTGGGAGTTACAGAATCATCCCTGTTGCCTGTTGATGCAAAATCGTCACTAGGAAGTGACTGTGTGGTCAAATACCACTTTCGCCAGTTTTGCAGATTTGCCCTTGTGAGGGTGAAGCTGTGTTTTTGCAGTGACAGAATTTCTTGCAGTATTCTGTAATGGCGTCTGATTCTCTTTCACAGATTGTCACTGAAAAGCTTGACAAGAACAACTTCCAGGCATGGAAGTTTAGAATGACGAATTTCCTTATGGGAAAAGGATATTGGGAATTTGTTGCAGGAAATGAAGAAGAACCAGTTCTTCCTGATGTTCCCAATCAACAGCAAATGCAGGCATTCAAAGCATGGCATGAGAGAGCCAGGAAAGTTATGTACTGGCTGTCTATCAGCATTTCAGACTCTATGATTGTGCATATTCAGGATGCAAGTACGCCAAAGGAGGCATGGGATACTCTGTCAAAGATGTATAGCACAAATACGCAAGCCAGGAAAATGCAGCTCAAGCAAGAGTTGCACAATGTGCAAAGAGAAAATATGAGCATCAATGACTACCACATGAAGGTGAAGAAGATTGCAGATGCACTTGCTTCCATTGGGTCGCCAGTGGAAGATGATGATTTAGTTTCTGTGACCTTGAATGGTCTAGGAAAGGATTATGCACAGTTTCGGACATCCATTTCAGTTCGTGAAAGATTTCCTGATTTTGAGGAGTTGATTGCTCTTCTAATTTCTGAGGAACAGAGAAATGGTGGTGCATCTTCTTCAGGAGGAACTTCAAAAGAAGCTGTCTTCTACTCAAATGCTGGAAGAGGTAGAGGCAGAGGTAGAGGAGGCCGATTTGGAGGCCGTGGTAGAAATCAGAATATGCAGCAAACTCAAGAAAACCAGTCCTATGGAGGAGGACGTGGTAACTCTAGAGGCAGGGGGAGCCAAAGAGGTCGTGGTGGATGGCAAAGAGGCCAAAATGCAAACAGCAACGTTGAATGCTACTACTGTGGTAAAATGGGTCATATGGCTAAAGACTGCTATAAAAAGCAGAATGACATCATGAATGGAAAACTGCAACAAGGGAACTATGCATCTTCTAGTAGACAGGGTGATGACAGAAATGAGCATTTGTTTATGGTGCAGCACATGAACAATTCTGTGACAAATGCAGAAGAAAGCAACGATGTGTGGTATGTTGACTCAGGTGCATCAAACCACATGACAGGTCATGCAGAATGGATGGAGGATGCAAGGAAAATGGAAAAACCAGGATTTGTGGAGACTGGTGATGATACTGCACATCCTATTGTGCAGATTGGAAAAATTCCTTTGTCTATGCAGGATGGGAAGAAGAAATACCTGTCCGATGTATTTCATGTCCCGAATATCACCAAGAATCTGGTTTCTGTTGGTCAAATGGTTGAACAGGGCTTGCAGGTCAGATTTAATCCTCATGGATGCTTTGTTGAGGATATGAAAAATAAAGGTCGCTTGATAGCAAAAGGAAAGAAGAAGGGCAGAATGTTTACATTGGATGCAGACATGTCTGAATTGAGTGCAGCAATGTTTGCACATGGGACCGGTGTAGTTGCAGATATTGATATCTGGCATAAACGCATTGGTCATGTTAATGTACAACGACTTAAATCAATGCAGGCCCAAAATATTGTTGCAGGATTGCCAAAATTCAAGGTTGCAGAAATGCATAAGGTATGTGAAGCCTGTCAGTTTGGAAAACAGGCAAGGAAACCATTTCCTAGACATGTTCAAGAGAGTGAGAAGCCATTGGAATTAATCCACTCTGATGTGTGGACTACTAAAGCTGCATCTCTTGGAGGCTGTCATTATTTTGTCACTTTTATTGATGACTATAGCAGAAAAGTTTGGGTGTATTTTATGAAGAAGAAAAGTGAAGTGTTTGGGCATTTCAAAACTCTTAAAGCTATGGTTGAAAAAGAAACAGGTCTGCAAATAAAATGCCTAAGGTCAGATGGAGGGGGAGAGTACCTCTCAAATGAGTTTGCAAAGTTCTTGCAGGAGCATGGCATAAAGCAGCAATATTCATGCAGTTATACCCCACAACAAAATGGAATTGCAGAAAGGAAAAACAGGCATATTGGAGAGGTATCTCGTGCCATGCTCAATGAAAAAGACTTGCCAGATTTTTATTGGGCTGAAGCAGTTGCTACAGCAGTCTACATAATGAACAGGACTCCCACTGTAGCAATACATGGAATGACTCCAGAGGAGAGGTATACTGGTAGGAAACCAGATATTTCTCATTTGAAAATTTTTGGTTGCATTGCCTATGTACATGTACCAGATGAGCTGAGATCCAAGTTGGATCCAAAAGCTGAGAAGTGCATCTTTATTGGTTACTCTCTGCAGCAAAAAGGGTATAGATGCTATAACCCTTCTACTCGTAAGTTTACAGCGAGCAGAGATGTTGTTTTTGATGAGATGAGTAGCTGGTATAAACCAGTAAATGTGATTGATGATGTAGATGCACAAAATGGTAATGCTGCACAGAATTCACAGCAGCAGTCACAAAATATTAGTGGACCTGGAGCGTCCTCTAGCAGTGGTTCACATTCTTCGCCATGGACAGGCAGATTGAGATCAGGAGAATCTTCTCAAAGTAATACAGATAGTGGTATGCAGGTATCACGAAAAGGAAAAGAGAAGGTTGATCAGCCCATGTTTGATGTGAATGCAGGTCACTCTTATGTGGATGGTGAATCCAGTGGCTCAGAACAGAGCATTGATGATGAGTTGGGTATTCCTTCTATTGTTACACCTGGAGTAAGGAAGACCAGGGATGTTTTGAGAGCACCTGGGAGTGAACCCACTTTGCGCAGGTCTACCAGAGTTAGGTATCCTGTGGATAGATTGAAATATGATGGATTTACAGCCATTCACTATGCATATATGGTTAAAGTGATACAGGAACCAGAACCCACTTCTTTTGAGGAAGCCATGGGAAAAGAAAAATGGGAGACAGCCATGGATGAAGAAATGGATGCCTTGGAAGCAAATGCTACATGGGAATTGGTACCTTTGCCTAAAGGTAAGAATTCAATTGGCTGTAAGTGGGTTTATAAGGTGAAGCACAATGCAGATGGTTCTGTGAACAGATACAAGGCAAGATTAGTAGTCAAGGGGTATGCACAAACATATGGCATTGACTATGAAGAAACATTCAGTCCGGTTGCAAGGATGGCAACCGTAAGAGCAGTCATTGCTATGGCTGCATCAAAGGGATGGTCTTTACATCAGATGGATGTAAAGAATGCCTTCTTGCATGGTGATTTGCAAGAAGAGGTCTATATGGAGCAGCCACCAGGTTATGTGCATGCTGTTCATCCTGAGTTTGTTTGCAGGTTGAAGAAAGCTTTGTATGGCTTGAAGCAAGCACCTAGAGCATGGTCTCACAAGATAGGACAGTATCTTGTCACTATTGGCTTTCAGATTGCCAAGGCAGATTTCTCACTTTATGTGAGAAAAACAGAGAAAGGTATTATGCTACTTGTCATTTATGTTGATGATTTGATTATGACAGGTGACAGTGATGAAGATATCCTTCATGTGAAAATGCTATTGAAGCAGAAGTTTGAGATGAAGGATTTAGGAGAGCTACGTTATTTCTTGGGCATTGAGGTGATTAGATCACCAAGTGGGATACAGCTCTTGCAGAGGCAGTATGGATTGGACATGCTGTCCAAATATGGGATGACAGGCTGTAAGCCTATTTCAGTTCCTTTGGAGCAGAATGTGAAGCTGAGCGCAGATGCAGGTGAGCTTCTGGAAGACCCTACTATGTACAGACGCATAGTAGGAAGCTTGATTTATATGACTATTACCAGGCCAGATTTGAGCTATGCTGTTGGATTGGTAAGTCAGTTTATGCAGGCTCCAAGGAAACCACATTTGGATGCGGCTAGACGCATACTCAGGTATGTGAAGTCCACATTGCAGTATGGACTATTTTATGAGACTGGGGTTCAGATACAGTTGCATGGATACACTGATGCTGATTGGGCTGGTAGTATTTCTGATAGACGATCTACCAGTGGATATGTGTTCTCTTTTGGGAGTGCTGCAGTCACTTGGAGCAGCAAGAAACAGCCTACAGTTGCCTTGTCGAGCACAGAGGCTGAGTACAGGGGTGCAGCAATGGCTGCATGTGAGGTAGCTTGGTTGCATAAGCTACTTTATGATATGCATCAGTCTACAGATGGGCCAGTTGTCATTTATTGTGACAACATGAGTAGTATACACTTGGCAAATAACCCAGTCTATCATGCTAGAACAAAGCACATTGAGGTGCATTATCACTATGTGCGGGAGAGGGTTTTACTAGGTCTTATTGATCTAGTTTATGTCAGCACAGAGGATCAGGTAGCTGACATATTTACGAAGGCATTGGGCGCAGAGAAGCTGCGCAAGTTCAGAGACCTGCTTGGTGTGCAGGAATTGGGATTGAGCTCGAGGGGGAGTGTTGAGATATCGAGCTCCACTCGTGATACGCCAGGGTGACCGTTGTGTATTTATGTCACCGACTTGTCAGTTGTAGACGCGGTTGGTACACCGCCCATGAATAATAGCTACATGATAGCTATCCTTATCTACTCTAGTTCGTGGCTCAGTTAGTATGCCACTTTAGTTAGCTGAGTTTGGTTTGAGACCCATATATAGGGTTCTTCTATTTCTTTGTACTAGAGTTCTTTTGGCTTTCACAACTAAGAAGAGGAAAACTGTTTTCAGCCTCCACCCTTGTGTGTATTCCCCCATTGTGCAAGCAAGAAAGCTACAAGTGAGACTCCTTCCTTCTCTCCCACAATCTTGACAAGGTAGGCGTCACTAGTTTCAAAGTTCTGAAGCATATGGCGTCGAACTGGCCGAAGACGAAGTTATCAGGGCAGAAGCTATAGCAGAGGCTTATGAAAGAGCAGCAGAAGCCAAGGAAATATCTGTTGGCTGTTGTTGAGAGAATCAGCTATAGCAGAGGCTTGTGAAAGAGCAACAGAAGCCAGGGAAAGATCCATTGGCTGCTGTTGAGAGAATCATAGCCAGGCACCAAGAATGATATCGGCGCTACCTTTCTTGATGGTCGATGGCAGGGTGGAATACAGTCTCCACCACTGCTGCTTCTTCCTGCACTGCACTATGAAATATTTTCTCCTCCGTCCGGACTTTTACAGCCAAACCGGCAGCGTACGCCGCCCCCAAAGCCGTCGTCTCAATGTCTGCAGGCCTCAACACTGGTGACCCTAGTAGATCAGCCTGCAATTGCATGAGGAGGTTGTTGACCGTAGCTCCTCCATCAACCCTCAGTAGAAAATCATCAGGTTCAGAGGAATTGTTTGCATCTGAATGCATGGCTTTAAGCACCTCCTTTGCCTGAAATCACATGTTCTCCAAGACTGCACGAGCAATGTGACCCCTATTAGTAAACCGTGTAATCCCAACAAAGATGCCACGAGTAGCTACAGAGGCACAAGAGAGAGCTACTATTGAAAGAGCTACAACAGAGGCTTGCAAAAGAGAAGCAAAAGCCAGGGAAAGATCCGCACATAGAGGCTAATGAAAGAGCAGTAGAGGAAGCCAGTGCAAGTTGACAAGCAACAGCCATGTCTGGCATAAGAACAGTGGCTGAATTAAGGATCTAGTCAAGAATAAGAATGTGCAGAATCCTATCATCTACTCCAAGACTTGGTGCATCTAGTTTTGACTATGGAGAACTTTCTAGAACACACTCGCATACGAAGATGATAGCACTTGCTATCTGTTGTGCATCCAATTTCCTTTGAAGAACACTCCATAAGCTAAAGCCTCTTGACAAAGGCTTGGGAGATGGCAGCCTAGTCCTTGGATGCTCATAGCTCTCATTTGTAACATCAGAAGGCATAATGGAAGTGTCATCATTTGCCTAGAGAGTGAATCCAAGAACCTTAAACAACACTTTGGTTTCTATGGAATGCCTATACCTCACAGGGATTTCTATTAACAAAGACACGAAAGGCCAAAGATCACTTCACAAGGGCAGAAGAATATTTTCAACAAGTTTTTTATGTGGAACCTAATAATGTTTTGTATAGGAAGGCAGTGGAGATGTCTGCAAAGGCATAAACTGTCCATCAACAATTTCAAATGCAACTGAGTGCTTAGCGAGTTGTATTTGACTCACCATTTGAAAGTATCATTTACATTGGTATCATTGCCACTATGGATAGCATGTATAACAGGGGGTACAGACATGTAAGTGTGAGACCTATGCTCAGTCAAAGGCAACAACCTAATCATTAGCATTCCTATAGACATCAAGTGCATGAAGGGCATTGTTCTTATGATGATAGATCTCATAGGTATTCTCCTTATGGTCAGCAAGAGTATGCAAGGAATTACCATATGGGGCAGCATTCATATGATCATAATCATGGTTATTTTCATGAGACTAATGGGGGCAGCATCAACCTTATGCAAATGAGAAAAATATGGGAGAAAATGATGCCTATGGAATACACTATGCAGAGTACCAAGGTCAGCCAGCATACGTTATGGATAATCATTTTGAAGAAGAAGAACCCATCCATCCTTTCTCATTCAACAATGTACGTGGTACCTATGTGTCAAGTCGCATGTTTGAGGATATCACTTCAAAAGGGTTTTGTTATAAATATGGAGAGAAGGATATTTGTGGTCACATAAAGGTATGCAGGGCAAAGCATGTTAAAGTATCGACTATCCTAGAATTTCCTACTCCCTATGGCATTCAACGAAGGCTTATACCTCACCAAGAGTTGAAGGAAATGTGTCGGCAATTCATATGCTATAAATGTAAAGAACGATGGACTCCTAATCATGACAACTACTGCAGAAACAAACATTTTGCTACAGCCATTGTTTTGGAGGATTCAAGTGAATATGAAGAAGGGGATTACCAAGTTCAACAACAAGAGTTTTATGGAGTTGAAGTTGAAGACAAAGTTAAAAATAAAGCTGAAGATAAAGATGAAGATGAAAATGAAAATGAAGATGAAGATGAAGCTGAAGACAAAGCTGAAGATGAAGATGAAGATGAAGATGAAGATGAAGAGCAAGAGGATACACATGACAAAGTTGATCAAGAGTACATTAGTGTACAACAAGAAGAGCAAACTCAAGGGTTACATATATTTCATGATGATGTTGAAGAGGATTATGTTGATCATATATGTCATGAAGATATTGAGGCATCACATGAAGATATTGAGGAAACACATGACGGGTTCTATCAGCCCATTGACAACTTTGATATGCTACAGCCAATAGAAGAAGATGTTGATTGGAATGCATATGGAGATGTACATGAGAAGAATGTTTGGGATGCATATACTTTTGATGAGAGTATCAATGAAGACATGCCTTATGATGATGATGAGGTATCTTTTCCCTATGATCCGGGTAGTCATGATGGAGATGATTCTCTCTTTCCTTTTGACCCGGGTGGTTTGATATTTATGGTTCATGACAATCCTACTTCTCTTGATGGTTATTATCTCGGTATTCCATATCACCCGGGTGGTCTTATACTAAGAGAAAGTCATTTGCAACAAGGCATCCTGCATATAAAACTTAATGATACTTTGTTCTCATGGTTTCTTCATGGTTTATATGGGAGAAAGGCTAAAGAAGATGGATTTTCTTGCAGAATACAGCTTGTTGTATTAAATTCCTGTCATGGAATTAAATGATTTATCTTTGTCAAAATCATGGATTTTTGCTTGGAGAGGGTAGCCTACATCATATACTTCGATATGACATATCATTTGTCCAATTTGGATGTGTCTATCGAAAGTTATGCCTATTTTACTATGGCAGCCCAGTTGTGTCAACATGCAAGAAATTCACTATAGATTTCTTGTGGAGCTTCATCAATCATGGGATCTTTTCAGCCACATATGCTTTGATCTACTATTTCATCCATTGTATTCTTTCCCATTTTCTCAAGCTCTGAGGACAAAGCTTCTTTAGGCCAGGATGGCTTGTAATAAAGAAAATTTAACCTAGGCTTAGGAGCTAGACACATTAATTAGGGTTAGCTTAGGAGCTAGATACATTAATTAGGGTTAGCTATAAATAGTGGAGTATGGCCAAATGTGGGGACCTTTTGATCATTTTGAAATACAACTCCTTGTGGAGCTCTTGAGGTCACATCCTCCCACCATTCATGGAGGTGCATATCCATGTCCACCCTACTTGGAGGTGAGTATCCTTGTCCACCATTGTAGAAGGTGAGTATTCTACAGCAGCTTATCATTACTTGATTCTCAGCATACCATCTATTTTCCCATTTGTACATCTAATATGGAACATGGATCTTGGCTATGGCAGTAGCATTTCTTGTTATTGTCAGCATTAGATGTTAGATCTTGTGTATTTTCTTGTATGAGATGTCAGCTTTATTACAAAAAGCAAAGAGAGAACTGCTTAAGCATGAACAAGAAAGAAGGATGGAGATCTTTTGTATCAAACAAGAGGAGTGCGAAGAGCACTGAAGGAGATGTACAAAGATCTTTCACAATTACTCCTCTCATAGTACTAGTCCCATATCTCTTAAGAGTCATATATCCCTTAAAGTTTGGAGTCTTTAGTCCCTCGTAGTAAAACAATCCCAATGTGTGTAAAAGTAAAATTTTACTTATAACACCGATGTCTAGGCAATTCAGCCCTCCAGCAACTAGTCACAATAAGTCTACCTACTAATTTAGTCATTTCAAAGTCTAGTCCTATATCTACAATGATGGTGTATCAACCACCTTTGATACTTACTCAAGTGATCCAAATTCTGGCAAGTACGATAACATTTTCCACTTTAGGATACCCATTCCCCATATTTAATGGAGATTCAAATGAGTACGCAGAGTTACATATAAAGCATTTTCAAAAGTTAATATTCAACTACCAAGTAAATAAGCAAGCTCACCATAGGATGTTCTTCACCATGACCTAAAGGGAAATGCATCCCAATGATATTATTGCCTTGTGACTAATTCAATCACCAATATGCAAGGGTTTTACACTCTCTTTTATAGAGAATTTTCTCTCAAAAAAAGTGGCCAATACTAGTTGTGTGTCCTTAATGAGACTTGTCAAGAGTTCAATGAGAGTGTCAAAGCATGTGCTCGATCTTTTCTACTAGATTGTAGTTTTTATTGAGAGGGTTAAACTTTACAATCCAACTTTACTTGAGTAACACTATGCTTAATGATCTTGACGCCATTATAACTAACCCTAGTACATTGCAACTAATCCTAAGACTAGTATGGTTGACAAGAAGGTCATAAATGCTAATGCCCAAGTGGGTCCTTTTAAACATGATGGTGCCTTAGCTAAAAGAAAACATAAATCAAAAGTGGCAAAGGGTACTGAGGCCATTAGAAAACCAAAAGAGTGGATAGTGTGGAAAGAGAAGAAAGTAGCAACAAGCTTCCAAGAGTTTGATTTAGTGAATGCTTCATGTGAAGTCAAGCCGGATGTGAATTAGCTACAATTAATTTGGTTGCATCAAAAATTCATAAGAAGTTTGAGAAAATCCCATGAACTAGTTATGTTGTAGAGCCTATTGGTATCAATCAAGTGGGCAGTGAATGGTGAGAGCATGTGGAGACACACTACCTTAGGGTGCAAGCTTATGTTGATGTTATTTTAATTGAAAGTGCAGTAATAGACCAAGGCTCATCTATAAATATTATGAGCATGAATTTATTGGAGAGTCTAGGTTTTCCTATTCAAAAGGATGTCATGACCATTCTAAAAATGGCTGATGATAGTCTAAGATAACCTAAAGGAATTATATCTCAATTCCATGTGACAGTAGCTCACATCGAGTGCATTCTTAACTTCCATGTTATTGGATTTGCTAGGAGGCCATGCTATCATTTTTTTCTTGGATGGCCTTGGATTTTACACTCCGATTGTTTGGCAAACATCCCAACAAGTTGACTAATTTTTGGGCATAGAGATTAAGAAGGATGATTTTGGATACTTACATTGATGAGTACCCATTGAATAAAAGGGATTTGCCTCCCACTATAAAAAAGAAGACACTTGAGGGGACCTTCACAACTGGGACCTCTAGTTCTAGTGACTCTGAAGAGGATTTTGCCACGGAGGAAGTCTATCAAGTATGTTTGAATAAGGTGATAGGGTCAAAATATTGAATCCTTGATACTAATGTGATAGAGTTAGATCTTGGGACTCCTAATGATCCCCACACAATTAAAGTCAATACTATATTATCTAATGATGAGTGCAAGGTTTATGTGGAACTCCTACTAGATTTTATGGATATATTTGCATGGAGTTATGATGAATTGAAGGAGATTTATCCTATTATTGTTGTGCACATTATTGTGTTAAAACAAGGCGGCAAGCCTATAAATAAAAAGGTCAACGAATGGCTTTTGAGCTGATTGAGCCTCTTTTAAACCGAATATCTAAAAAGGGCAAGGTTGAACTTTCTTGTTGAACACACTAAATGGTGCTCACCAATCATGGATTAGAAAGAAGAATAACAATCAAATCTACTTCTATGTGGATTTCAAGGAGCTAAACAAACAAACGGTTAAGGATACTATCCTTTACTCCTTATCAATTAAATTTTGGATCAATTGGTAGGGTAGAGATGTATTCTTTTATAGACTCTTTTGTGAGCTATAGCCAAATGACCATAGCTAAAGAATACAATCTCAAAATAACATTCATTACCATCTTCGATACTTTTGCATACCATTGCATGGTTTTGGTTTGTTTAATGGTCCTGGATCATGGCAGAGAATGACTAATAAGAAATTTAGCAATATCCCCCCTAAGGAGCTTAGGGTCTTTATAGATGATTTGGAAGTTGCCACAATCTTTGATAGAGAGCTTATTGTCTTAGGTAAGTGTTTTAAGTGTTGCTATGAGCATTATATAGCGGTAAATCCTCAGAAGTGTGTATTTGAGGTGCCTTATGGTGTTACTACTAGGTCATGTTGTGAGTGCAATTGGAATTGCTATCGATCCTAAAACGGTAGTTTTTATTATCACAATGAGTCCACCCACGAATCCTAGAGAAGTCCACAATTTTATTTCATCTATGGATAATTACAAGATGTTCATTTGGTTAGGATTTCATTACCCTTAATGAATCTTTTGTTGCATAGCCATGTTTTTGAGTGGATTGAACCATGCAAAGTAATATTTGAGGATGTCAAATTAGAATTAACTAAAACAATGGTGTTAAAGGCTCCAAAAAGGGAAAATTTTTCTATATCTTCACAATTGCAACAAGACATAGCATCAGTTGTTACATATTCCACATTTGGGAGATATAGCTATATCATTTGATCACTTTTGCAAGCCAAAAGTTGGGTATTTCAAAGATTTGATATTGTTGGGGGTAAAGGCACCTCTACCTAGCTGCCCGTGTATTACTACACTGACAGTCACCGCCACTGCACACTGCAAGTGGTGGGCGCCCGTCACCATCACTTTATTCTTTATTCATTTAGTGACAGTTTGAATAAAGGAAGGCCCGATCACACATTGTGACTGTTGGAGTTCCCATTTCTAGTCTCTCCCTTTCTTGCTCTTGCTCTCCCACCATAGCTCTCGAGTCCAACCTTCGATCCGTCGCTCCCTTTCAACTGATATCAGAGCTCTTCTTTCCAACTCTTGAGCTTGGTTCATGGCATTCTCAGCATCCCATCGACTCCCTACTTGCATTGGGTCTCCTTCCTGGTAGTCATATCCGATTCCTTCGAGCTCCCGTCACTCCTCGGCTTCCCGAGCACCTTCCCAGCATTGTTGGGCACCTTCAAGGCTTTACATCAGAGGTATTTGATCATTTTCTTCAGGGTTTACTTCAGTTCTCAGGTCTCACAGGCTGTAAATAAGATTGGGACAGCCACCATTGAAGCTCCCTTGCTTCATATCTCACTTGCCTTTGAACAAGACTTGCTGGAGCTTGTTTGAGGCCTTCCTTGGCTTTAATCGGATCCCTCCGAAGCTTGGCCACCATTTTTTGCAGCCCTAGGACTAGCATTTACAATTGGAAAAATCACGTAGCCCTCCCATATGTGTCTTCAGCATTGACAGTCACAACAGCAGCTCTCCCTCTCCATTGGCACTTGGAAAGGCTCCATTTCGGGCATATGAACATGCTTTGATGCTTGGTTTTGATGGTTGATGTGTTGGCATAGCATTTGTACTAATTTAACACTATTTTGGGACTGTCATAACAGTCCATATGTAGTTTATGATGGTGCTACACTGACATTTGATGCTACAGCTTGTTTGGCATTGTCATTTGATACCCGGTTGGTCCCGTTTGATGCCCGGATGTTAGGGGAATGTATGCCTATTGTTTGGCAACCATTTGGAGCTGATTTTGATGCTAAAATTCTCAGTTTTGAACAGTAAATCACTATTATATACAGTTGGGCTGAAGTCATTTTACTCGTGTATACTTATGCCTATGCTTTTCAGGCTATGTTTCGGGCATATATGGTGATGTATTGACACTTGGGGCTCGACATAGAGCTTGGTTTTGATTTGGGAAAATTGGTTGATCTTGAGATCGCTTTGCAAAGCATTTGGATGCTCCGACTTGGATGTACTTATAGCATGTATGTTGCTTATGTCTGACCGGTCTTGACATGCTTAGCCTATGCCATTACTACATGCTAGTTACATTGTTTGGAGCCTATTGCTACTGGAGCTCAGTCTTGGCTTGACCTTGGATTCTCGGAGCTTGCTTGAGCTATTTCTTGACTTTTGAGAGTTGTATCTTGGGATGTACTTGATGTCTTACATGCTTATGGATGCTACATACGGATGCTCTACCGCCTACATGTTCGGGATGTACTATTGATGTGTTGTCTTGGACTTATGTCATTGGAACTGTGTCTTGCCTTGGCTTGAGCTCTTGAGCTCGTACATACGGCTTTTGTGCTAGTGGGAGCATTCTTGAATGCTTATCAGACATTGAGCAAGTGGTACTTTTATGCATTGAGCCGTTACATGCTATTGAGCAGTTACAGACACTTGAGACTTTGGGACTTCTTACCTTTTGGGATGATACATCATATGTCTTGGTTCATTGTATGCTTATGAGCTAAGTCTCAGTTTTGGATCCGTATCTTTGTGAACTGACACCTACTTGTGTCAAGTTTTGGTAGTGGCATGAACACTTTGCCCCATTGCCTGGGGGTGTGCCTACTCATTGACAGATGTTTGTATGACATACTTGGGTGTTGGATTCATGCTTATCGACCATCATATGCTTATGCTATCCCCGCATGATTGCGGCTTTGGTCTTGGCAATATCTGATTGCCTTGGGATCCGATTTTTGGCACTGTTAGCTCTCTTTTACTGAAATCTGAAATTTGTTACAGCAAGCATATATGTATAGACTGACATGGATTTTTCATGCTGAAACACTTTGAAATTATGTACTTTCACTAGTACTTGGTGGGCAGTAGCTTTGGTTCCACTTTCTTTGCCATTCTCAATTTTGGTGATTTTTTGGTCATTTTTTACAGTAAACAGCAAGCAGTTTTGAACTGTCTACAGTCTTCCAGCCTACATTATGGCAAGTTCATCCACTGATCATGCTA